>NC_140477.1:24802591-25402591 GCF_051167445.1 Perissodus microlepis | reverse complement strand
GAACTGAAGAAGCTTCTCGGATGAGAGGTGAAACGTCTTCAAGCAACTTAAAGAAGTCCAGACGCTTTGCAAGCTCCTTTGACAATCTGAGGGTTACTCTTCAAAAATGTACAGGGAATTAGGCAACAGATTGCTAACAAGTCTAATTTAATATGCTTTATGCATATAACATGTTTTTTAGCTGTCATAGTGTGAAGTAGAAAGTGGACTCACCCAAGTATCCCAGAATACATTTTGTCCAACACCGGAAAGGTGACAATGGCAGAGTAGCGAAAACTACAAGTAATGTTTGAAATATTACTGTTTCTGTTGCACAAATTAAACTTTTAAGATGTTTATAGGCAAGAATGTAGATGTGTAAACTTCAAATATCTGTTCGATTTATCAAGACATGGCGTAAAAGTGCTCCAGTGTTTTCAGATAAGTCCCTTCCTGCCTGTCTAACAGCTAACTTGCTCCACCAGCTGTCAACTGACCAGAAGGTCCAGGCTCACTATACCCAACGAGAACGCCTTATTTCAGGCACATCCTTTTAAGAACCCTCTATGGCTTTCACCACTCAGTGGAAGTGAAAAGAAAGAAATAATTCACAAAGCTTCATAACTGGATTATTTAACAAATTTTAAGGATTACATAAGCACATAGCCTTTATGGAATTCCATATCGGTGTGATTTCTGCAACATTCAAAAGCCAACAACTCTGTGATGCATTGAGTGTTTCATCCCAGATGCCATGCTCCCCAAACACCATTTTGGCTGCCAGCTGTTTCAGAATTCTGACATTTAGCGCACAGCAACAGAAAAAGACAAGAATATCAAAATTATTCTGAGATATAGACAGTGTACCAGTTTTGCTGGAGTTAAGGGAATCTAAATCCAATAATGTTTAGTTAAACAGTAACAGGCTTGAATATTATTTACAAGCAAAATAAATATCCCAAAGTCCTCATCTTAAGACTCAAGTATAAAATAAAGTTAATTTAATAAGTTCCTTAAGACAAAGGCAATTTTTTCATTTATTGGCTTCAATTAGCCATTAAAAGCCAGTTTCCATTTTGGAATAGCAAAAGAGCATTTACAAGAGAGTGACACGATGAATGAATTAAAATCTGTGGGAGAATTCGTCAACACCAAAAATGATGGTAGAAGTAGAACTTTGAGGTCAAAGTCAGCATGTTTTTTAAGTCTGGTCTTTTAGATTTGACAAAAGATTTTATGCATGCAGTGTGTTTTAGTGACCATTCAAATTCAAATTTAATCAGATATGCCATCTTAAAATGAGCAACATGACAACACATAATGTAGATGCTGCAGGCGGATTCAGATTCAGGTGAATAGTCTTTTGTGATTAGTTAATGAAACTCAAATCCCAGCTACAGATGGGGGTCCCCGCTATGATGTCACTCACTTGTTTCTAAAGTCCTGTTGTTTATATATTAATGACAGTTGATGATTTAGCCTTCTTTTTGATTCAAGTGGTAGCTCTGGAATGCAGCTCCATTGCCATCTCCTCTTCTTTGTAAACAACCTGCAGATTTATACAATACTCTGGCATTGCTCCCCCTCCTCAATCAGGAGGTCTAATCCCTGTTGCTCATTCATCTGCTTGTTAATAAGGAAGTTAAACTGGTCTACTACTTGAGTCCTCTCACTCTTTTAATGGCACATGTTATATTTAGTAGGACTCAAAATTAGTGACTGACACCATAAAGCCACCAGGAAAGTGTTTACTGAGGAAGCTAAAGGCCATTATCTTCTATACATCTTGACTTATTTTTGCAACCGCCACCTAATGATTATTAAAGAGGTGCAGGTTTAAGGTGAAATGTGACCGTCTTGTTTGATTACCATTATAATAAACTATATTTGAACCATTCCAGAAATATTAAAAGACATAGTGTTAGTAAGAGGAGGATGAGACTGATCATTAATTATAATGAGTATAAATAAATACAATGCAAAACCCATGACTTCAAGCATGTGTGAAGGGAAATGGATGTTTCCCTGTAACACTAAAGTCTTATGTTTTTTTATAATTCTGAACATCACTGTGGCTCATAAATTGATGTTTTTTATTGTTGCTGTCCCTGTAGATAAATGAGCCCTTCAGATGAATCTGATGTTCAGGAATCTTTTTGTTTTTTTGTCCCACAGACATCCTGTAAATCAGCCGTGGCCTTCTTCCAGTTCAGTATCCTGGCTAACTACTTTTGGCTCCTGGTGGAGGGCATGTACCTGCAGACACTGCTCACTCTCACATTTGTCTTCCAGAAGAAATACTTCTGGTGGTACATACTTATTGGCTGGGGTGGGTACCTCACTTGTCATCATCCCTGTCTATCATATGTCCCTGTTTCCTTTCATGTGATTTCCTGTTTTTCCTCTTGCTCCACTTTAGTTCTTTTCCTAATGATCAGGTCACTCTGTTTGTGCCTCCCAGGTCTCCCGACGGTAATCATAACAGCTTGGATTCTAACTCGAAACTTCTACGACAACAGAGGGTGAGCAACGGCTGCAGGAAATCAAGACAATATCAAATTAGAGAAAGTTTAAATAACAAAAATGATAATAACACATACTCGCTCAAATAACTTTTGACTAAACATAAAATTTTAACAAAAATAACATATTTTGTGATCTAGTCTTTGTGGTAAAAAAGGCTTTTTGATAATATATTCATTTGTACAGTAATTCACACCCACAGTGCTGTACAAAACTCTCGAGGATGACTCATTTCTTTATTTTTTGCAATGAAAACAGGAAATAGTTGGAGAAAGTTATTGGAACAAGTTTGAATACAAGTGAAAACACAGTATACAAGGAAAAACTAACAAGTTTGTACAATTCTAATAAACTTGAAAGTGAATATTTGCCATGACTTTATTCTTTAGCATTGAAACCTCTTTGGCAAGTGTTCTTGTAATTTTTTTTGACTTCAGGATTAGTTTTCCGGGGTTCTTTGAGAACACTCCAAAGTTCTTCTTCGGAAATTGACTGCTTTTTGATCCATTCTCTGTCACCTATAATAGAGCGTCCACCATGTTTTACAAATGACTGTAGACACTCCCCTGACCTCCTCCTTATGGAAATATGATGATTCATCACTACACTAATATTGCCAGTTTCAGTGCAGTCCTTGTGCCATTGTGCATACCTCAGTCTTTTCTCCTGGTTCTGTTCCTTAAGAATGGCTGCCAACATTCAACTGAGACCATTTCTGGTGAATCGTCAGTTAACAGCAGATGGCTCAACTGAAGGGGCTGATGCTTTTCTCACATCCTGTGTCAGGCTAGTAACAAATTATCTAAAGGGGAAGCTTATCTAAGGTTTAATTCAATTCAGTTTTATTTATATAGCACCAAGTCACAACACCAGTTGACTAAATGTACTTTATATTGCAAGGTAAAAACCCTACAACAATACAGAGAAAACCCAACAATCAGATGACACAAGCAAACACTTTGTGACAGTAGGAAGGAAAAACTCCCTCCTAACATTATTGAATCTCTGCTAAAACCAGGCTCAGGGAGGGAGAGCCATCTGCAGCAATAGGTTGGGTTGAGGAGGTTAAAACAGGACAAAAGACACACTGCGGATAGTGTAAAAAAGTAAATAGGGTGTCTGTCTCTCCATTTGTAATATAACATTGATTTTTGCAAAGTTGTCTGTTATATGTAAACACAACACTAGTTCCTCCCATAAATTATGTGTATTTTTATACCTGTATGATTCATGTTAGTAGGAAGTGGCTTAACAAACAAAAAAAATATATTTTGAAGATGGTCAGGACTGCAGTCAATACCACCTTCAAAAATGACATTATTATAAGAAAATCTGGTTCCTTGGAAGCAAACTATGAAGAAATGTGGAGTGGCTCAAGATATTTGCACAGTACTAAAAATGTATTAGCTTATTACTATTGGTTTTAAGCTTAATATATATTGTTGATTGTTCAAAGATACTATAAACAGCCTTGTAAGCCAGTGGTAACACATATTTCTGCCTGTTGTGTGTCTCAGGTGCTGGGATGACACAGATGTGGCCTTCATCTGGTGGATCATAAAAGCTCCAATAACGGCATCACTACTGGTGAGTACAGTAAAAGTGGGAGCCATTGCTGGATTATCAGAGTCCTCAATCTTGGCACAGTCCTGCATTTTGACTCTGTCGCTGCTATTGCAGACACTTATCTTGTCTTCACACTAGGGGCGACAATAACAAGTCAGGGAGAGTTGAGTCATATTCTACCTGGTCAATGCACACAAGGTCAACAGAAATGACTAAATCAGAATCTCTCTGGTTTTCCTGCTATTGTGTTCTGTTTGTTTCATTAAGACTATTATTACAGCTCTCATATCCCTCCTGACTCTAGAATTTATTATATTATCTGTTCATATTATAACTTTTTCTCTCTGCAGTGTTATAAAGTGCCTTTACACTGTGGTACTTGTTTCAGTTTATTGCATCATATGTTGGTGTGTGTATATGTGTGTTTACAGTTGGGGTACAAATTCTCAATTCTTACTCATATAATTTGCCCTTGACTTGCCACTGAAGGGAATCACGTCTAGATTCCAAACCTCTCCTTGCACATGCGCAGTCACTAAAATCTTACTTGATTATATTTCGACTTCTTTAAGGGCATCTGCTTGTGCAGTGGCTTTTTTGGTCTCTCTTTTACTGTTTCCAGCATTGCTATTTTTAGATCGCTCTGTGAAAGTCAAATTCAAACCACTCATACATGCATTTTGCAATTTTACCAATGACCTTAAACTCAGTAAGTGTCAACTTCCTCATAAAAATGGATTTTGGCCATCATAATTGGTGATAAACGGTAAATCTTGATCCAGAAACCAAACAACAGTTTTCAATGAAAGACTCTACAGCAGGGGTCCCCAATTCCAGTCCACGAGGGCCGGTGTCCCTGCAGGTTTTAGGTGTGTCCTTGATCCATCACAGCTGATTTAAATGGCTAAATGACCTCCTCAACATGTCTTGAATTTCTCCAGAGGCCTGGTAATGAACTAATCATTCGATTCAGGTGTGTTGACCCAGGGTGAGATCTAAAACCTGCAGGGACACCGGTCCTCGTGGACTGGGATTGGGGACCCCTGCTCTACAGTGTCCAAATGTGGTGCATCTGGGATATTCAGCAGAAATGTTCCATTATTTGGTTGTTCTTGTGTGGATGGGAAACAGCTGGAGCTGAGACTGGTGAGTGGCAGCTTGGTGTCTGCAGTGGAGCTGGCTGTCTGGAGCAACAGTTAGAGGGTATGTAAGGGAGGAGACTGAATAAGGCCGGGTGAGATTAATTGACTACAATTGTCTTTCCATCTGGGTCATGGAGATACACACGCTTGAAACTGTTCGAGACTGCAGCATTTCAGGACAGCTGGAAATGATTCCTACTAGCTGACAAACCCACTGAGAGAGGCTTGTCCATAGATTTTTAAACTGGGGAGGAAATCCTAAAGATCCTCATATCTCCCCAGAGATCTTCTGGGTCCATGTTTAGTGCCAATGTTTTGTCATAAATTGCAATGTTTTGGACTAAAATGCAGACATATGAAGACAGGCAAACAAGCCTTTACTTTAGCTGAGAAGCAAAAAATTCACTGGGAGAATAAACAAAATCCAGAACTGGCAAGAAATATGCAGGAGAGGTTAACAGACACTGACAGAAAGGACCAAAGAGAAGACAGCGCTATGTATACACAGAAGGACAATCAGGGAAAGGGGATACAGCTGGGAAAAACAGGTGCAGACAATCAAGACAACCAGACAGCAGGGAAAGTAACAGTAAATGCAAACCACTACAGACAAGTACAGCTACCAAAATAAAACAGGAAGAGAGAATGATAGCTAAATGAGGAAATCCTGACACATGAATGAACTAAATCTAGGGGCATTTATATGAGTGTAAAACAGAATAACTTGAACTAAACACTTAAAACAGAAAATACTAAGGAATAATACATCCATGTAGAGACGGGTGAATGAAGCGCTGTGAAACTTTGAGGCTTCTTCCTGATTGTACTGAAAAAACAGGCAAAGCTTCAAAACCTCAAAGACAGATACTACTAGTATCTGTCTACATCTAGTGCTCATGTGCAATTATAACAGCCACGAATTTCCAAATGATTCACACAATTCAGTGATTCCAGTTCCACAACAAAAGAGATAAATTAAATCTTAAGAATCAGAATACTTTATTAATCCCTAGGGAAATTGTGTGGGTTACAGTTGCTCCAAGACAGTAACAGTAACAGACTAAACTATTTAAACAATACAATATGTTACAGATTTTGCAAATTTAAGAAATAGCACCAATTTATAAAAATCACTCAATTATAAATATCAAGGATTAACAGGGGTGGTTATAAATAGATATCAAGAATATTGACAAGAATATTACAGAGTAGAAAAGAGCATATGCAAAAAGGGTGTAACTATTGCTGTGTTTACAGTGTATTCGATGGAGGAGTTCTGCATGGAGACGGCCACGGCCAGGAATGATTTCCTGTGTCGTTCAGCAGCATCTTCCTTCTAAGAATTATTGACCACACATGAAAGTGCTACAACATTTTGAAATGTCAAGTTGCTAATAAAATGTTTAACACTGGAACCACGATGGAGTCATTTTGACCCCGTAGGAATTAATGCAACACCACTTTTCCAGCATGCTGGGTTGCCTAGCAAAACTTACTGTTCAGAGACATTTTGACATAAAGACTCACAAGAATTTTTTTTAAATATATATAAGAGGTTGTAATTAGATAAAAGATTAATAATTAGGCTACTGGAGGCCTGAATGGGTAGTGCAAAAACGTGATTTCCTGCATTTAACTGTTGTAAATTACTTATTTATTACTTATCAAACCTGTCAAACATCCTCTCATGAATGATATCAAGTCATTTTGAGGTGAAAGGGCATTCCTCTCACAGGGTAGAAGCTGCAATCCGTTTAGGCAAAGTCAGTTTTTTAATATTCTTTGTTTATCCAGGTATAAATGCTTAATGGAATTAAAAATGTCTTTTTCAAAAGAAATCTGTCCTCAAAGGCAGCAGAAATTACAATAATTATGCCACTGTGAAGTGGCTTAAAGGGACTAGATTGATTATAATGTAGCTCGCACAATAGGTACAAGGCAGAGTTATGAAGATGCTGGTAAAACAGGTATTTTTTTACAGGCTAACCCCTTGATAACTTCTGCTGGCTACAGGCATAATAAACATATCAAAGTTTTTAGACATAACAAAGTAAGTGTGAGTTGTTCAAACCAATAATCAATCAATAATTGATCTTTTTTAAAATTCAAAAAGAAATTAGATGGAAATAGTCAGGATGACCCCACCTGGCAAATCTAGTGTTTAATGTGTCGTCCTGTTATCAGGCTACTTAAAACATAATTTAGATTGTTATGACAGGTTTGTACTGTGAAGTAAGATGATAAGTATTTCAACATCAGTGTTTTGGAGGTATGATTGAAGGTTTTTGGCAACTTTTAATGCCACAAAAGATCTGTTGCAACACTACAAAGCAGGGAAGGTACACCGAACATTTTGCATTTCCCTAAAACAAATGAAACAGTGCTAAAGAGTTGAACCCATCACCTCACTTCCAGTGTTTCACTGTGACGTATGAAGCCTCAAGCATTATCTGTCATATGGTCACAGAGGTTTGATTCAAGCCTCAACACAGTGTTTTGGACCAGTCTGCTTCAACAGAGTGAAACAAGCTTCAGCCCAAGAGCCAAATGTTCCATCTCTAGTTAAATGTTAACAATATTCTGACAGATTACTAATTTGGTGCTTCCCACTTATTTCATGTAGGTGAACTTCATGATCTTCATCAACGTAATCCGTATTCTGGTCCAGAAGCTTAGGTCTCCTGGTGTTGGTGGCAATGATACCAGTCACTTCAAGTGAGACAGAATAAATGCTGCTGCGTGTGAATGCATAAACAACAAATATAAAGTCACAACGGATAGTGAATCTGCATGTGTAGAATGTGTCTGTGTTTTGCATGTGTGTGTGCAGGAGGCTGGCGAAGTCCACGCTGCTGCTCATCCCACTGTTCGGGATGCATTACATGGTGTTTGCCTTCCTGCCAGAAAACACAGGGACAGAGGCACGCATCTTCATAGAGCTCGGTGTGGGTTCCTTCCAGGTAGAACCAAAAATACACATCAACATATAAAGGTAAAAAAGAATAAATATGTGTCATGAAAGCACAAGTAATACTTTTGAATACTATTTCTCTACTCTCAAGGGTTTTGTGGTGGCACTGCTCTACTGTTTCTTGAATGGTGAGGTAAGTAAAGTAAATACTAAACAACATTAGGAGATGTAATGCCTCGACTATTTCATAGTCATAGTCATATATAGTCTGACTGTAGATTTTTCTTTCATTTAAAAGGTTCATAAAACTGCACAGATGATGCAAATCAAAGATAAAATACACAAAACAGTGCTGCAGTACGGCAACCTTAATTAAATGTGGAAAGCTTCATTAAAGATTCAGTATTCTGTAGTAGGGTTGGTGGAATCAATATCAAGTCAATCCTGAAGGAATCTAGCTTTTAGTGGAATTACCAGCACAATCTCTCTATGTGCTCCATTTTTTGCTTCTTTTTGCCCTTCCCCCCGACAGCCTGTCGCAGTCAATAACTACCACCCCCAAACCTAGTTCTGCCAGAGTTCAATAAACAAAGATCACTTGGAAGAATTGAACATGATATATTGAGATAAAGAGATGAAGGTATTTGGTCAACAGACTCCAATGGCCCATCATGGCAGTGACAGGATTTAGGACAGGACCCCTGGGAATCTAGACGCTGGTGGTGGTGAAAATGAAGGTTGATCCTTTAAACTATGCAACGTGGAGGCTGATTGGTCCAAAGAAGGCAGGCAAGAAGATGATTGGAGTAGAGTAATGATAACAGTACTGAGTTTGACAGTGTGGAAAAGCAGTAGGGATGTAAAGAACAGAAAAGCAGCCTTACATCAGCGAAAGCAAGAGGAAGACTGATTACAGATTATTGAATGCACAAGCTTAATTTCTTCCTTTCCAAGTGCCACTCAAGGGATTCTCTGCTGTATTACATAAAATGTCACTATATTACAATTACTGTAACTGTTGTGTTGTAGAAATAAAACTGAGGGGAAATGAATAAACTAATAAGATGTCAGGAACCTCACAATCTATAGGCACCTGAACAATGAGGACTATTGAGAGATGCCATTTAATCATCGTCCTTAGAAAAGCACTAATCAGATTAAAGCACCTGAGTAGCAACAAGAAAGACTTGTAGTGTTTTGAAATAATTACTTTTCGTTTTACTCTTTTACTAGATGAGGCATATTTAACAAAAATGTGCATACTGGAAAGGCTAAAATTGGCTAGTTTAGTTCTCTTTTAGATGGTAGAGAAAAAAACACTTGGAAAGCTTCATGCAGGTACATTGTGTATTTCCTACTTCTAAAAACAGTTATCTGGAATGTATGTTTTCCATCTTGATTTCAGGTGCAGGCTGAGCTCAAGAAGAGGTTTTGGAAGTGGCAGACTCAGAGTTACCTGAGCTACAGTAAACGACGGCGCACCCTGTTCACTGAAAGCAGCACAATCACTCAGATATCTGTCCTGGACAAATCTAGCCCAAAAGATAAGCCAGGCCCTGAGACACACGCCCTCACCAATACCGTCACACACAGCAACGTCTCGGCTGTGTGAAAAACAGCCGACAGCACCAGTAGTTGTGTCCTTTTCTACACCTGCCTGGTTAGCAGAGATTAAACCACAGACCCTGATTGTTGAACGTTTAAGGTACCTCCTAATTTGTATGCTACATTTTTTTTTAGAAGTGTGGGACTTGTAGGCTTACCGTACACTAAGTCTAATTTGAGTTCAGCTCATTAATTCATAACATCCTATACATCTTTTCACATTAAACTGTTCTCCATGATGACACTAGATATCATGTTGGCAGAACAAGAGGTCATTTGTTTTTTTTTGTTTTTTTCAGATTTTCTTTTCATGCTCCGGGGCCCCTCCTCCACATCTTGCTCACAACCACCAAATTTTTTTCTTGCCTTGTTTATCACAAAACCATGTCTTGAACTGATCAGTTTTGTGGGTGACTGTTTTAGTATTTAGCTTTCATTCTCATTATTTTCTTCCGACCTGCTCTTAAAAGGAAATGGGCAAAAACAAAATGCATATGTATTCATTGTTGTCTCAAGCAGGCACAAGACAGACAGTTTTAAATGTATAATTACAGGTGAAACCTTTCTAAAATTCTGAAAATTGTATCACTCCTTTTTGCTTAGTTGTTAGTCGTTGTCCAGTATTGATAAATCTATTTATTGATTAGAAAACATGAATTAAACTGAACCTGTTACGCTCATTTCTAGCTCCATAATTTTATATTTGGAGAATACTAGAATAGCTTTGCATGACAGTTCAAAATAATCCTTATTGTTTTATACTGGGCTTTAGTGCAGTCCATCCACTGTTTGAAACAAGCTCCTTCCTCCTTTTATCTGATTGGCTCTCCCCTAACAGCAGATGATCATATTTGGGAGATCTCCTCTCACTTATGTTGTAGATTACTTCTGCAGCCAGTGACCTCGTTATGACCAATCAACACTGTAACAGTTTAGTATATGAAAAAAAGGAAAAGCAGAATATGTCTAAAATAAAACAGATATACAGAGCATACGTAGTTTTTAAAACAGGTTAGTGAGAGACAGAAAAGAAGATGAAAACAGGGTAAGGATGAAACGACCATGTACTTTTTACTAAATATTCTTCTGTTTGCTAATTCTAAGGTGAGCACAGCTCATGAACGAGTTTTCTTTCTCAGTCTCCAGACTTTACCAAAGCCCTGTAGATACAATAGTTAGTTTTTAAATCACTGCTGAAGTAAACAATAACACATGTTAATTAGACTAGATAGTTATAAACTATATATAAATGCTGGACATAGCTTTGGGGTATAAAAGTGATGCCAGTGCAAAAGTGCCTTACATTTGGTTTTTTTCATGGCCAGTAGGGGGCAACTCCTCTGGTTGCAAAAAGTCTTGAGAGAATGACGCTTAATTCAATTCAATTCAATTCAGTTTTATTTATCACCTAAGGTGGTTAATATATTTTAATGTAGACCTTACAATAATAAATAAATTAGCTCCCTCTTGGGGCACTTTATGCACTGACTCAGTAGTTTCAGCTCACAATGACTAAAATATGAAGTTAATTTTGTTCAAGTTTGAGTTAGTCATTGTCAGCGTCAGAAAAAAGACTTATTCTGGAAGCGGCTTGTCAGTCACTGGTATCCTTGATTTCATTTCTGAGCCGCTCCTAAGTCGTCAGTGAAACATCAAGATGGCAACAGTAAAATTGCTCAACACCGAAGCTTAATAGGACTTCAGTAACCAGTGGGTGTTGTTGTGGTGGCTGTGTACATGTCTTATATACAGTCTCTGGTGATGACAGATAAAGTAAGAGACACAAAGGATTTCTATATTGAAGCACAGCCTGAAATTATTTTAAAAAGTGGTAATTTATTTATTATGTTTAAATACAATAAGCCAGCATGCAACTACCGAACACTGCTGTTCCCCAATGTTCCCTAATGTTCCCATCACAATCGTACAAGGATACATAAATTCAAATTTTGTTAAGACTTAAAACACTGGCCACTTTCTCAGAAGACATTAGGCAGCTGTTCAGATTTTTCATTTTGATTTCAACTATCCAACAATAATCATCACATTGAAATGTAGATGTAACTTAGTAACCAGACTAGCAAGCTAACACTGATAGTAGCTGATTACAGAGCTCTGGCTAATGTTAGAGTCTTTTTTCTTGGCAGTAAAAAACACTTGCTCCCTCAGCAGCTTCACGTTCCCAATTTAGGCATAGCCAGTTATATTTGCTGTTACACATGAAATGCGGTGCTGCTTGTCAAAATGAAAACTCTGGGGAAATGTTCACAAAAGACACTACTCTAGTTGCAGACACTTTTGACACCTCTATAGACCTGAGGCTAGTTTTTCATGTACTAAATACAAATAAAGAGTTCCTTGCCCACAGATCAGAAGAGGACCTAAACATGTGTTCCCTAAAAATTCATGTAAGCAGGTTTTGTAGGGGTACAATTTCTCAGTCTCAAAATTATTCCAAAAAAAATTTTTTGAATATAAAATAGATCCTCAGTCAGATGATTTTGGGTTTTTTTTGGTACCTTCAACTTAAATTATGTCTGTGATTAAACGGGATGTAAAAGACAAAGTCTAAAAGCTCCCACATACATGTTCACTGTGGCATTTAAGAGCTCTAGTGAACAGTGATTAATGGTATGTTGAATGTTGGGTATTGTATTGTAATCAAGTTTCAGAGAGACAGGCCGATACACATTACACATTGCACAGTGCACTTGTGCACATCTGGAGCACTACACTGTAAAATCTATTTATTGTGAAATTATTGTTTTAATGTCTCTGTGTGAATGTAAATAGACTTCAAATAGAGTTTACATATATTTTATGATCTTGCAGTTCGACTTACAGATTTCTACAACCACCACATTAAATGACCTTCTTACCATAGTAAATAAAAGATAGTTAAAATGTTTAAAATTTAAAATTCCCAAGTTGATGTTTATTCAGTTATATTCAGTTTTGTTTATACAGCACCAAAGCACAACCGACGCCTCAAGGCGCTTTATATTGTAAGGTAGACCAGGGGTGCCCAATCCCAGTCCTCGAGAGCTACCGTCCTGCAGCTTTTAGATGCATCCTTGTTCCAACAAACCTGAATCAAATGAATGGCTTGTTATCAGGCCTTTGCCAAACTTGATGGCATGCTGAAGAGGTAATCAAACTATTTGATTCAGCTGTGTTGGAGTAGGGATGCATCTAAAAGCTGCAGGACGGTAGCTCTCGAGGACTGGGATTGGGCACCCCTGAGGTAGACCCTACAATAATACAGACAGTGTACATTCAGCATTTTTTGTATCATACTGTACATACATGTAACTTACTTTTATTCTTATATACTGTAATATAACAAAATGTTGAAAATGAAAAAGAAGTGTTTGTGTACATGTTCCTATTTATTAGCATAGGTTCAGATAAGTCTAGTTACTAATTACTAAGCTAATGCTAATGCCAACACTGATCCAGAACCTCTTTCCTCTAATAAAGAATTTTGATTGATAGGCTGCTTTTACCATGATAACTGAGTACTGATGTGGTATCACTCTGTCTTTTGACACAATAGGAATTACGCATGTATGTAGAGTGCATACTACATACACAGATATGTACATGTGTATACATTTCAAGTGTTGTCCATGAAAGACATATAACCTTCAGCTACTTACCAGGATAGTGCCTTTTCTCATGCGGTATAGCTCGATGTTTCCCAGCAGTTCAGCTGGACTGTAGGTTTGCATCCAAACTCTGTGTAACCCAGTAAGACTGTGATACTGCACCACATGCTTTTGGCTTTTGCTGAGCTATGTGATAAATGTGTTGCTCTGTTGAAAATTGTACAATTAGGAAGTAAATTTTTATTCTAATGAAGGAAAAAAAAGCTGTGTATGTTGTGTGGACCTTGCAGTTTAGATTGTTTTCATTTACATTGTAGGAATTGGACAATGCGCCCCCCCCCATTTTACTTATAAGTGTGATGTGAATGTTTCTCTTGCAGGTTCCAGTTTACTACATGTGTGCAAGTTTCTGCCTTGGTCTTTGCTTCTTCAGGGAGGGGATATATAAGCATAGCATTAGTTCACAAAGTAAAGCTCTGCCGCAGGCCCAGCAGATCAGCTGGACTGAGTGTCAGCTCACATCAGCTGATGGCTCAGCTGATATTCGTTTACACGTCCAACTGATAATGAAGAGCAAATTATTTCAACTGTACTTCATTTCATTTGTTGTTTTTTTTAAATAGCACCTATTAACCACAATACTCATCTCAGGTGACTATTGTGGTAAATCTTATACTTGCTTGCTGCTTAATGTCGTGTAACAAACAGAGTCATACTACTAAATATAAACATGTAGTAAATGTGCAGAGAGAAATATTATTCCTTTGATGACAGTGGACCTCCCTGAAATATTATTAAGTATAATTTTGGTGGTGTCTTTGGCCCTAAATACTAACCCTACAGGAAATGTTGGGTAATGTATAAAAAACTCCATAGAAGAGGGCTGGTGCCACCCTCTGACCCCTCTGGATGTTGCCCCGATTAAATCCTAGAGTGCTCAGTTGTTATATGAACAGCAGTCTTTTAAAAAATAATAATAGTATTTCAAAGATTTACATCTTTGAAATACAAGACAGCATTAACAAACAACATTGAACCAACAAGTTAAAAACATTTATTGTTGATATTTACATGATGTACAAAAAAACCCTTCTAATGTGCACACCCCCCAAAAAAGAGAGATCAAATAAAAAGGAGCTCATGAGCAGACAGGAGCAGACTCATAGCAGAGATCTTGAAGTTAATTTTACATTCAGCAATCTGAATCTATGATGAGCCCCATAGCAATCAGTACAATAAAACAATTGAAGAGACAGCATATGCCAAAAAAGAAATTCATTAGAAATCAACTTTGTTGTCATGCTATGCAAAAAAACAAAAAAACAAAAAAACAACCCAGCAGTTTTTATGGCACTGTACCTTTCCTCATGTTTGTGAACATTAACATTCAAAGGAAAAGTATTTAATGGGTCATGATGGGACTTAAACTACAATCTGATAAAGCATTCACAGTTGAAACCCAATATCTGTGTTCTAGCTTATTAATTGCTTCACCCACTCGTCGGAGGGATTTAAAACAAGGACACAGCTCAGATTCCCTTAATGGCATGGAAGCACGACCCTCCCCTGTGATTACGTCTGCTGGTCAAATGAGATCAAAACGTTTTAAAGCGCATGCATCAGCCGATTAGAGTACAGAGGCATTACAGGAGGCTTTATACTTTTAGCAAACACAATCACCATTTACTAAAAATAAAAATATGAAAACAATCACAGCGCAGTTTTTAAATGACAGCTATTTACTTTGAACCACAAAAACTTTTTGCAAGGTACAACAGCAGCTTGTTTCTGTCTTGCACATTTACACTGCAGTTTATTTAGTCACAAAGGTTGATTACACACCTTTCAAACACTTTAACTAACTACTTCATTGTCAAAAACAACAGGTTCCTATAGTAACAGCAACATCTTTGTTTGACATCAACATAGTACTGGCAATATAAGGCTCTAACTTTAATTTTAACATTAAAGGAAATCATAAATATATGGTTTAAAACTGGAATGGTGAGATTGTCAAAATGTTTGTGATGAGCTCAACTGAAGACCCCAAGTGAACCAGAGCAGAGGTGGTGATTGACCAGCCCTTTCCCTGTATGAACCCCCTATGGCTGCTGTTGCATCTGCACTGGTATTGTTTTAGCTCAGACTAAATGCATACATAGCAGATTAGCAGGACAACACAGTTTCTGGTCAGCCCTTCTTTTCTCTCTTTGCTTTTGACTCGTCTGAACTCCCAGAAAATGTGAATATTTGCAGGTCCAAAGACGCCTTAAGTTTAGGGGGGAAAATGACACTCTTACAGTTACAAATAGTATCTATGTGAATTTATTGGCTACATTTTAATATCATGTAGAGAATTTCTATGTTTATTAAGAGAACCACTGCCTGTAGTTGTAACCTCTTAACATCTCTTAACAAGACTACGCATGAATATATAACCTAGATGTCTACTTTTTTTTTAGTCATACTTTCAAATGAGCCAAAGCATTTAACCTAAACATACATTTGTTTAGGACAATGTTATCTTTACTTTAAAATATCTGTTTAAGTGATTTTAGTCCAAGTCCAAGTTATTATTATTTTTAACTTTTGGGGTTTAATATAAGGCATCTTCTTACCTGTAAATCACCAAAACGATATTTATGGTGTAACTTCAAACAGCCGATATGGAAAACCGCTCAAACTATGATAACATGCTGAACTGAGGAGATGTGGTTTTCTTTTGTTATCGGTCATAAATAATGTGTGACATACTTAGCAAAAATGCATTATGCTAATCAAAGAATTTGATCCGTTTTTGAGTTTTAAAGGTCGTGTCTGTCTTTCATATTTAATAGATAGAGTTTATCTCCTGTAATGAAGAAAACTGTCTTATTTTTTGCAAATCCCCCAACAACAAATCAAAAAGAAAAATCATTGACCCCTTTCTTTACTGGCTCATGAGAACTTTTTCTCATATTTCTGCCATTAAGCAAAAAAAAAAAACAGAAAAAAAAACAACAACCCCAAAACGGCCCACTAAATTAACCATTTATTAGTGTGTAGACGTGATGTTGTGCTGCACTGTACAATGGCCGCTATATTTAGAAGCCATTATACTGTAGCACTGCTTTACTGACAACACTAACTGGTCATGTTCTCTGTGTCTCCTTAAACATGCTTTAAGGACTTTGAAGGCCTCCAGGGTTAAAATTAGTGTGAAGCATTGCAAAAGCACTTTGTAAAACCCTTTACTTTGCAGTTTAGTTTTTCGAACAGAAAAGACAAATCTCCTTTTATTTGAACTCATCAACAGAAGTCAAAATACTTATTTTGTGCTTAAAGGCACTTTAGGAGACACAAAGTAGAGTCAAACATGGGGTTTTAGAGGATAGCTGAGTCAGACCAAAAGGAAAAATCTGCAGTGACATCAGTTGCAATGCAAACTTGAGCATCGCAAACAGATACGGCCGTGCAAATACTCAGTGAAGAGCCGATTCATTTGTCTTTGGAATGAGAAAATTACCATCTTGGTATAAGTAACATCCATCTCAGCATACTTGTCTTTAAGCAGAATGAGCACATACAGCATCAGTAACAAAGAGCTGTTCCAAGCGAGGAGAAAACCTCATTAATCAAAATAATTCAAACAGATTTTTCAAATGGTCCTCTGTAAGGAGAAAAATACAAAGGTTTTAGCCCGAGAAAGAAGTGCTGTGATGTTTCTCATGGTCTATATCTCCACTTAGACCATTATAGTTTTATACAGTTTCCTCGTGCAATAGGCTGTGGAGGAGATACATGTAGTACATTAGCTCCACAGCAGCCTGATAAACACTAAAAACCCTAAGAAAAAAAAAAACAACATTCAAAAAACACTGAATTCTCACAAACAACCCACGTGGACAATAAATGCAGTTTCATGCAAGCAACTGAACTCATGACATTTCAGTCGTGTGCTCATTTTCATTGACATTTTCTGTACTATCGGCTGTTAAAACTACAGACCTGCTGACTACATCAGTGTCCTCTTCTTAGACTTTCTAGAGATTTAAAAAAAAGGCCTGTTTGTGGTCGCATTTGCAAACCTTAGCACTGTGGACACATCTGAAGATCAACATGATACATATTTTTAACTTTAATGGCATATTACACAGAAATATGTCCATATAATAATCTAGTAAATACTGCTTGGTGAAAATTTTCTGTGACAGAAGTTGTCTTCAACTACCTTTATATTGTTTTAAATCTGTCACAGCTGAGGCTGCGAATGATAATACTAAGCTTACACACAGTCACTGTTTGTGCATCGCGAGTGCTGCAGTCATTGATGGAAAAAAAGAGGATGGCTTTTTCAGTGTTTTATATGCACCGAAACAGAGGAGACAAAGAGGGATTGTTTTGAATGCGAGTATGACGCCAATGAAACTGGCCAGGTTTGCTTTAGAGTCCCTGCTTCAGTCATTAACACTGATAAAGAGGCTGAAAAAGAGAAACTTTCCTTCATGTTCAGGGTATTAAATATACAGCTTCTTTTAAAAGATTACTCCTGGTGTTTAGGGTTAGGGACCCACACCAGAATAAACTGGAGTAGCAGCAGCACTTATCCTTAATTTACATGCTCAGATTGGGGCAGGCTTCACTTCCATGTGACACAAATTATTATTAATATTTATTTATTTTATTATTTTTTCAACCTCATCTTTCACACATCTCCACAGTGTGTAACACAATCGTTTTGTTAAAAAATCCAAAGTCCCAGTTGAGATAAGCGTCGGACACGGAGGACAACAGTTTGTACAAGCTAATAGGAAACTAATCTTCATGTTTAAATCCAGCGGCGTGTCCCGGTAAAATATTTACATCAGAGTCACCAGTGTTTACTTTCTTCAGTTAAATCACTTTACATGGCACAGGAGCTAGGAGATTAATTAAGGAATTAAGTGTAAAGTCATCTAAAATGTATCTTGAGAAAAGTGTGAAACCTGAAGACCAAAGCATCCTCAGACAGACTGGAATGATCAGTGTGATGGGATACATACTGTATTGTAGAGCTATTTGGTCCCTCTGTGTTGCACAGCAAATACTGCAACACCAGACAATTCTGAACATCAATACAATATATACAGAGAGAGCCGGCACACATGCCTTTTTAGTGGGGTTCCAGAACGGGAGAGTGAACCTACAGGCTGCACCTGAATGTGTCATTCAATTCACCTGTCAGGTTTGGTCATATTTCATTGGATGCGGACTCAGACAAGTGGCTGTTCTGGGTCGCTGGAGGTGAGTTGGGTTTCCATCATGATTTCATCGGGGTACGGGTTGGGGTAAGGGTTGAGGAATGGGTTGGTGAGGCTGGTCATTGGGAGGATTGTAGGTTTGGTGGCATCAGGTCCGGAGGCGGCAGTGTCGTCATCAGACTTGGCGTCCCCGAGAGCGCTGCTCAGGTGGCTGGAGTCTCGGCCTGCAGGCTGGACATGCGGATCTGCGAGCTGCTCTTGCTGAGGATGGACAGCTGCGTCCCCCCGTTCACCCCACTGCTCGCCAACGAAGGATGCCGGTGCTTCAGGTCCACAGCAAAGTACCTGTTCACCGTCCAGCTGCGCCATTTCCTCTTGATCTCCGATTGCACCTTGAGGGATATACTTCACAAGGTCATTATTAATGGACCTCGCTGGAAAGAGACAAGCTCAGTGCCTTCAGGCTCTACATTTCTGAGTGGACTGTAAATAGTCATTTTCTTGTACCAGAAAATGCAGTCTCATGGTTTTACATCTACACACAGTTAAATTAGTCATGCATTCTATTCTAAGAAAGTGCTGAGCTCCAAAAAAAAGTTTCTACTAAAGGGATGAAAATGCGAATGTGCCAGACTCCCTTTACCCCTCGTATTTTTTACAACCTGTTAAACTGAAGAAAGTGTATGTAAGAAAATATATGAGGACACACAACATCTTTAAAATTATAAGGGCACGCTGAGACAATGTTTTCTGCTGAGGTCAGTGCTCACTTTCACAATTCATAGCTAGGGAACAGTCTTTTCATGAACTAATTAATAATGATAAAGTTACACTTAAAAAATATTGTTCAGTACAACATTTTTCTACACTGAGTCATAGTGTTGCTGCCACATTAGCTGTTACACTATGTTGCTACATTATGTTGTAGACTTCATCTATTTATTCTCCTCTAACGCACAGTGTTTACCTGCTGTTGGTTTACCATTATTTCATGTCATTTATTTATCAAACTTTATTGTTACTGTCCTTTTTTATTTGATACTTTTTAACATGTATATGTTCCTTTTTTATTCTTTATTTATGTAGTTTTCAGAACTGCAAAGTGTTTGTTTAAGATCCTTTTGATTGGCATCAAACTCTAGACAGACCATGGTGTGCTGCAGAAAGGTGACATAATTCATTAAACAAAATAAGAATATTAATAGTAAAAATGTTTTGACTGTAAATGATATTTTTTTCACTTCAAATTGAGTTCTTTAAATATTGACTTAATTAGGAAATATCTGGTGGAGACCCCAAAAATAAAGTGCATTTCTGTTCAATGCAGAGATTCATAACTCAAACCCTCAAATCTCATGTGTAAATATTTGGATTGAGAGATTCTGTGCTGTTATAAAGTACTTTAATAACACCAATGTGTTGTGGTGATAGCTTGCTATAAAAAAGACTTACCTCTCCATTCAGGAAGCAGTAGAGGACGGCCACAACAAAGCCCTGAAGAAACACAGAAAGTCAGAGCATGAGACAAAGAGACTAACTCATCTAAAGTGAACACGATGCAGTCAAGAATCCTTCTGCTTGACTTTAACCATTAATGTGGCAGTTTCAGCTCAGGATGGATGGCTGAATATGCAGGGTGATTAAGTCACGCTGCAAGATGCTGCCTTCTAGTGGAGGTATATAAATGTTGCTAGCAAAAATTATGTTCTAAATTTTGACTTTGGATTTGAAAATAAATGTAAAAAAATGTTTAGACCTACTTTGCTCATTTCCAGCTCCAGATTTTAATTCTTAGACACTACTAGATCAGAATTTTGTAACTTAAGACTTCAAATTATTAATTATTATTAATTATCTTACTGGGCCTTGAAGCATCCCCTCAGTTCACCCTCTGTGTGAAACAAGTTGTTTTAGCTTCCTTCTCACTCTCTTTAAGTCAAATGTATTCTGACTGGCTGCCACCCATAAAGAAAAAGTTTGAATAGGGGGTGGGCAGAGGTTCTGTGCTTATGTCAAGGATGTCGTCTCCCTATAAATACAGATCATAAACAACAACAACAGCTATAAAAACAGATCAAAGAGTAGAAAGAAACTGATGCACTGCCACAATATAGACTGAAAGTTTTATTCTGAAAATAGTTCACACAGGCATTATCCTTGCCTACATTAGGCTATGCAGGAGAAATAATTACCTGGAAGGATCCGAGCCCAAGCTCAAATACCAGACGTTCCCTCTTGCTGACATTCTCAGGAGAGAAGGCGAACACAGTGTAGTGGATCCCGAACAGAGGAATCAGCAGCAGAGTGGAGCGTGCCAACCTCCTGTAAAGCAAACGCATGAAACACACTCATCATCATCACCATCATAATGAGAGAGCTGTTCTACCAATGTGTCAGTTCTCATACACAGAAGACTAAATTTACAGTAGGCCATATATGCATGAGGATAAAAATGCCATTTCAAGGTTTCAAGGTTTTAAATTCAGTCAGTAACATATCTGTAACTTATATATCTATAACTAAACACTTTCCCCCACAATCAGATCAGCGTGAGCTCTGAAAAAGCTGGCAAATCAGAACTTTAACTTGGAGAATAAATAATAGGGTTCCAGGAATCATGGAGCTTAACCCAAGCTCCCACAGGGCTCCAGCTTCCTCCCACAGTGCAAAGGCATGCATGTTACATTGACTGCTGATTCTAAGTTGACTGTAGGCATGAATGTGAGTGTGAATGGTGATAGCCCTGTGATAGACTGTCCAAAGCTCCAGTGCCCCCGAAATGTATGGATGGACAGCTGGACTACATAGTCATCCATATGTATTCAGATCCATCCAAAAAAATGGGTCTGTGACACTGGTGTTACTATTGTATATAGTGAGGTGACTAAATGTAGTAAAGTAAAAAGTGAAATATGTTCTACAAAAATGGAAAGACAAAGTTAAAGTTTTAAGATGCAGAAATACTGAATTTGTCTCCAAGTACTTCAAATTCTAATGTGCAGCATCCTGAACAATCACTGTCAAACTTTTTTTCGGGTATTCAGTATTCAGTAGTGTCAATGTAAGTGTAGCTATACAAACATGGTTATGAGTTATATTAATTTGTCTATTTTGAATGTGCAGTACATCAAAAGGCTACATCATATAAACTTGATCTGATATACGACAGTAAAATACCTCAATTTTTTAAAAGTAAATGCTAATAATAATGTGCTTATAATGTGTTTTCATTAACAGTGAAGCAAACTGCATGACAATTCCAACACTTATAAATAGGGAGAAACGCTCTCCTTATTGGATAAAAAGTACTTTTGTTAATTAATTACACAATGAAACACTTGTTATGTTTTAGCACTGATCACAAAATGGTATAAAATTATGTTAAATACACAAATAAGACATTAAACACATTCAAAACAAAATGCATTTACATCTTAACTGATCTAATAAGAAACTTTATGTTAATGTCAAGTACTTACAGGTAAATACTGGATTCATTTCCACCAATATCTGGAGATTGTAACTTCTGAACCAGGATGATGATGATGCCAATGAACAGCACAAAGTTGACCTGTAGAATAAACCAGTTGTATAAAAGTAACACAAATATACTTGACAAAAGAAAGACTGTGTTTTTGCATCCTGGCTTCTCACCATAATTGAAGCCAGCACGGGTCCTTTTATCACCCACCAGATGGCAGCATGGTCATTCATGTCCCAGCAGCTAAGAGTACAGATGATAAAATGAAATGTTCAGCACATATGCAACAAAAACATGAGACTCTACTTACAGTGTTGTTCATAACTCACCCTATATCATCAAAGTGCAGCCTCAGCACTGCCCAGATGGTCACACACACCGTCGGGGTCCCTGAAACCAACATCACCAAGTAAACAACATGACATTTGGAAATATGAATACAACGACAGCATGGCATGTAAGACATCTCACCCCAGCCTATTATGATGTACCAATAGAAGTATCTTTTCTCAGGGAAGAAGGTCTCCACTAGTAACGTGAAGAGATACAGACCCTCGATGAAGAGCCAGAAGTAGTTAGAAAGAACACAGTAGTGGAAGAATATCATCACCGCTCGACACTCCAGCTTCAGGAGAGACAGATAAAAGCAACGTGCAAGAGAGTGTCAGCAAAGGTGCCACAAACCATCACCAGCATGAGTACAGCCTGCTTTACTGGCACATGTGCAGCTTGTTTTACTCACAGTGTGTATGAAGCAGTGCTCGCTGTCCTCTTTTGCATACAGCACGCCGTCTTTGATGAAGACAGAAATAGCTCTTAAGATGAATGACACAAAGAGGTTCATGTGGATGAAGTTCCTGGTACAGTGCAGCTTCCTGTGTGAAGGAATAAATGTGAACACTCTGGATAAAAATTGATTACTTTGTAACTAATATTTTCTTTTCCCTGATAAACACACACAAGTGCTGTTCTGCAAAACACTGACTCACTGTTAACACATAGACAGGATACCAGTGTTAGAAGCATAAGTACTACTACTTCTGTCACATTAATTAGTGTCCATAGCCACTTGAGGCTGGCTCCAAAAGCATGTCAGTCTCCAGAGACTTCCATACAAAATGTCCAAAAGGTAATACCAGTAATATGACCTATTTGGGTTTTTCTAAATCTGAAGTTAGGGGCGTGGCCATTTTGACTGTGAACCACTGAACTGGACCTCTCTGCTGTATTTGGAAACATATTTGATGGCATTATCTGATAATTAATATGGACTGCTAAGCAGAACAGACTACTCAAATAGTTTGTGCTTCAGTTTTGGTGAGTGAAATTTTAGTGTTTATTGTAGTGTGATAATAAAGACCTATTGGCAGGTATCTGCGTGTTTAACCTGTGGAGTTTATGGATGCCATTTACTGACCAACCTTGTTGGTGTCAGCTGATACCTTAGCGTCTCTCATTTGAGTCAAAAAAGTGATGGAAACGCTATGACTATGTGTATCTTTTATATACAGTCAAGTCTGTCAGATCCTCACACTAACAATTTGTAACAACTTCATAAACTGAGCATCCACAGGCTGACTCATAAATGGGACAGAAAGATTCCATTACAAAGACGAGGTCCTTAGTACTCTTTACTTCACCTGTCAGTGGTTTTGATCTTGTAGCAGATGCATCTGGTTTAAAGTCATTCTTATCTCCTATAAGACGTACAGTATTTCTCACCTGAACCTGCACAGGATGACCATGGCGGTGGTTAGAGAGACCAGAGAGGTGCTGTAGCCCACAGTGTACAGCGCTTTCACTGACACGTAATACATGTCCTACAATGGTGATAGAGACACAGAGCGTTTCATGTAGAAAATGTCAAATACAACTCTGCATTAGACACAGTTGCAGATGCTGAGGTGCTGTTTAACTCACAGGGTGGGTGCTGTTTCCTTCCTCGTACAGGCAGGCATCAAGATAGTGGGGAAAGGGCTCCGACCAACCAAACTGAGTGCAATTGCGGCTAACCTTTCCCAATTCTGCAGACACAGAGCCCTTTACTTACTTACATTAAACACGCCAAACACACCAATGTAATTCTACAGCAGTAGAGCTGTCTGAAATATAAAGATAAATGTATAGAAACAGACCGTAGTCTTCTTCACTCATAAACTGAGAGAAGAGTTCAGGACAGTTGACCTCAACCACCTCCCCGAGCCTGGCAGGCTGCCAACATGTCAGATTGTCCCAAAACCACGGGCAGTCTGGGGACACAACGGGGAGAAAAGCTCAGTGCTCAAGTCCAAAAAGCCATATGTTCATTTCATATCACTGCTACTATATCACATTACATTTTGACCAGGTACTTTTTCTTTGTTTCCATCTAACTGGTCTTTGGACTAAATAAATCAATTATCAGACTACTACATGATGATAGTAGTAAAAAAATTGTCTTTGCTGTTGCATCTTTTTCTACGACACTTTTATACAGGGATCGGTTTGCATCAGAAATCAAGGAGCAAGAAGTCTCATAGATTTGGACCCTTTTAATTTGTTATTCTGTTTGAGTGTATTTACATGTCACTCTAAATTAGACACAGTTTTAAAGGATAACAGGAAAACAACTGGGTATTTTAGCTTTAAATATAACTAATATTTTGTGTGCAGTTACATTGGTGAGGTATGCCCTAATTTGATGACGTGGTGTGTTTTATGTCAAACATTCCAACGAAAAACACTAAAAATAGCAATTAGCTGTGTTGATAAGCTACCAAATAATTTGTCCCTGGTCAAAAACATATTTTTTTCTTCTGTGTCATAAAATATGATAGTGACAAGCCATCTTTTAGATTTATTGTGGGATTCTGCTGCCATTTTGTCCAGCGGGGGGCTTTCAAATATATATACTGTTCCATGATTTGTCCCATTACAATTAGGGAAGTTCTACAAAAACAGACTTATTTCAATTAAACTCTTGATTTAAACCCCGCAAAATGTGCTTTTTAAAAAAGGTAGGCCTATTCACAAACTAATGAAGCTCAGTGAGTAAATGTTAAGTAATTGGTCCCCACGTGTTCTACTGCCCCCTCAAAGTGAACAGTGGGCAGTGAACGAACATAAAGAACGGTTCTTTAAACAGAGCAACTGCACAACAACACCCTGGCTTGAATTATAATCAATCAGTGCAGAACTCAGCCATTCAACTTCTGCTCCAGATGCTCTCCTTTTTTCACTGCAAATAATTTAGTGTTGCAGTTTGAATGTCTAAAGCTCACTTAAAACAGACCTTGAGTTAGAAATGGAGAGATGCCTGCAGAAAGCATGTAAAGTGGTACATCAGGTTTAAATTCTGTTTTTAGGACATTGTTGTTAGTGGTAGTTGTGACTGTTTTTTGCAAATAGTACAATGGGCTCTGTATTCCATGCTTATATTATCATTAAAGTTTTAATATTAGCACTGGTCTGAAGTTCTGTAGTACTGGTTACATATTTGGTTTTGTCTTTGGAAGCCAATTTCATGATGACAACAGCTTCTAGCTCATCTCAGTTCAGTGCAATTGCCATTTCTGTGTGTGTTTCAATTGCCCGAGTCATTTTCTTCTATGCTGCCCCTCCCTTAGGCCAGTTCTGCCAGAGGTTTCTTCTTCATGGGTGTAACACGTTCCAAAGTAATCTGTTATTTTAATCAGAGAAATACTTGAAATACTGAATTTTTTCTATGATTTCTAGTGCCATCTGGTGCCATCACATGCAGCTAATGAAATGAAACATCATCAGGGTAGTGTATGAAGGTTTGAAAAAATTTATATGGACTAAGTCTACCTAAAGACCAGTTGAATTAACATTTGCTAGAAGGCAGTAGGTTAATAGTGCAGGAATGTCAAAAACATCTTCCTGCCCTAGCTTTAACAATATATTCTGCAGACTAGTAGACAGACAGCACAGACCATTAGGAAATGGGGGGTGAACCAGGATCTAACAATGTAGTCTAAGCACTGCTTTAATCAGTGAGCTTTCCTGTCAGAGATTATTAAACCTGCAGTTGTAAAAAATTGGTGCACATATACGTTAATGATATGGTTATATATGTGTGTCTGTTAAACCTACTCTTTGTATTTGACAGTGAATTTGTCCCAAAAAGTGAACATGTTTCTTTTCTCAAATTCAACTACTGCTGAAATGTTTGTAATATGCCAAGAAACCATGATATTACAATTTAAAATCTATACACGCAAACACCGAAAACAACTGCTAGACTCCCACAACCCATATGGAAAAGATATATATAAATCTTATAAAGTTTGTATCTGTCTTGTGTGAAACTTGTATGAAAAGCATACAAGAGTGAAAACAGATATAAGATCCCTTGAAAAATTATATAAATGAAACTTGTATGTTTTGGATACTTACTAAAACAATATATGAAAGTAATGAGAAAATGGCCACTTTCATGAGTAAATCATATGTTTTTACTATTTCTTTTCCATATGGGAATGGTGGCACAATAGTTGGAAAGTATTTAAGTAGCTAATGTTAGTTTACTCTGTAAGATTATCTAAAATCCAGCACCACAAAAAAGTTTTTAACAACACATAACATATGTTTTTCATTAAAGGTCTGTGGAGACAAAATAAAAGGCAAGGCTGGATATATATGACAAAGGGTTGTTGAATATGGAACAGTTCACCTTTAGTTTCTGACAGTGAAAGTTAAGTCAGAAACTAAGGTCACGAAGGAGAACTGGCACAAGTTGCCCATCGTTTTAATATTCCCTTCATTCATCATCTAATCAGCCAGAGAGACAGCTGTCACTCACTGATCAACTTTCATTTTCAGAATCATCATCACAAGACACTAACAACTAAAGCACGTGCCCCTCCCTTGCTCCAAAAATACGGTCTTCCTGTGGCCTCATTAGTTATCTGATGCTTCAAATCAAGCACAGAGGCTATGAACTGTGAGGTTCTTTTTTAAAAAAACATTTTCCAAGGATCAGGTGAGTCATCTACAGTTTGTGGAGTTATCACCAGCTCATTAGCATGAAGAATCCAAAGATGCTTCTGTTTTAATACAAATTTATCATGAAGGCAACAAAGACTCACCAAATTCTTGACTGTTGGAATCCAAGGCCATCATTTCCATGCATTTCTCCTGCTCCATCTTGATCACACAGTTAGAGGGGACCTGTTGGCTTGAAATCTAGAAGAAAATACACACCCACACAGGGACACACACACATACAGAGAGTGTGTGTGTGAGTGAGAGTGAGAGAGAGAGTGAGAGAGTCAAGCAGCTAAAGAGCACATAGAAAAGATTCAAAGGTAAAGTGCTTGGTTGCTTCATTAGCCACTCATGTGCTTCAATCTACTGTGGGAGAGGTCTAAGTCCTGGGATCTGTCTGAGATCCCAACCAATTAAACTAATCATTTCAGAGCTGCTGGCTCTCTCTCCATTCTAACTGACCCACAGGACGACATTATTCTAATGAAAACAAGTCAGGAAAGATGAGCCTTTTTCACACCACACATTGCCAAGCTTTAGTCCCATCTGTTCTGAACCACAGACATGAAGTTTATAATTGTGCTCTCCAGACATCCAGACACGGATGACTGCATGGCTACGACTGCAGACATGGAGGTTATGACCAGGGGCACATCATTTACAGCCCCTATGGTGAGGATCAAGGTATGAACATGTCTCTGTGCTGGCGTCAGTCCAGGAGACTGTGCTGCTGAATAACATGGATAAGCTTCAAACATCTGGCATACACTGAGTGCAGTTTGTTAATAAATATTTATTATTTGATGTAATGATTTAACGTAAATATTATTTTAAAAAATGTTGTAGCTTAATTTACCAGGTAGCATAATTGGTTTGAAATAATTTTCAGCTTCATTTATCTTAAACCTTTCCTTTATACAGCTTGTCCATTGTTTGATTGCATCCTTTTCAGGCCATCATGTCTATAAAGCAAAGCTGAAGCTGGTGTTCTTTAATCAGAAGGAACAAACTGTCACTTGTCAGTAGGAAGATTCTGAAAACAAACTGTAAGCCTATTAAAAATACAATTCTTTGATCTTGACTGAAAATGAAGATGGGGATTTCTCAGATATATACACAGGTGTACATGGATGTAATAATTAGAGCTAACTTGCATTTGAATGTTCATGAGTCACTGGTTTGCAGGTATTCAGACATCAGGACAGAGGCAAGCAAACACTGTTTAAGCTTTCAAATGGTAAATGATGACTTGAAAGAAGAGTGTTAGTGATTTGCAGTATGTGAATATTAATGAAACCAAGTTAAATAAGGAGAGATCACTTGGAAGAACCCAACATGATTTATTGAGATATAGATAGATAGAAATGAATGTATTTGGCAATTAGACTCCGATGACCCATCATGGCAGTATGGAATCCCAGCAGTGATAGGATTTAGGACAGTACTCTGTGGAGTCTAGAGATTGGTGGTGAAGATAAAGGCTGAGGCTTGGATGGAGCTCTGACTGAGGTGTCTGTGAGGTGGAGATGGGAAGGAGGTGGGTTGCACGAATGACAGCCTGAAAGGGAGAATGACGGAGAGCACAAATTTAAACCATGTAAAGTGGAGGCTGACAAGCTCGAAGAAGGCCTGCAAGAAGATGACTGGACTAGAGTAATGACGTCAGTATTGAGACTGACAGTGTGGGAAAGCAGTAGACATGTACACAGAAAAGCAGGGAAAGGAGGCAGATGAGTGATTAAAGATCTTCCTCATTGAACTTAAGCATATGCTTCATTTTTGATGATGTAAGTACTAATAGTGCACTGCATGTACACCCACAAAATTTTCAGACCTTATCTTGTAATTATGAGATGATGTACAATGGACTAATGAGCCAATAAATATAATTATCCCAGTAATTTGGATAATCAGGCTTTGTGATTTATAGATTCGGTCAAAAATCATTTACTATATAGATTTGCAAACTAAAGTACATTTCAAGTAAAGGAAATTGAAACCACTTGGTTAAAATGTCAAGAACATCCACTCACGTGTTTCAATTAGTGTCTGATTAAACCTCTACTCAGATTAAAGTTGCTGAAAATTACATCCATTAATCAAAAGAAGAGATCTATTCTAGTAAAACAAGTGGAAACACTTGTATTTGGCATTTTGGCTACAGATACATTTCAGCTGTTGCTAAATATAGCAAACCTTTGTGTATTGATAAATCACACAATTGGATAACAATTGTTGATTCTCTGTGTTTTAGATTTAGCATCTAACTAAAATATGATGTTTTTATTTTCATTCATATAGACATTAAACTGACTGCATTGGCTTGCAGTAGGGACGTGAATTTTATTAAACTCTAAGGTGTAGAAAAACATCCACCCTGCCGAGTTCCACATTCTGCTTTTAACTGTTTTAGATTTTAGACTTTGGGACTGCTCTCTAAGTGCATATGAGTCTAAGTCATAGGAAGCAGAGGTATTAAAATGATAAGTGGCTTGAGAGGCAAAGAAATACAGTGTATTCGGCTTCCTCTGTTTATGTCTCTGCTCTGTAACCTCCTGTGGTTATATCATATCTGTCTGCCCTTGGTCACACTGCATCAGATCAGCATCAAATATTAGTATGTTGCTTGTCTGACTACACTTGATCATGGGTTTTTATTCTTATTTCAGTGTATTGTTATGTGAATCTTACAACAGCTCAGAATGAAGTTGAACTAGTTTACAGGTTTTTCCCATCAAAAAACTAAATAATTGGGAAGAAAAAAAGGGATAAATAGGGATTTTGTTTAAATCCCTATTTTACAGATTACTTATTTTATTTATTTTAAATTAACCAAAGAGATTTTTATTCTTTATTAAATAATTATTAAATATTATTTATTTATTAAATACACCTAAATACCTCCCTCACATTTTCTCAGTTTAGACATTTTTCATACGTTTTCTGTGTTCTATTGTGAATAAAATATGGGTTTATACGTTTTGCAAATTCATTTTATTCAGTTTTTATTTTCACGTTACACAGAATTGCAACTTTTTGGGAATTGGGGTTGTCATCCAGGGAGTGTCTCCATTCTTTTACCAGCTCCAGCAGAAAAACACGTTGACAAGGAGAGATTTCTTTGAAGGTCAGACACTTTCTAAAGACTCATCTTAATAATTATGAAACAAGAGCTAGCTTATAATTTAAACCTGTGTTTGAGAGACTGCATTTTGAAAAGGCATGTAATATTATTAATGATGTTAATAATGATAATATTTTTTTAATGATGCATTAAGAACAGAGACAAGTAAACATGAATTGTCTCAGGAAGGATTGTGAATGAATTGGGAGTTGGGAATGGATTTGTATTGTGTTAACGCTCGGCGCTGTCTGTATTCTTCTCTGGCGGAAAAAGGACATGTCAACCTTTAAATCCTGTATTTGTATTCCATATGTCCTTAGTGCCAGATGAAGGGTTTTGAACAGACTTGGCAACCATTGCTCTGTCTTCTGTTATACAGAACAAGACGCTAAATAAATTTCCTCGTCTTTGGTTAGCGCTGGTTTGTGTGGGTATATGCAGCATCGTTCACTGACTGACTTGTACAACCGAAGCACTATATTCAATCTAAAAGTTTTCACTTGCATTGTACATGTTTCTTAATAAAATATTTGAAACAGACTGATATTAAACTGAGCTTAGCAGTAGCTATCATTACAAACATACACATCTAGCAAAACAATCAAGTCATAAGACAACGGTTACTGAAGATTGCAAATGTATGATTTAGAATTAAAGGGGACCATAAATAAAGTTGGTATATCTGGCAAGAGAGTTATTAAAGTTATGATAGTTTTAACAGACAGATTGAAATATATATTATTTAAAAGTATATATATGTTAGCAAAACAACATTGGCCTGTACATTATTATATAATTCTAACAGTACCAATAACATAACACTGGTTTATGTTTACAAAGTGAAACAACTTCAAATAACTTAGGACTTTAAACACATACTTGGTAATTTTATAACAATTGTAAATTATTTTGGATATCCACACAAGGTAGTAGCTTTATCATGATACAGGATACAAGGCCTGTCTGTGTTTTGTCCCATCATCCTCCCCTCACCACCAACTAGTTCTGGCAGATGACTGGCCCTCCATGACCCCGGTCCTGTTAAAAGTGTGTTTTTCCTTCCCACTGTTGCCAAGTGCTCACATATACCCAGTGCTGGGAAGGTTACTTTTAAAATGTATTCCAGTACAGATTACAGAATACATGCCCCAAAATGTATTTTGTAACGTGTTCTCAATGAGAGTAACGTATTCTGAATGCTTTGGATTACTTAATATATTATCATGCTTTTTACAACTACATGAATGTACTATTGCTGTGTGATTTATTGCTTTTACTGAAGGTTATTCGTCATAGCAATGCCAACTAGATTTTTAAATCTTAATATAAAATGAGTAACAGGGTGGACATTAGGTAAGGCTGCACTTTTTGCAGCGATCTCGTATAGAAAACTATTCCGCTCGTATTTAAAACAGATCCGCGGCTCCGAACCGTAAAGGCATAAAACCGTAAAGGGACTTCTGGCTAATACGTCGGGTTCCGTGTCGGGCTCGTAGCCAAAAACTAGCTTTACTTTGTTGTCTGGGTCAACTTTGCTAGTGAGAGACAGAGAGAGGCGTTGAAAGGCTCCAACAGAACTTATTGTTTCGGAGGAAAACACAAACACAGTGTACAGTTAAGTCTTAAAAGCTTTCTTACAGCTGGGCTCGTCAGGCACTCTTTTTGGCTGCAGTGGTTATTATTATATTTACATACTTCCATCTCCCGTTTCTGCTCGGTGACAGCTCGTACTTTTCCACTCTCCTTTTTCTCTCTCCCTCGCTCACAGACACATAACAGGTATGGCAGTCCATTCTCCCTGCAGCACGGACTACTAGCACGACTAAAGACTGTAAGCTCTCCATTTATTTCCCTTCCTTCAAACACCTTTGAATTCAAACACCATTCATTTTGTGTGTATGTGGGTATGAGTGATTACATACATAGTGACGATTTGTAAATATTAACTACTGTCTTCTGTGTCCCTTGCCTTCAACTACTCTTTATCCCCCCCCCCTTCCCCCTCCATTTCATCCTTAATTGTTACTTTCTGCTCAAAGAAAAAAGCTATTCTGTCAGTTTCTCTGTCACCTCAGCCCAGGTGATGATACATCTGCTGTAATTGCCGCAGAAGACAGGAGAGGCCATTCTTTCCTCACACAGTTAACAGGCTGGAATAATGCTGAACAATCCATGAATAAATGATGAGGATGCATCTTTACCCATTATTCCTGTCACATGCTGATCAATGAATTATTGATGCAGATACTCCGTATGGTTATTCTAAGTAAATTAGTGTACAAGTGTGTGAAAATCTAATATGCAAACACTGCTGAAGTGAATCTCCACCTGTTGCAAACAGAATGTTTCAGAAGCACTTTGACATGAGCAGTTAGCCTTGCTGCACACGTTTTCATAAACCCATTTATAAGACATGAGTAAAGAAATAACACTTACCGAGGGCATAAGGAAGAGTAGGGTGAGGGTCAGTGAATTGATCTTTGCACCAGACATTTTTTACTTCTTAGGAGTTTCCTCTACACAAAAAAGCTCCTCTTGCAGCACTAAATGTGATGGGATGTCACCTCACCTTGGGATCTGAAAATCACAAGTGTGGAAAAGTATGAAACAGCATGTCTACATTACATCTCATTAGTAGTTATAGACAGACACTTAGCATAGTTTTATATGATTGCTTTCAATAGAACATTGCTTTGATGAGGGGTAGAAAGACCTTTCTAAAACCTCTGAATAAAACTGAGATCTGCTAACTGTAAAGACCACACCCTAAGACATCATTTTCACCGACATGAAAAAAGCCACTGACCTCATGCCTCGAGGCACTGTCCACTGGTAGAGAGAATTAGCATAAGAACAGAAAAAAACCTGACAAATGGACCTAATCCATACCAGCAAAATACCCCACACAATGTAAAAGACCCACAGGATACCCTCAATGCAGGAGTCAAGGGTTTAGGTTTTTACTTTAAAATAAATCCTCGATATTTGGACTTGTTTTAGTGTTAAGGCCCATTATGGCCTGTATTTGTATAGCGCTTTACTAGTCCCTAAGGACCCCAAAGCGCTTTACACAACCAGTCATCCACCCATTCACACACACATTCACACACTGGTGATGGCAAGCTACATTGTAGCCACAGCCACCCTGGGGCGCACTGAAAGAGGCGAGGCTGCCGGACACTGGCGCCACCGGGCCCTTTGACCCTCTGACCATTATGTTTTACAACCATTATGTTTTACAAAGGCAGTATTGCATGTGCACAATGCACTCTGAGTCGAGGAACTAAAGTGATTTCACTCCACTGCACATTTCTAATGTGTATGCCAAGAATAAAGGAAATATAGAGTTTATGGCTGTGATTTTTTTTTTTTTTTTGTTGAAAGGAAACAAGACAAGTGATAGTAAGGCGTTCCCCTTTTCTCTAATTTGTGCCTCCTCATATCCTCTATCCTCTGATGAATTGATCGCTGGATTGAATGGTAATTTTAACTGAAGACGGCTTGTCAGATAATGCATGTATGCAGGATTACAGTGAATCCAGAAAGTATTCACAGTAGTTCACTTGTTCAGCATTCATGTAACCTGAGCCTTATTTCAAAGTGGATTAAATAAATTTTTCATCTCAAAGTTCTACACACAAATTGAGATTCTTGCAAATTTAGTAAAACAAAACAAAACAAAAAATTCCCTTCCCGCCCCTGCGGGCAGTCAATCCTTCAAGCTCGGGTCCTCTACCAGAGGCCTGGGAGCTTGAGGGTCCTGTGCAGTATCTTAGCTGTTCCTAGGACTGCGCTCTTCTGAACAGAGATCTCCGATGTTGTTTCTGGGATCTGCTGGAGCCACTCGCCTAGCTTGGGAGTCACCGCACCTAGTGCTCCGATTACCACTGGGACCACTGTTACCTTCACCCTCCACATCTTCTCCAGCTCTTCGCTCAGCCCTTGGTATTTCTCAAGTTCCTTGTGTTCTTTTTTCCTGATGTTGCTGTCATTTGGAACCGCTACATCGATCACTACAGCCGTCTTCGTCTGTTTGTCTACCACCACTATGTCCAGTTGGTTAGCCACCACCATTTTGTCCGTCTGTATCTGGAAGTCCCACAGGATCTTAGCTCGTCATTCTCCACCACCCTTGGGGGCATCTCCCTTTTTGGCCTCAGGACTTCCAGGCAATACTCAGCACAGATGTTCCTGTATGCTATGCCGGCCACTTGGTTATGGCGTTCCATGTATGCCTTGCCTGCTAGCATCTTGCACCCTGCTGTTATGTGCTGGATTGTCTCAGGGGCATCTTTACACAGCCTGCACCTGGGGTCTTGTCTGGTGTGGTAGACTCCAGCCTCTATGGATCTTGTGCTCAGAGCTTGTTCCTGTGCTGCCATGATGAGTGCCTCTGTGCTGTCTTTCAGTCCAGCTTTGTCCATCCACTGATAGGATTTCTGGATATCAGCCAGTTCCTCTATCTGCCGGTTGTACATACCATGCAGGGGCCTGTCCACCCATGATGGTGCCTCCTCTTCCTCCTCTTTCTTGGGTTTCTGCTGCCTGAGGTATTCACTGAGCACGCAGTCTGTTAGGGCCATCTTCCTGATTTATTCATGGATGTTCACTACCTCATCCTGGACCGTGGTTCTGACACTCACCAGTCCCCGGCCTCCTTCCTTACGCTTAGCATGCAGCCTCAGGGTGCTTGACTTGGGGTGAAACCCTCCATGCATGGTCAGGAGCTTTCTTGTCTTGATGTCAGCAGCTTCTATCTCCTCCTTTGGCCAACCTATTATCGCAGCAGTGTACCTTATAACGGGCAGGGCGTAAGTGTTGATAGCCCGGATCTTGTTCTTGCCATTCAGCTGACTCCTCAGGACTTGCCTGACCCTCTGCAGGTACTTGGTGGTTGCAGCTTTCCTAGCTGCCTCTTCATTGTTCCCATTTGCCTGTGGGATCCCCAGGTACTTGTAACTAATGTTCCCTCTAATTTTTCATGTGTCTGAGCGAACACACAAACTCCCTGAGCGGTCCCTTGGACCACTGTGAGCAACAGCAGACGTGTGCACTGTGGTCACGCCGGCATCGAATCCATCCAAGTTACATGGTTTATTAAAATAATCAAATTGCAGCATTTACATTTATGTTAGACTACTTTTAATTAACTGCTTTAGCCCACAACTACAATGAAAATTAAAAAAAAATTCTTGTTCATGACCTGTGTAGTATGTTAACACTATTGGAAGTAAAAAATAACTTGAACTCCAATTTTGAAAACACAACTTTCTTTTTTTTCTTTTTTTATATAAAGCTCTGACTTGTATTATGAGTCTGTGGTCTGGGAGAGAGTCTGTAACTCTTTGTCTGCAAAATACAGTATATAATGACCAATATTGGGCAATTAATTATATAGTTACTTCTTCAAAAAAGTAACTGAGTTATGCAAACAATGAAGTTTTTTGCAGCTATTTACCTAAAAATGCAGCCAATGCAGTTTTTTAAATAAACATTTCAAACTATTTACAGAACAATCAGGTGTTCTGCATCAAATCTGATGCCATACAAATTATTTGTGCCACTCCAAAAAATAATTTCTGTCCACTATGAGATGAAGGAGAACAACAGCCTGATACCTGCAGGCCTGACAACAGGAGATGTATCACTCCTGTAGCACCTGTAACATTCAGCAGTCGCCTCATTGTTCTGACACACACAACAAAACTATTGACTACACTTCACACTAACTACACAAGATTTGCGCAAATCTCTCACATCTCAAAACACCGCCGTCACTCCTAAAACTCCCCCCTTCCTAAACAACTAAATGCCATGTTGCCATATCATTTTTTGACTGGTCGACATGGTACATTTTTCCACCAATAGGAAAGGCTGGGGGAGTTGGGAGGGGGGCTGTTTTTGCTCACAGGCGGAGAGTGCTTTCGAGCGTTTTCCTTATAAAACTTTTTTACCATTTCTTCCCGCAGTAAATATAAACAACGATAGTATTCAGGAAGAAAACCAAACATTGCATATAATTTTATCATAATTCTGGGTTTACGTGGCCTATCAACACAATAAAAACTAATAAAAACACAAAACTGGTATAAAGTCCACACTTTTTCCATCAATTGTTCCATCAGTCCTGTTCACATCTCCAATGGTTGTACACGTTGTCATTAAATCCACATCAGCCACGCCGCTTTGCTAGCTAAAACACCGGTGTCGGCACACAAGGACGCTGTCACAGCCTGTCAACGACGTTGATTAGCTGCGTATATAAGAATGTGAATCGCATCACTGAGGCGGTTAAGGCCTATGCAGAACAGCAGTGGGGTCAGAGCATCTCCTTGGTAGATTCCACACTTGATGGTGATTTGTGCTATGTGCTTGAAGTTGGCCTCTAGTGTTTTATGGCACATCCCCATTGAGTTCCTGATTAAGGCTCTTAGGGTCCTGTTGATCTTGTATAGTTCTAGGCATTCCAGGATCCAGGTGTGGGGCATTGAGTCATAGGCCTTCTTGTAATCAATCCAGGGATTGCACAGGTTGGTCAGCCTAGTCTTGCAATCTCATTAGTTACTTATGATGATAAAAATCTTTTGCCCATCACAGTTTGTGTGTGTGTGTGCAATATTAAAAAGGTAAATCTTGTAACATTACACCATGTTCTGAATTTGTAAAAAGTAATGAACACTTATATTTGAGCAGCAGTAGTTGGAAAGGAATTATTATTGCAGTTGTGCCACATGTCATATTAAACCGGCATTTTAAAATGAGACTGCAAGGCGAGGGTGCTTCACATAGTTCTGTTGCCTGGACTCCTCCCTACTCGTGTCTCTTGAGAGTAAGATATAAGTCAGAAAGATGAGAACTGAAGATGTGGGAAATGAGAAAGGGGGTATGTTTTTACAGCTTTATTGTTGTTAAGAAAAAAAGCCCAAAAGACCCATGGCTGTGTCACTGCGTTCTCAGACAAAGCTCTCAGATAAATTCTCTCAGTTGGTTAAGAGTCGTATTCATCAAACAGACCGTTTCTTCTCTTAGAAGAAATAAAGTATCATTCTGTAAATTTTCTTCCTTACCTTACACTGAGGATCAATTTGAAAATGTTGAACATAATACACTTATCTTGCTGTAGGGACAAAACCTGCTTGAACCACATGATATCTTTAGTCTCACTGCATTGCAACACAAAGAGCAATAGCGCTCTAAATATTTTGATATATATATATTTTTTCAATTTGAAAAAAATTATCTCTACAGTACGTCAAATGTTGTTAATGTGGGATTTAAATTGCCGAGTCAGGGTTTCACTCATCCATATTCAGCACAGTTTTGTCAGTCAGTTCTATTTTCAGATTTATTATCATAGAGAAGAACTCTTGTATCGTGAATGCTGTGCAGAAGAGACTCAGTCTGTCACAAGCAGAAAATTAATTATTAACACAAATAACGCAATGTTTTGAGAAAAAAACACTGAACATCCTTTCATCTTAACCATGTGCTGAAGGAGAGAACATAAATATGTTCAGAATATTCTGTTTTGAGTTCATAGGGAAATGCAGTTTGCAAACCAAGAAAAGAATATTATTTCCCCTATAGCATCAGTTGTGAACCATTACAAAGTCACTGTCTTGCTATCAAATGACTGAGTATTCAAACTGTACATGAACCAGCAGGTCAGGTTGTGTCCGTGTAAAGAGCTCTTGTGTATGCATGTGTGAGCCCTCATGGATGCACCGTGACGCAGCAGGCTTAGAGAGCTTGCATGAACAAAGCCAAGTATCAGGACTGGGCCTGGGGCATCATCCCACAGGGAGAACTTGGCAGCTTGGCATTCCTATTCTACCAAAGCCCTGCCAGCACAAGCTCCTCCTTCTGCTGTTGTCAAGAGCAACCGCTGAGAGAGCTGCTGAGTTTGGATCTAAAGTGGACCACGTGGCCCTGGGACCTCTTTCTGCTCCTTCTTGAGCTCCACTGTAAATAGTGCCCCTTAAGTTTTCCAATGTGCTTCTATTTATCTCTTAGACAACAAACACCAAAAAACGTAGTAGAAACAGCAGAATCATTAAAGCCTGTCAGTCTGTTTTTAAGTCCTGCTGTTAGACCACAGCCACACACAAACACTACCTTCACTTGCAGTTTAAAGTAAGAAGGACACACACACATCAGACAAGACTCAACATGAATGGGAGTTGCTTCATTGCCAAAGCCACTTCAATCACTTCTAATGCTCTTCCTTAGAAAAGCTTTCATGGTAAGTGCTAAAGCACAATCTCCCATGAATTCATTTATTTTACACAACACCATGCATCACAGCATTGATGATATATTACCAAGGTGTAGAGAAAAAAAACAAAAAACAAAACAAAAACCTAACACTTCAGTTTCATTTCCATGACACTGGAATGTTTAGGAAAGCACCTACAATCTTTCTTTGTTTTAAACAACACTTTCCTTTAAGGTCCCATCAGTTTAGAAAAACCTTTGTAGATAAAGTAACTCAAGTTCAGCTTAAATTCATTATACTGGAGACTTGATAGGTCTGTCTCTCAGACTGCATACAGTCTGAACACACCTTGTGAATATATTGTATGCCCCGCCAATGCAGTCCATGAAACCAGAAACTAAAACTCAGTGGGGAAAAAGCCAATATTTACAGCATCTCAAATCTCCTCCTATCTACATGTGTGTGGCTATTTGGGGAGATTTTGTAAACAGCAAACACACTGCACATTAAAAATGTTTGTGATTTGATACGTAACATTGAACCTAAATCATGCTTCAGTTTCAGTGAATGAGAGATAGAGTAAATATTTAGATTGCTGCCAGTGTAACCATACTCCAATACTCCAACTAGGCACCCAGAACTGTCAACACCTCCCACTCTGAACTGCCTGAGGCCAGCTCCATCGAGTGCAGTTGATACGCTCGTCTTGGTCTTTCTTTTCAGTTGATTTGAAATTAAACACCGGGAGAGCAGTGTTTTATCACGTCTGCTGATTTGTTAGTTGCGGTTTCATGGATGAGTTTTTGCTTTATTCATGTACACATGGAAATTGTCTAAGTGTGGCAACAACAGTCCCCACTCTGTGCAGCAAAGGTTTTCCTCCACAGTCAGGAGTATAGACATGAGCGCTGGTACACCATCAGCATGTTGTGTTTCCGACGCTACTTCGAACCTCTGACATCATAAACCGTAGTTTTAAGAAATGAAACTGATTTGCACTGAGCCAGCAATTCAGTTAGCAATAGCAATCGAGAAATATACATGCAACACCACACTGAGTTCTGTCACTTCACCTTATGAGACATTAATGAAAACACTGGTATATTTTTATTATTATTATTATCATTATTATTATTATTATTATTATTGAGATATACAGGAAATTCTGGTGCCATCTTGACTTACAAGACTCCAGATATGACCTACATTTCACCTCAGTACTGGAACAACGGTGGGCGTGTTCCCTATTAAAGCCTTCTGTCGGCAGCATCTCTGGTCTATATTTTTTTGTTTATTTGTTTTAAGTCAGACTGTCCTATCAATCACAAAGGACATCAAACACAATCAGGGACTCTGTGTTTGTAATATAATATAAGTAAATATAAGAAGAGCAGGGACACACTTGCTACTCCAACGTTTCTTACACTTGGACTTGTATTAAGTCACATCCTAGTATAATTGTAGATATGTTGATTTATTTGTGGCTTGCATAAATGAGCTCAAAGGTATAAAAACATAAATACAAATATAAAAATAGCAAAAATGATTTCTGCATATTGAGTTCCTCATTTATTCCTTTATGAATGGTTAAAATCCTATTTAAGCGCAGAGCTGTTGCAGCACCTCCTTGCCTCATACAGCAACAACTCCATTCATTTAGATAACCCCCACCCCCTCTTTCCCACAAATAGAGTGACCCATAGAAGAACAGACCTACAGTTTCTCAGTACAAACATGATCATGCGTGGGAGGAAGGAGTGTTTTTGCTTCTTCCCATCAGAGAGCAATGACTGTACTGTTGAACAGAATCAACCCGTAGTTCAAAAATGGTTAATGGCAACATTTCTGCTTGAATATGTCTAAAATAAATGCTGACAAGTTAGTCTGTAATAATGGCGTTAATAATGGAGACACAAATTTCACAAATCTCCAGGCCAGAAAAGAATAGCCAGACTTCTTCAAAATGATAGAAAGGCAACATTTGACACAGATGGGCTACAGCAATAGAAGTCCATACCGGGTGTCCCCTTCCATTACCTAAAAGCAAAATACATGGGTTGACTAAAACTGGACAATAAAAGATTGGAAACATCTTCCCTTGCATAAAATACATGAAATCATGGATCCATTCTGCCTAATAATGTGGGGTATTTTTACTAGGCACGTTTTGGGCTCCTTAGTACAAACTGAGTACTACTATCAAGTACTGTTGATAACCATTTCCATCCCTTTATGACCACAGTGTACTCATCTCCTGGTCAGTACATTGCCATAGTCATATACTGTAGTTACATATGTACTGTGTTTGTATATATGTAACTGTGAGTATATATGATCAATCAACATGGCTGTGGCCAACCACACATTTCCAGTCTACAAAAACACCTAAAGACCATCTGGAACCATTTTCAATGGTGTGGTCAATAATCACAAATACATAAGTAGCATAGTTGGAAAGGACAGCTATAAGTTCATGACAGAATGTTTATAATGTTTCACCTAAAAGTTACAAAGTGATTCACAGAACCAAAATAAATTAAAAACTTTGAATAAGAGCAAAGGAAAACAGAAATCTGAAAAGCGGTGGAAGCAGACAGCATTAATATTCATTCTTGAACTCTTGGATCTAAATGTTTGCAAGATGATTACTAGAAAACATTTTAACTGTGTGATTAACGATCAAATTAATTTGATTTACAATATTTTCACACTTCAACCAGTGCAACTGTGGTAGCAGCTGAAGCAGAAAGCCGGGAGCAAAGGAGCAATAGCTGCGATTAATGAAGGGAGACATACTGCTGTCCAATACCCAACAGAAGAAACAAGAATTGAAAGCAGTAATTCATTTTGAAGTTATCTATAGAAACTCTCTTGATAGAAATTTGTGCACATTCTTCCTGTGCATCCAAACATCACATGAAAGATAACACTGAGGAACTCAGGAAATTGTGGCCAGTGGCCAGCAGGGAGTCTAGAGAGGGCACAATCTCACACGATCACATAGCCAATTGACTATATCTATTAGCACTACCAATCTCTATATAGCGCCAAAAGTGATCAACTCACAAACATTTGTTTAAATAATAACCAAACTGGTCCTACTTAAACACAAACATATTGTTACCCATGAACACACATAAAATGAGAATGCATGAGTGTGTGTGGGTGTTTGCCTGTAAGCTCAGCAGCTGCTCAGAATTCTCCTCCCCAAGCTGTAATCAGTGTCCTAATGAGTCTCAGCGGCTTTCATGTTGAACAGTGTCAGCCTGGATGTGTGTAATGTTTGATGCTTCGTCTAAAGAGCACATACCTAATTTAAAAAAGCACACACTTATGCACACAGAGGCACAGTCACTCTCCAAACTAAACATACACACAATGTGGAGACTGCGGTCTGTACTTTGAATAAACATTCGTGTAAAGTTTCACCCAAGAGACTGAGAATAAGCAAAGAAGGGATGGAGAAAGTAAGAGGGGAGCAGGCTGGCGAAAAAGAGCTGCATTATGAATATGTGGATGCTGAGAAAAACTATTCACTCGGGAGAAGAGGAATTGGTTCGCTCCGGCATAAGGAAAAGGAGAAGCAAGGATATCCTAATGATCACTCACCTGTAACACTGCTGCGGTGCCGAGAGACACTTTCTCAGTGATGAGATGTATCATTAGAAGGAAAAGAGACAGGGAGGAAAAAGCAGGATTGCAAAAAGCGTGAGCCACCTTTGATTTTCGTTAGAGCAGTCTAGCCCCCCAGGATGTGTTCTGGTCAAGCTTTGACAGCTGTTGTAGCCAGGAGAAGAGGCATGCACTGGCTTATCCCCCTCTACTCACTGAGAGAACCTCAAACCAAAACTATTCTTCTCTTTCTATCTCTAATCAAGGAGGTGCTTACTCCTCTTTTCAGAAAAATGAAATGTTCTTTTTGTGCTTCAAGATTAATTATCTCATGTGTTAATCCACCACCGGACTGTCTAATTCCCACTGAATATCTCACTAAGTCACTCAAGTCTCTGGCTCTATATTTAGCCCAAGGAATTATGGGAGGAATTAATATACACAGACATGACTTAGTCTTCATTATTTTGGAGAGAGAGAGAGAGGTTCACGCATTACAGAGAGAGGGATGGAGAGTGGGAGACAAAGAAGAAAAGACAGTATGAAAACTGGCCTGGTTTCTCGCTCCTATTATGTCCCATTTTTCCCACAATTCTGTTGGGAATTATGCAGTCACAAGGCCGAGGCAATGGCTTTTTAAAGCGCAAAAGAAAGTAACAGTTTAAATAACATTAAAACATCCTCAAAATGCACCATAGCTAAGAGTCATTAAACAGCCAGATTCTCTGTGAGTGTCACAGACTGTATTGCCAATTTTCATGGCTACAAAAACCTGGCTGTAGGCAGGTGTGTTTTAGGAGCTAGTGGTGACATATGTGAACACAAATTATCAGCTAACATTTGCAGATTTGGTTTGCAGGTTGCAGCTATAAGCTGTACAAATCATGGTGTAGTTTAGTTGGAATAAGTTTGGAAGTAAATTTCACATACTAAAACTAAAGCACAAACTTTATTTGACTGTTTGGACCACACAGCTCTTTCAAAGCTGAGATGAGTCACCTGTGTGAAACAGTTTTATGCCAATCTTTATAAAAACTGTTGGAAGTCAATAGTATTCACTTTAAATAGAATTGGAACCAAGTGTACAGGAGTTGCATTTTATGGCACTCTCACTTATCTAGGTACAGTTACTACTGTTACTGTTAAAGCTGCTACCTACAATAATATTCAGTTTGGACAACTGTTAGATTTCTTGCAGATGTACTTAGGCTAGTGGCGTGACCTACTTTACAGTGCATACTTTTTTATTGCATATGTTTGCATTTGCATATTAAACAATGTAAAAGTACATAATGGCAGAGCTTTACATTACTTTCAAATTACAATATTGTGAACACAATGAGACAGAGAGACAGCTATTTACCTTGCATTTGATTGGTTCCTGTGTGGCATAATTCATAACAGGCATAATATTATGACAGAATGCCTAATATTGAAGTTGATTTCTGCCAAAACAACCCTGAAGGAGAGCTGTGGTATCTGGCATCAAGATGTTAGCAACACATCCTTTAAACCTTGTAATTTGCAAGATGGGGCCTCTATGAATTGGACTTGTTTGTCCAGCACATCCCACAGATGCTTGGTTGGATTGAGATCGACTGGATTGAAGATCAGGTCAATAAATCCAACAATTTGTTCCTCAAATCACTCATGAATGATTTTTGCTATGGTAGGAGCATTATCCTGTTGAAAGAGGCCACAGCCATCAGGGAATACTGTTTCCATGAAAGGCTGTAATGGTCTGCAGCTATGCTGAGGTAGGTGGTGCATCTCAAAGTAACATCCACAAGGTATATACAAGGTTTTTCAGGAGAAAACCTTGGTTCGCAGCAGATGGCCGTCCCTCCTGAGCCTGGTTCTGCTGGTCATTTCTTGTTGTTAAAAGGAAGTTTTTGTCACAGCATTTTCTGTTTCTTATGTTTTGGTGTTTTTCTGTATTATGATTTATGTCTGATTCTTTAGCTATCCTGTTTTGATGAGTATTATAAATCAATGTTTCAGTTTGGTTCTGGTCATGAGTTTAGTTTGATGTTAATTCTTCTTTAAGTCTCTGTCGTCCCTGGGTTCCATGTGTTATATTCTTTCAGTCTGCCTCTCAGCAGTAGCGGTTTTTGATACGGGCGACACAGGCGGTTGCCTGGGGCGGCATCGTGGTGGGAGGCGGCATCACGGGCATCGGCTAAAAAAAATAAATAAAAAAATAGCTCATTCTCATGCTGCCCCGACGTCATGCCAGCGCATAGTAGAAATGTCATAGGCACCGATCGGTTTTCTATCGCCCATTTGCTGGGAGTAAGGGCGCCCTCCGTTTGCAAGGTGCGCCTGCTGCTTGCGGCACAGGGAGGAGAGGGCGGGGCGGCGGGGGATTCTCTGGCTGGCTGGAGCAGCATCTAATAACCAACTTGCAAAATAAAACAAAAAATCAAAAAAAAAAAAATCATGCAGACTTATAATTTGCACCGATGTTTTTTCGAAATTCTATATGCGAAAAGTGAGCGCGAGAGCCCTCGGTGCGCCTGCTCGCTGCTGAAGTCAAAGTAAACTTTATTGTCATCTCCGCTACATACAGTCCAGTATATAGAGAGACGAGACACGAGGCTCCAGTTACAGCAGTGCAAGTAAACAAACAATAAATATAAGAAGAGTAAGAAAATAAATATACACTTTAGGACTCGAGGTAAAGGGAACCATCTAAAATTTATAATTTACAGTTTGATGATTTATAGTCTCACACACAACCCGTCGAAAGGGGAGGGGGGCCGGCTGCTTCCAAATAGAGCACATTTCATTTATAATGTTGTAAATCCAAGCCCATTATGTATTCATGATTTAAATCCTGGGTTGTATGAAATCCCAGAAATAAACCCTAGACAAAGTGAATCTGTGAACTAAGATGTAGGTCTATTAGGTTATGTAAAACGAGCAAAAGATACAGGTAAGCAGATGTGTCATTGGATAATGGCAGGTCATCCTGAAACAATCACAATCAGAATAATTTATTAATCCCTAAGGACATTATGCGGGTTACAGTTGCTCCAAGAAGAAATGGTAAAAATAGTAACAGTAACAGACTAAACTCCAAACAATACATTATGTTACAGATTTTAATATTAATTAGTCCTTGTCAATTGTTGATTTGTCCTGTTCTCATTGTATGATGAATTATGATGGCTGTTTGGTAGCCGTTTGCATACAATGCTTACTCTCTCTCTCTTCATATGTGTGTGTGTGGGGGGGGGGGGGGAGTGTTCGCCCAGGGCGCCAAACAGGCTAGGACTGCCACTGCCTCTCAGTGTCAAGTCTGCGTCTTTGTGATTTGTTTCATGTTTTCTGTTTTATTTTGATAGTCCCAGTCTGATGTCAGTGTGTTCAGTTTTACTTCTCCCCTGTCTCGTTAGTCTAATTTCTCCCAGCTGTGTCTCCCTCCTGTTTCCCATTCCCTGGTTACTCCCCAGTGTATATAAGCCCTGTGTTTTCCTTTGCTTTCTGTCGCGTCGTTAACGTCTGCTCACCCTCAGGTTTTGCTGTGTGTTCCATTACCTGTTTTGCCTGCCTGTTAGTTTATTTTCCCTCAGTATAGTTAGTCTTCTGTTCAGTCTGCAACCTGCAATAAAGCTGTTTATTTTGAGTTCAACTTTTCCTCAGTGAGTCCTGCATTCTGGGTCCTTCCTTCCTACCTGCCTGCACACAGCCATGACAGTTTTTCCTTCCCACTGTTGCCAAAGTCCTTGTAGGGGTATATAATTGTTGGGGTTTTCTCTGTTCTCTTTTATTATTTTAGGGTCTTTTCCTCTTAAATTCTCAAAGCACCTTGGAGCAACTGTTGTGGATATTTGGCACTATATTAAAAAACTGAATTGAATTGAACTGAAGCATCACACTGCCTCCACTGGCCATAGTGCATCCTAGTGCCAGGTTTTCAACAGAAGAGCAGCACACACCCTCTCTGCCATCACAAAGATGGCAGAGAGGGTGTGTGCTGGCCTAGTGGCCCAGGTCACTTTCTTCCATTGCTCCGTGGAACAGTTCTGACAGTCAGGCCCATTGTTGGTGCTTTTGGCAGTGGACAAGGGTCACCATGGGCTCCTTTACTGGTCTGCAGCCATGCAGCCCCACACATAACAAACTGGTAAGTGCTGTATATTCTGACAGCTTTCTATCAGAACCAGCTTTAATTTTTTAAGCAATTTGAGCTACATTAGCTCGTCTGTTGAATCAGACCACATGGCCCTGCCTTCATTACCCATGTGGATCAATGAGCCTTGGCCACCCATGAGCCTGATGCTGGTCAAAGACTGTTCACCAGTCAAAAGATCGGAGTGATATTTGCACCTCTAGCAACTTGCATTTTCTGGTATGGGTCTGTTCACTGTACACACCACCTCACGATTGCACATCCATACTGGGAATGCTGGAGACATGGAGTGGAGCAGCAAAAGCCCAGCTCAGAGTAAACAGTGACACCAGATACAATATTTAGCCCTTTAAAGCCAAGTGTATCATATTTAATACATGTGTGTTGTGAGTTTTTGAGACTTCTACATCATCAGTGTGACTTTTTTACCCTCAAAAAATGATATAAATTGCATGACACATTTTAATGACTGAATTGCAAAAATATGGCAAATGTAGCAAATGTGATAGAAAAATTTAAAATCATATATGTAGATTAAATTTATATATATATATATATATATATATATATATATATATATATACACACATTGATTGTCTAAAGGTTCAACAAACACTGTATTAACAAAAAATTAAAGATTTCTGGCAGTTATTTCATTGGTTCAGGTTTTAAAAGGTTAGGCACAGAAAGAGAGATGGGGTGGTGAGTTGCAGATTTGCAGCAACTTGGGACATACAGCTAACGCCCTATGTGAAACAGACAATTGGATGTGTAAAAGAAAATCAGCTGATCTCCTGTAATAGTGGCTGAGCTTTGCGGCCTGCCTGGAATAATGCTATGCTCAACATATTGTATTGAAATAGTAACATTACTTCAGTGTCATTTACAGTTACAGGTTCCTGGAGCATTAACAAACTTGAATTGAATTGAACTGCAAAGCACATGTGTCGTTTTGGTTAGCTGGAAAGATCACCTCCCAATATTTAGAGCAACCCCTGCATACCAAAAATAAAAACACAAAAGAATCTCATTGAATACATCCACTACATTTTTTGTGATGACTGTAACTGCAGTTATATAACCATGGAAGAGCCAGAAGGAAATGGGATAAGGACAAATGTCTAAATACCAACTAAGCAGTGAATGTACACGTGAAAACACACCGCATATGCAAACACTGGAGGCTGCACATATCTCAATGTACAATACTCAATACCTGCTGTTATTAACACACAACCACTGCACTATGAAACATTTTTTCTGCTGCTGTAACAATGTGAATTTCCCAACTTTTGGACTAATAAAGTTTATTTTATCTTGTAAAGTTGTAGATTTCTGTTTTTGGAGTTTATAGCCCAAGTGTTGTGGCTAGAGATGTACATGAGTCCTAAGAATGATCAAAAAAATCCCCCAAAATAGTAACCACAGTCAAAACTGAGAGGTTTATAAATTCATTGATGAAGACATTCAGGCACATTCAGGCATGTCACTTCCCCAAACAAATCAGCCTGATATTAGACAGAAGTGCCAATTTGTTACACTCATGTCTAAAACCAGGCAAACACAAAAGAGGACAGAAAGGTAAATCAGGCTTTTATGTATCTGTATTCTGCAGGGGGAACATCCAATGAGGGAAATTAACAATTAATATTTAAAAGTGATCAAGAATGCCAGGAAACCTCACTGTATAATATTTTTCTTCCTGTGATTAATTATTTTGATAGAGTGTATATACATACCACTGTCTTTACTGAGTCTAGTGTCAGTTGTGCCCTTGCATTCCTTATGATTTGGTGGGTTGGCCATCACTGACAACACATAGAAAACAAAAAGACGATAGTGGATAAACTTTCAGTGTACCTCTGTACCTTTCTCTGTCACAGTTCCAATTATCAGCAACACTCCTTTAAACAGTTACACCAAGGGTTTTGACAGGTCTAGGTAAAACACTATTTTCTTACTTTGCACCTTGGACTTGAAATAACTTGCGAAACTTTTAATATGATGTTTCTAACAACTGGTGAATTTAGCATATAGGCATAAATAAACATGATAAGGACCCCAGTGAAGGAGACTTACATGTTTTTTAAAGGCAGTGTTTTTTAGTGGTGGACATTCGTATATATCATGATCTAGATCTTGAAATTTATATTACATTTTAAAATATTTTGTGTATGTATGGCTGCTACCATAACCCGGTCTTCATTGTGAAAGGCCTTTCATTTCAACAGCATATCCTGGTTACATTTTTTAAAAATTGATTTTCTTTTAGATAAATTAAACCACAATGCAGAAAAAAATAAGTCTCCAATACTCGAAATTTATTGGGGAGAATTGCCAGAACCCTTACTCAATGTGTCCCCTAAATGCAGACCCCCAAGCCCCCCCATTCTTCATAATCTGTTTAAAGTGACATCAACAATTACCGTCCAGAATGATATGTACTAATATGAAGAACTCTGCTGGCAGCTCCATGTTTGGTCAAATTTATAAAGTTCAAATGTAAAATTTTGTGGATTTTGTGTGCATTAAATGATGCACATCACATCCAGAAAACTCCTATTTGATTGGATGGTGTAGCCATTAAAATGTGCTCTCTTTGCCATTCAGTTCAACCATCGTATACCATTAATTGCAGACATGGATGTGGCAAGTATTTCAAAACTAACATTACTTTTTATTGTGTTCACCCTTTTGCATGGGAACTGGATCGCCTCAATACAACTATAAATGACACTCGCTCATGCATGACACTGGGTGTGTTACAAGGCTGCCTTGCTGAGACTGGGCCTGATGCCTAATATCTTCTCCTCCTCCTGCCTGACTTTTTCTTCTCTTTCCTCTGCTGATCAGGCCAGTCAACACAACAAGGCTAATTGGGTCATTTAAATGTCAGCATCACTGAGATCTAAAGGACAGAAAAGCTCTCTGGTCCTACTTGTGCTGTTACACTCTAAATGTCTCCTCACTTTCCTGCACGAGGTATTATGGGAATGTTTGTTACTCTTAGGTCAAGCAAATCTAAACAGGATTCTGTGGTTTCTCTGATATGCTGAGCTGTATGTGACCTGTAAATTTAAACAAATTAGAACTGCATACACACTTTTTCTTTGGGATAAACCAACTCAGATACTTAAACAGTTCTCACGCATGTTCAGATGGAAAAACAGAGCATTACTTATCGCATTTGTGGCGAGTCTTATGAATGATGCTGCAGCTGAGCATTCCGAGATGTAAATAAATAACTCAACAGCATTTTATAATGTCATCGGAACAGAGGGACGCAGACTTGCACGCACACATATTTCCCCCCAACATTAAGAAACACAAGTGCTGAGAGGAAACACATCTTCTGCCATCATTCAGACACAACAGACATGTAGATGTAGGCGGCTGGGACTGAATAGCTTTTTCAGTGTAGCTTTAACCCTCCCAAACCAGCCAGGCAAAGAAAGAAGAGAAGCCGCAATTGTTATTCAGCGACAGCAGGCTGCATTACAAGGTCACACACAGCATTTACCCAAAGGCCTGGATTTCAGACAGACAGACACACACACACATATGCATATGCATGTGTGCGTGTGTGTGTGTATATATATATTTGTATGTGTGTGTGTGCCAAATTATGGAATAGATGATAATATTAATCTTATCTTTGAGTAACTGAACTGAATACTCTAATAACAGAGGAAGGACTGGGTAACACAGAAGGGCTCTTTTATCCATAAAAGAGCTTATGCATATTATTCTGATTTTAAATATATATAAATATATTCTGATTTTAAGAATTACTTAATCAGAATATATTAAAGACTCCTCATGTTCACAGACGAATATATAGACAATGCGCTATTTTGTACATAGGTGCTTTTCTGCTCCAATATCCTGTCTTTCTGTTTTCTCATATTCATTGCTTAGTGATGGTCCTTCTCCTTTGCAGTGTGCAAACTGCGCGCTGCCGGCAGCCACTGATAGGAAGCAACCTCCTCACTGAGATCATCCGACACATGCCGCAAGATCCCGGCACGCTCACTTCCATTCTCCTCCCTTTACATGCAGGTTTAACCACTTAAAATGTGATTCGTGAATTCCCCCCGCAAATCTTACCATTTTATCAATTTGCTCCAAATAGAACTCCTGCGCCGCGGCCCCTTCGCGCACACCACAGGAGACAAATCAAGCCTGGCGGGGCTGTAAAGGTACAAGATTCCCCGGTGGCTCCAGGCGATGCAACTTCCAGCCGGTATGCAGTTTGGGTTTGTTGCAGAATTACCGCTTGGAAGAATGCGGTAATTTTGCTTTTGCGGCAGAGATTAAGGAATGAAACGAGGTTTCGCGTGCCGTGCGTGGAGATTGTTCGGTTGTTAAGTGCTGATATGTCGCTTGGCCCAAGGACTGCTGCCTGCTCGTCTCGTCTTCCACATAAGAATGTGCCGCGCATTTCAACTAGTCCACTCGCTATCAACCCCCCCCCCCCCCCCCCCTCCCCTTCCCTCTCTCTCTCACTCTCTCTCTCTCTCTCTTATCCATACACAAACACTCTCACACATGCGCGCAAGGAAGCTGAAATCCAATTCTACATGATGGATGTGAATAAACGGGGTGTGTTAAATTATCTAGTCTCATCTGATTCTACACAGAGGCACAGAGATGTGGTGGAACATGAAGAAAGTGTGTGTGTGTGTGTGTGTGTGTGTGTGTGTTATTCCTGAGGCATCAGAACGGGTCAAAGAGCTCAAACAAAAGAGATCAGAACCCCGGACAGCGACCGTGACCATTTTAATATAAATGTATCAAAGTGTGATGCAGGTGAGCAGCTGTGCTAATAAAGTCCATTTACAAATCTGCACGTTATAAAATGTCTGGAGGAAATTATCTTGGAAAGTCTATCATCTTAATTTTTTGAGAAATCATCATATAATCTGTAAGATGATTTTAGACACTATGTGTTTAAAGCTGCTTAACCCTTGGATGCACAACCTACCAATACCTACACTCTTCCACGAGTGGGGTCAAAAATGACCCCAAATAGAAACAATACATTTTGCTATAAACTTGGTTGTTATTCTTCAAAATCTTTAAAACAAAGAGTTGTAACATTCTCATATTTGAGGTATTCCTCATAAAACATGTTTGTGACATGAGGCCCTTTGCATTTTTATTTATTTTTTCATTAATTTTAAGAAATTGCAGTTTTTGTATCACTTGTATCACTTTTGTATGCTTGCTCTGCATATAGTGCAGAAGCTGGGTCTTCCCTCTGATAGGCACAAGTTGTTCATCCACTGTAACACAATCACTGAGGATGAATTTCTGCCTGCAGTTGACCAGGGACAGGCCCCATATGTAGCAGAAAGCTGCCATGTGGTTTGATTTCAGTCGGTAGGCTCTGGTCCTCTTGTCATCAAAGTGCAAGAAACTGTGAATATCTTTAAATCTTTGAATTGACATAGTGGCCTTGTACAATGGGTTATGCAGAGGACTCCCAAAAAACACACCAACTGGTACATCCCAGTTCTTCTCACTTCCTGCAAGAAGGGTCAATCAAATGAAGGCCAGAAGCTTATGTTTGATTACATTTTTCCACTCTTTTCCCCTGTCTGTGGCGACTCTTCACGCCTCCATGTTTGTGCATGTGAGCACCTCTTCTATTATATTATCAGACATGAACATCTTCCATGCATCTATTGGGGAGACAGTACTAAACCCAGGTGCAAGCCCTGGCCGTCTAATTCAGAATATTGTGGCTAGAGCAGTAAGAAGGGCTCATTCTGTTAGACTCAATATCCATTTCCTCTTCAGAGGACTCATCAGAGGACTCCTCTGTATCTGACTGGCCTTGTTCAGTGGGGGGGGGAGGACAATAGTCTGGGTCCTCTATATCTGAGATGTCAGATTCTGAGTCAATGCCTCCGATGGGCTCTTCATCCCATCCGTCCTGGATCATTTGTAGGGCCACAGGGATCCTAGCTGGCCTCATAGCAGCCATGTTAAATATTTAAAAAAAAGAAAGAACAATGTTTGAAATGCACAGAAAACTATAAACAGGGCTACACATAAATGGTCTGCAGGTGCGCATTTGCTGTCAAAATAAAAGACGCATACCAGATAAGAAGTTGGAACGCTCGTTTGCGTACATAAGATTTTCTGGAGGAGGACAGACATTTGTTCAGAACTCTTAAAGATGTCGAAGAAGCAAGCTCTGTAAGCAATTACTTTGGTGTTCCTCCACCACAAAAGAAGCGCGTATTCTCTGAATTTCCGGGAATACTTTTATTTTGACAGTGAATGCACACCTGCGGACCACTTATGTGCAGCCCTGACTATAAATTATGTATGTTACTGTGTAAAAATTAATTCTTGATCCATCAGAAGTGTAAGTGGGTCAGTCAGAGTTGCTAAGAATGAAAGTTTCATAGAAGATCCCATAGGAACTGCTTGGGGTCATTTTTGACCCCACTTGTGGAAGAGTGGGGTAGTGATACAAAAACAGCATTTTTTTTAAATTAAGGAAAAAATAAATAAAAATGCAAATGGCCTCATGTCACAAACATATTTTATGAGGAATACCTGGAATATGAATATATTACAACTTTGCATTTTAAAGATTTTGAAGAAAAACAACCCGTGGGGTCAAAAACTGGCTGCCTTTCCTGCAACAGGCTAATTATACCTCCCATTCCAAGATTATAAGGTGTGTTTACTGGGAGGAGGTGGTGTGGCATTACGATAGTCATTTGATGAACACTGGCAAAGACAATGGCAGTAGCTTTTAATGGCTTCTCCCATTTTTTGTGTGTTTCTCAGTTTGCCTTATCAGCTTTTTCTTGGCACCTCTTTCAGTTTGATTCCTGTTTTAATTGAAGACCTGTTCTTCATATAATTTTCTCTGTTTTTATTTCCCTCTTTTGTTCTTTTCCCCACCCTCGTCAGTGTCTGACTGGCATTCTCTGTGCCTTATTACCTACCCTGTTAATCCTCTCTGATACTGATTGTGCACTGCACACTCTGTGAAGGTGATTTACCTGTTTTGCATTTTATTTAGATACAACTCCACACATATAGATGAGTATGCTGTGGTTATTTCAGAAGGACCACCTCAATTATAAACAGAATTAACATGTCTTTTTTGTATGTTTGTTGACCTTTCCCACATTGGGTTATGTATTAGCTGTGTGAGCTGGTAATTCTGAACCCAAAAGGACAGAAGGCAGGAGTCGAACTCAAAATGAGCATTTGATGCTGATAGTCCAAAATGTTACAGCAAACATGGAACTGAGTAAGTGAATCAAAAACACAAAGAAAAGCCACGAGATACAGCTTTGTTGGGGACGTCAGAGTGGGAAGATATAAGGCTGGGGTTCACAAAGACATAAAGGACGAAGGAAAAATAAACAGAGAGAGACAGAGAGAATATATACACTCTCATTATAACAAGGAGAGATAGGTGGGATGCATGGCTCAAAAAATGAGACATAATGAGACGGAGGAAGCAAATTCCACACAAGACACACACCTCTAAGGCCTCAGTGTCTAAAGAATGGTTGCTGCAACAGATGATGATTGCAAAACCTCCTCTCTTAAGCCAAAATTTAAAGAGGATCTTTCTGTTTTGTTTTTTAATTTATTGGTGGCAGGGTGTGGTTTTGCCTCAGCTAAAGGGGAGGGGTGGAACAGAGGAACTGGGGGCATTGCTAGGAGACAAAGGAAGGCACAGCTTCCAGCTATTGTCTAATTACTTCTATTCATGTAGTAGTGCACCAGAACTGAGGTGTGCAACATCCACTTGGACTGGCAGCCAGGGAAGCTGCAACAACGGATAACCCTGAGTGAACTGTGCATTGTCTAAAAAAACCATTAAAGATAGTGTGTAATGTAATAAATAAAAGTATAACAAAAGTGTTGTGTCTGACTGTCTGTGTTAGGGAACCCACAGTGACACAGAAATACTGCACTGGTGCCCAACACCACCAAACAGCAGAAAAAAATATTGGACTCACAGCCTATAACAGCCATTGCAAGCACTGACACAGATGGTGGCAGAGCTGTCCACAATGCACCAGAAACAGATGACTGGAGGCAGCTGGAGGCACAGCACTGCAGGCCTAGGTCGAGCAGCACATCCAGGAAGTGGAAAACCTTGGACCTGGCCTAGGCCCACCACTCTGCTTCACCTGGTTACCTTAATCAAGAAGCTGGAGATAGGTGATAGTCATTCTTGGAGGATGGCAAGGCTTGGCTGGCCATCTCTGTTCTAATCCATCTCAAAGTTGTTCTGTTGGCTTGAGGTCAGGTGTGTGTGCAGGCCAGTCAAGTTCTTCCACACCAAACTCACTTACCCAGGTCTTTGTGGGCCTTGCTTTGTCCACTGGTGGGCAGTCATGTTGGAAAAGGAAGACCCCTCCCCAAACTTTTCACATACAGTTGGAAGCATGAAATCGTCCAAAATGTTTTGGTACAGTGAAAAATTAAGTTTCTTTTACTGAAACTAAGAAACTAAGAAACTACGATCTAAATGTCGGTCACTGGTCTCTCAATCTCCTGTTGGAGAGCTGTGAGCTTCTACGAGATGTTATCAATTTTGCGTTCAAAGAGCATAGTCTGAGTACTCACGACCGCTGTGAGCTTCTCCAAGATGTTATCTGTGCTGCATTAGATGAGCACATTTTGAGTATGCACTGTTCTTTTGCTAATCTCAAGGCTACAGGAGGTTTGGAGGTATCTGGCAATGAACTCTGCAGAAAGTTCTTGACCTCTGTGTACTATGCACCTCAGCATTGCTGACCCTGCTCTGTGATTATAGGTGGCCTACCACTTCATGGCTGCTTTGCTGTCATTCCCAATTGCTTCCACTTTGTTACTGTAACACAATTGTGTTACAGACATAATACAACACACACACACACATACACACACACACACACAAGCAGAGCCTGTGTTTGCAGGGAAGTGATGGATTATTTTTAGTGTGATTACACAACAAACACTTGTTCTCCTCCATCTCAGCTCTTCCTCTGTCCCCAGTCCTGGCGTAACTGAAATAGGCAGAGCATGATTAGGGAATTGGTCCCAGCTGCTCTGCCAGACACTGCCCTCTGAACTTATTTCACCACCCCTCCCTCTGTAACGGAGCCACAGACCGCACTCCTCCACAGATATAATAACACTAACAGTTGACTGTGGAATATTTTGTAGTGAGGAAATTTCACGACTGGACTTGCTGCACAGATGGCACATTTTCTTTTTTTTCAACCATTCTTTGACACTTATGTTTGAATGGGTGAGCAAATCCATAGAATTGAGGCTGTGATTAGCTCCTGCCTTGCACACCCTTTAAGGCAGGCCTTTGCAATATTCAACATCAAAAGTGACATTTTGTTTCTTCTGCCAAACACAGATATGTATACATATAGTATATGCAGGGATCTCAAACTTAAATGAGCTGTGGGCCACTGCTGGCACTGCCATCTCATTAGAAGGCCACTTTAGTGTTAAAGTAGTACAAACAAACAAACAAACAAACAAGAAAACTGAACTACCAAATAAACACATTGGTATTCTCTTTCTGGCCAGACACACGGGAGCTTCTGCTATAATTTTGTTCGTATTTAACAAAATAAAAATGCAGACATAAGTGTACACATTAGTTTTTGACTGCTAGTGAAAACTAACAAAAAAGTATATATGTATGGTTAACTCTAATTCTAACCTGTGGCTCGAAAGCAGCATGCAGCAAATGAACCAGATGTGCCTCGTTAGCCGTAGGTTGCCTTTGCTATAAGGGATGGACTGACCTCAGTTTAATAAGTTTGTGGAACAGTGTGGGGATCAGTCTCATGATCACACTCTGTGACGGTCAAATGTTGTACCTTGCCACAGCACAAACATTCCTCTATTTGGCAATGATTAGAGACAGGCTTAATTATTGAAAAAAATCAAAAAGCCAGAAGCCTGACGCTGACTACTTTTGCACATCACAATCAATATCCAATCCATTTTGCAAAACACAGTTATGTACGCCTTTGGGAATCCAGTTTCCTTACTAATGACATTTGGAGGTGGAAGGGGGAGTGTGAAATGAATAGACCCTACGTAGCCTCAGGTGACAGTTTTGTGGTGTTTATTGCCACAATATTTTTTCCTTTTTCCTGACATTAGGAATTCTTTTCAGCTGCTTCTCCACTCCACACTCAGCTCCTCTCTCGAGCCCCAGCATCACTGAAAAGGGAGAGTCTGATTACTGAGTGGCAGCAGCTGCCCTGCCAGCCACCCTGGCACTGCCCCTCAAGCCCACTTCACCACCCCTCCACTGTAGCAGAGCCAGAGACCCCACCTCCACCACAGTGAGTCTTTAGAAGAGTGTCTCTAAAAGTATATTTGTTCAAGTTTACTGGCTTGCCCAGTGCAGTTGTTGTAAAACTCTGCTCATCTGCCAAAAAATGGAAAAACAAGCAGAAATGTCAGTCCACTGGAAAAAGAAAGAGTCCAACCCAAATCCAGTTCCAGAGAGAAATAAAAAATATATGTATAACCTGGAATCACACTGTTAGCATGGCTTATTGGTTTCACTGGTGCAATGAACTCACCAAAGATCTCCTCAGTATTCTCTGTTCTTGTGTTGGAAAGAAAAAGGTGCGAGAGCTGCTGGAGAGTTATAAAAGTATGATGGGAGTTATATTAATTTGTACTATCAGAAAAATGGCAGAGCAAGGTCTCTAGTTGACGTGGAGCACATTTTTGTGCTACTTTTTCCTTGAGGAGAAATGTGATACTCGCACCTGACATGTTGCTTCCTACTTCGTTCCATGTCTCGTTTTCATCTAACCCTCATGCTGATAATCAGTGGATTTCATTCTGCTCCTGTTCTCCATTCTGCTGCCATCCAGGCCTCCCACACAGTGTGTAGTGGTGGTGACTCAGGCACCCCAAGTCTGCCTTCATCTTCCAGCCTGAGCTGCAAGGAGAAGAATCTAACCTTGCTTTTTTTTTTTTAACCGTTATTTACACTTAAATTACTATGTACCATTAAAACCCCTCTCACACTCACACACACACACACACACACACAGAGAGAGAGAGAGAGAGGCTGGGACTGGCTGCTCTCAGGCAATCGAGATCAGGATTTGAGTGTGTCTCTTGACGCAATGACATCATCACTAATTGATCCGCTTTTGAGTTCTGAAAGGGGAATAATATGCTGGTGTATGGGGTTGCCATGGAAACTGGGCCACTTCATTGCAAGGGGATGTGGAGTGCTGCTGGATGTTGGGGGTAAGTCAGGATGCTGGGGTGGGAAAAATTTGGTAGCGGCTATTTCAATATGTGTGAACAGAAAGGTGGTTGTGAGTTTCCAAAGAGGAATGAAATAGTTTAGAGCAAGAGGAATGCAGCATTGTACAGTATAAAGAACTGATAAAACTCCATCACTGCAGTGTGATGTAATATAAAGAGGAGAGGGGAAGAGCTGGTTTGCTCAGAGAAACAAATCTACTTATACTCATGCTGGTGATAAAATTACAGAGACAGAGCTAGTGAGATTTGGATCAATCACAAGGCTTCCTTCAGCTGGAAGCTACTGAATTGACCTCATACCTTTCTGCAAACCCAAAGGTCACACACATCCACAAGAAGAACAAACACCCCATGTACCCATTTATTGATCTCTCTAAATTAAAAGAGCCACTATTACATCAGTAAATCAGTGCACAGTGTCACGGATCAGCCTTTTCCTTTACTTTTGGGGATGGTTGTCTCAGTGGTCAGAATGGTTTGTTTTGAGCCATAAACCAATAGCCAGCCCAAGGAAGTATGGCTTCCATGTGTCTTCTAACAAACTTATCTTGCAAAGATTGTACCCCTGGCAATCCAGGCGTATGCATTTGAAATAAGTAATAATAATAATGGATTGCATTTATATAGCGCTTTTCGAAGTCCTCAAAGCGCTTTACAATTCCACTATTCATTCACTCACTGGTGGAGGCAAGCTACAGTTGTAGCTACAGCTGCCCTGGGGCAGACTGACAGAAGCGAGGCTGCCATATTGCGCCATCGGCCCCTGTGGCCATCACCAGGTGAAGTGTCTTGCCCAAGGACACAACGACCGAGACTGTCCGAGCCGGGGCTCGAACTGGCAACCTTCCGATTACAAAGCGAACGGCCAACTCTTGAGCCACGATCGCCCATAAGTGACTTGTAAGTGAGGTACAGGGTTCCTAGATCAAGATTAGAAACTTGAAAATGGAGAGCTCAGAAACTTTCCATAACTGTATTATCGAGCATGCATCAAGACTTAAAACAGAGACCAAGTCAGAGTAATGTTGATATTATTGTATTCTTTAAGCATCGTATGATTTCTCTGATCTGAAAAAAAGAAATAGGTTTGTTTTTTTTTTAATTACATTTTTTTTGTGAAACCTCATTGATAACTACAGGGCCAACCTACCCCACACCTTGTGACAATTAGGGGTTGGCTGAAACAAAGTGCCAGAGTGTCTTGATGGCTAATTACCTTTTGTTACAAGTGTGACAAGTGGCAAATTCCCTTATTCTATGTATTGATCACATATTTTAATAATATCACTTTAGTAATAGTAAAATCACTTTCTCACGTAGTTATGTGCATGTAGAATAGCATCACAAATTTTGTCCTTATCTTGGGAAGGGGGGATTTGGGACGTAATTCTTGACTGGTGTGTAGGGATGGGAATCAAGAACCAGTTCTTGTAGAAAACAGTTCCCACTAGTTCAGTTCTTTGGTTTTGTTAGTCTGCTTGCTTATCGGTTCCACTTATTAATTCCACTTGCACTAGCGCCACAATCAGCAGGTTTCAGTTCAGATGTCAGAGGAGGAAAATAGTGGCACAGTCTATAGAGTGGATATGGAAATTACTTCTTTTTATTACACAAAAGGATGAGAACAGAATGGCAAGAAGCAAACTGTATCCAGGACAGAAACAACTGCATTATGTTGCTAACACAACAACAGTCAGCTTTGTAGAATCTTAGGTAGAATTTTGTACCTTTTCATGTTTCTAAAGTAGAATCATTGAGGTGATCACTTTAAAGCCTCTTTTGGCTGGTTGTCAACTTTTCTTTGTATTGATAAGTAAAGGCTAAAATAAAGCTATTATTTTTTGGTATGTGGTATTATGAGCAGTGTTGGTCAAGTTACTTGAAAAAAGTAATCAGTAACTAATTACTGATTACTTCCCCAAAAAAGTAATCCCGTTACTTTACTGATTACTTATTTTCAAAAGTAATTAATTACTTAGTTACTTAGTTACTTTTTAAAAACACGATTTACAACCTGAATAGGTGATAAAGCGATAGATCTGTCAACCCAATTCTACTTTTTCTGCATAATCCATCATACAAAATGTAATCAAATGGAAAAGTCTCTTTTTTTTAAACTTGTTTTATCCGTTTTAATCTTTTAACTTTATGCATCAAGCAAAAATTAAATTATATGCACCATTCTCTGACTTGAAGAAATTAGTTTAACATTTAAACCTATTTTCTGCGTTTACACTCAGTCTTTCAAATAGATGCAAGTAAAACACAGCAGAAAGTAAATAAAATCAAAGACTAGCGGTCCTGTTGCTCTATTTTCACCTGTAAAGCATGAGTAGGGTAGGCGGAGGTTTACCCTGGTGCAGGTGTGGCGCAGCGGTCAGTGGAAGAATCCGCGAGTTTCTCTGTGACTTTCCCATTACGTCCTTGCGCACTCGGTGCTTGTTTAGGGGTTTTTTTCGGTGTAAAAAGAAGTTTTCTTCCCACGCACAACGGACGCTAATGTTTTTGTCACTTTTTATGGAATCAAACTCAAAGTAAGGTCAGTACTTCCACGCTTTAAACGCTGCACGCTCATACTCTCTCCCGCACTCGATATATGATCCATTGTTGATCTGCACACAGCTGTTGTCACAAACGTCGCACTCGCTTACGTCACTGTCATGAGACATTCTCACAAAAAAAATCACGGTTTTAGTAACACAGTAACGCAGCGTTCCTACGGGAAAGTAACGGTAATCTAATTACCGTTTTTGCAATAGTAATCCCTTACTTTACTCGTTACTTGAAAAAAAGTAATCAGATTACAGTAACGCGTTACTTGTAACGCGTTACTGCCCATCTCTGATTATGAGACAATGCATTTCCGGTCACAGAAAGTATGTAACAAGAGATGTAACAAATTTTTTGAGTAATTTACCAACCCCAACAGTGGTTGCCACAGTTTGTTGCAGGGCCAGTGTTTTATGAATTCATGTCTCAGAGAATAGGTTAATATTCTTTTTACCTTTTCATTTCTACATCCTGCAGTGTTGATGTCTGATCTGGAATGTTGCAATTATAGAGAGAGCAGAAGAATAAATGCTGGCTGAGACATCTGCTTGTAAATGCTCGAGAATATAAATATATATGCTCCACCACCATATCCCCCTCATCATGCTGTAGCAATAACAGCGATTGAAATCACCATAGCAACAGAGTTTCTGCCTGAAAGGGAGTCTGAGGCGAAGCTCTAAGAAGAAGGAGAGAGAAATGGAACAAAAATAGAGCGTTATAATCCACCGTTATTTATGAAGGTCTGGGAAGGAATATTTCCAACATGTCCGTTTCCCACGCTGAAAAGATCAGAGGCATTTAAGGCCAGGCAGCTTTCAGCAAAATTCCTTCAGTGTCCTCGCCTGTCTCTCTGTCTGCTATGCTTTCATTCTCACGCTAATAAATGTATAAAATAATTATTTGACCAAGATCCTAAAGTTACTATAATATGATCCTGTGAAGAAAGGGCTTTTATTACATTGGGTATATTCATTCTAGACATAATGCTTTCTTGATATCCAATCCTTTAAATAACAATGTGAATAAAAGGCCTACATAACCGAGTGCCTCTGGAGAGAGTCATTCCAGAGCAGTGTTTCCAAAACTGTTTTCTTTTGTGCCCTGTTTTTGGAAAATGGCCAGGAACCGACATTCTTACATATTTTTTTAACTAAACAATTTAGATTTCCGACCAAAAGATAGCTTATCCTCTTAAGTAAAGCTGGTAATCTCTGCGTACTTCATACATTTCTCTGATTGCCTCTGTTGTTTGTCTATAACTATTATTATTATTATTATTATTATTATTATTATTATTAGTAGTAGTAGTAGTAGTAGTAGTAGTAGTATGTGTTCATTTTATGGCCTTCTCCCAAAAGAATTAATTCATCTCTTTAATAGTTTTCATATGGGCCATGAGAAAGCAAAATATTATACTTGCTATATAAAAAAGAAAAATTATACCATTAATGATGCATCATTATCATTATCACTTTTTTTCAAATTCTTTAGTATATAAGTAGGCCAATTATCATTAACATCATCGCTCACATATTTTCTAAAGGCATGGTGCACATACTGCTATTTGTTTAGTGTGATATATGCTTAGTTTGACTTGTGATTACAAGAGCATGCATTGTTGATGCTAATACTGAGAAAAGTTTTAACTTCATCCATGCAGTTCTCTCATTGTTCTGAACCACTGATGACGTGTGATTTTTTTAAGATGTCTTAAACTTTAAAGTCAATTTTATAGCCTCACAGCCACACTATTTGCAACATGCAGAAACGTGACCCAAAATAAACTTTCCACAATTTCAGTTACAGTGGTCCCTCGTTAATCAAGGGAGTTATGTTCTAAAAATAACCCACGATAGGTAAAAGCGAAGTAGCCAGCTTTATTTTTTACAATTATTATAGATGTTTTAAGGCTGTAAAATCCCTCACTACACACTTTATACACTTTTCTCAGACAGGCATGAACATTTTCACACTTTTGTCTCTTGTTTAAATACCCTCAAGCCTTCATAGAAAAAACAAGTCCAGTATTATAGAATGAAACCAAAGATCAAAGCCTGTTTTCAGGTCCAGAACATGGGAATAGAGCAGCTGCCCGAGAATTAAACATTAATGGATCAATGGTATGGAAGTAGAGGAAGCAAAAAGAATGAGTTCAGTAAAGTTTGACTTATCTGACTGTTTTGTTTCACTTAATGAGCCTTATAATCTAAAAAATACAGTAACTTCTACCTTCCTTTAGCATGTCCAGAAGTCCAACTTTTTGCGATGGTTAGCATCTTCCTCTGCCTTTTGGTTGCTACTGCAGGTGTCTTTGACGGTGCAAAACGTTTTGTCGACATTGTTGTGTTTGTTGGGGAGAAAACTTACAAACATGCAGTACAGCACTGCAGAGTCACACTGCTAGCGATCGAAGATTTATGTAAATTTGACAAAATGAACGCATTCTGTGCTGGACAGGAGACACGGCAAGGAGGAGATTGATTGACACTGGTCTACAGCCAAGCAGGACGCAGAACACAACGCGCCTTAAAAAAACAAACAAACAAACAAACAGAAAGCATGCAAAATTGCACAAAAAAAATCCACGAAACAGCGAGGCCACGAAAGGTGAACCGTGTTATAGCGAAGGACCACTGTATTACCAATGAGAGTAGTAAAGGTAGGGTTATCAAGACAACCAGAAACTTTCCACAAGACATTGGTCAGCTAGTTAGTCTGGACAAATGATATTTGGTTCCGAAGTTTAACCACTGCACAAGGTGATGTTGTTCATTAGTCATTTTTGGACAGTTGAAGAGTGATCAGTGGACATCTCCAAGATGGAGCAGGCTCCTAGTTTGGATATCGTATAGATGTCCAGAATTGGTGCTGGACCAACAGATTAATATAGACATGATCTGCACGTCTATCCAAGATCCAGTGTTCAGTTGGGAGAAACCTTAAAAAATAAATAAATAAATAATACATTTTATTTAAAAGTGCACAAGATAAAATTAACAATACGATCACAGTGAATATGCAGACTTAAACAAATGTTTTGAGTTGAGATTTAAACTGTGTGAGCCAGTGAAAGCCAGTGAAATTCCTGAAGGAGAGGGGTGATGTGCTGGTGGAGGGGTTACTGGTAATAATTCGGGCAGCAGAGTTTTGAACCAGTTGAAGTTTACGGAGGTCATTTTTGGAGGTCATTTTTGAGGGAGACCATGCAAGAGAGAAGCACAATAGTCAATGCGAGCGGTACCGAGCCTACGAACAAGAATTGATGCAGACTGGGTGGAAAAAGAAGGACGTTGTTGCATAGATGGAAATAGGCAGAACGGATGAGATCGTTGATGTGAGATTTATAGAACAGTAAGCTGTCTAGGATGACACCAAGGCTAACAGACAGGTATTTTTAACGGAAAAATGATACGCAGTATTGCTACAACATTGGACAGAAGTGAAAATAAAAATAAATTATTATATGAATTCCTACCACATTTTGGTGGGATAGTGAAGTTGAACTACCTCATAGCTTCCTGTAGAAGTGTGGTTAAGCAAATATAAATACATTAGCACATGGAAAATGGGGGTTGAATTGTTCAGAATAAAAACACATAGGGTCGATGATTAGCAGAGATAAATGCTATCATGTGTCAGAAAGAAGACACCAAAAATGGAAACCAAAACCTGAGCCAAGAGAAGGTTTGAGATGACAATTTTCAACAGAATTTTCAGTTCAAATCTATTTTGTTTATGTAGCACCAAATCACACACACAGTTGTCTCAAATCACTTTATATTTTAAGGTAAAGACCCTACAATAACACTGAGAAAATCCCAACAATCAGATAAGCTCCTATGAGCAAGCACTTGGCAACAGTGGGAAGGAAAAACTCTCTTTTAACTGGAAGACACATCCAGTAGAACCAGGCTCAGGGAGGGGCGGCCATCTACTGCAATGGATTTTGGGTGAGGGGAGGGAGACAGGACAAAAGACACGCTGTGGAAGAGAATCAGAGATTAATAATAGCTCATGATTGAATGAAGAGTGAAAAGAGGGAGTAGAGAAAAGACAGTGCGTCATGGGAAGCTCCCAGCATCCAGTGCACATTGTATCAAGGGATGGTTTGGGGTCACCTGAAATACAATGATTTCTTCAAAATACGATGGGGACTCATTATTCAAGACCAGGAATATGATGAGAAGGATTTAAAATTCAATAACAAGAAGATGTAGAGGCTGAGACAGACAAGTGAATAGTTTTGGGAGGCTTGCGTCTATTCATGAAGCCTTACATCTTATGATTTGATAGTCAAGTCCCTGTTAAAAATATAGCTGCTAATGATACTTTTTGTCTTTATGCATATAAACTTGTGTATGGATGGCACAAGAACACTGACCCAGTGTGTTAATAAAATGGCCCTTCAGTCTCATTAGCAGGCTCTTTCACAGTCAGGTCTTCAGTTACAAAACTGTGATTTGAAGTGTGAATTTGAGGAAGTCATGGCTCTGTTTTCTTTAAAGAATGTTCTCCGGGCTGTGCTTATAATCTCTCACCACTCTGTGGTCTTGTTTTCTTTTTTGAGCGAGTGAGTGAATCATCCTCTCCAGCTACAGTCTCGTCCAGATCAATGGAGATCTCCGCATGGGTCCTCACAAGCCTCCCCACTCCCCCAATTGCCATGGAGACTCTAATGAGCAGTCTTGCTGCATGGTGGTACTTGTCAGAAACATGCAATGCTTCCCAGTGAACAAGCATACACAGTGATTCAAAATGAAAATTAACAAATCAAATACTTTCCCCCCATTATTGTTTAGTCCTTTACCCATAATTCCTTGCCTGTATCTCTTGTGTTTTGGGCTCGTTGAAAAAAGTCCTAAACTTTAGTTGGCTTTAATTTTCCTCAGTGTGTGGTGGGTAACTGGCTTTGGACAAGTTTGCACAGTGCAAAGGAGGGGAAAAACAGGGTGACTGTGCCCAGCTAAACAGGAGGGGTACTGTACAATAATTATCAAACCTGACAAGACAAACTTTTTTTGTCCCCAAATGTAATAAAATACAGCCAGCAACAGGTGAACCCAACAAATATCTCCAGATTGCGCCAATAGGCCAGTTTTAACATAAAAGGTTCATCATTTTTGTAGTGGTTATACAAGACAAAAGATTATATGCAACACATTCACAAATTTAAACCAACTAGATTGAACTCCTGATTATATTATCACTCAGATTAAACAACAGCAATTTATTTATGGTAGATAGAAAGAAAATATCCTAAAAATGGCATCTGTAGTAAGAAGACACTTCCCATTTTTCATCTTCATTATTTCATCTTTAACCTCCTAGGACCTGGCATCTACATATGTGGACATCACATTTTGGGTTACTTAGACCAAAATACTCAATTTTGCTCTACAAGGGCCTGATATCCACTTACGAGGACATTATACTGCTACTGTTCTATCGAAATTTTAAATGAATATCCTCATATGTGGCTCTCATTTTTATTAGAAACTAAAATTAGATAAAAAAAAACAATTGCTAATTCTTTGTTTTTACATTTATCAGGCCCCAATCAGCCCAAATATCAAAGAGAAATTAAAAATGCATGCCGTGGAAGAGTTCGGGTCTTAGGAGGTTAATTATACTTGTTGTAAATCTCAGAGTTTGAAAAGAGTTTAAAATCTTTTGAAATTAAAATAAGATATTAACAGAATTTAAAGAAATAAGTATTGTTTCTAACACTTATTTGAATCTCTATGCACTGTGGTGAAGATATGTCAACTGACGTTGAAGAAGGGCTGCATTATATTTTTGTGTAAAACCACTTTGTAAGCACCCAAATGGTGCTTAAAGTCTTACCCCCAAAAAATATAACAAAAAACACAAAAACCACTCTGTTGGGCAGTTTATGGAACAAGTATTGGTTGAAAGGGACAAGCTGTATAATGTATGCTTAATTCTGTTTGAATCAACCCATTGACTTCAGATGGGCAGTCTGAGATAACCAAATAGTTAGATACGGTCTGGGTATTACAATGCATAAGCATAGCCACTGTAAAATGAGTCACAAGATTTGGACTCTATTTTTTGAAATTTGCAGCAATTGACTCCGCAGAAAGTTAGCAACGCTGAGGTGTATTGTGCACAGAGGTTATTGAGGATGGAGTGAACTACAAATGCTACTTCAAAAACGTATCACTCACCATCAACTCATGTTGCTAGTACATGACGACATATACCTTTACCAAAACACTTTCGTGATATGTAACACAGTCAGCATTTCCATGAACGCATGATCTCATGTTCACCTTCACTCAAGGATTAGAGTCTACTGGTCAAAGTCTGCCTCACTGGTATGGCCATAACTCTTAATTGCTTAGGGTGTAGATCTGGTGCATCTTCGTGCTGTGACTTGAAGAAAGCCAATACACCACAATAATGGGAAACAAGCTAAAACACTGGATTAAAAGAAAAGAGAAAACCTTTCATAGACATTGTCAGAGCAAAGCGGAGTGAAGAGTTAGACATTAACAGTCCAAACAAAGAGAAGAGCATTTGGCACTTAAATAAAACAGTCAGCATTTCCATTAAGAGCTGATCTCCCAGCTTGACAGGCCAGAGTGAGAAATGAGAAACGCGTGGCACCAGAGTTAATTTGTCAGTTTGTGTGTGTGTGTTTGTGTTTTCAGCTATTTTATCCCTGTGTAATTTACTATTCTTATAAACTCTAGCTTTTAAAATATGCCCATATGCAATTTGCAATGCACAGACAAATGTGTCAGCCATCACTCAGGATATATGAGACCAGAATATCATGATCTCTGTAAAAAAAAAAAGGGGGGGGGAATAAGCAAAGCAAATGAGAAGCTGGGAAATTTATTTCAGCACATGTAGCTGCAATGGTAGCAGTCCACCACAGATTCTTTAAAAAACAATTACTTTTACTTATATGAAAGGATGTTTCTTCTTGTTACAATTTCATCAATCTTACTGTGATAAACCACTGCAAAAAATGTAAATAGAAATCGACATTTTTGGTTGTTTCTTGTTGGTCCTGTCAAGTTTTTCATCAGAACCATCAGAGAGATGTGAAGAAAAATACAAAAAATGGTTTAAATATGTTGTGTATGTATATGAAATAACTGATAAATAAAGCACTATATCAGTGCTCAGCAACTGCCGGAGCTCTAAAGGTAAAAAACCTCATAAATCCTTCAGCAGCTGTCATGTATTCTTGTACACAGCAAACATGGACAAGGAGAAGCAGCTGTCACTGTGTTTCCCCATTTTTACTGAAAAGGGTAAAAGGCTTCAGAGTTTGGCTGAGATCCTTACATGAGAGGAGTGTGAAGCCTACAAGCAGAATTGTGTGAACTTTGACTGAATCCACACTCTGTGTCTCTGTGCTGAGACGTACCTTTAGATCAAGGCATCTGATGATTTTGAAACATGCTCTCTGCTCCGACACACAAAGCAGCCCTTGCCCACTGCAATGAAATTACTGCCTTTATCAGAATGTAATCACTGTTATTGTGCGTCTCCATTGCACTGTCACACAGCAAGAGGAAATGTCGGCAAGTCAATTTTTAGGCTGCCTACAGATGGCAGCTCGCAGGTTAGAACCCTCTGTTTGAATAGTCTAAACTGATCCTCAGAAACAGACAAATGAAACTATTTCACCGGCAAAATGTTGATCATTGGCTCTCTGAGGATTACATTTCCATGTTCTTAGTTAAGGATTTAGATCATTACATTCTAGAGGATAAAGCATTGTCAGATCTGCATTCCTCATGCCAGCACTGGCGTCACATCTTTTGTTTTCTGTCCTGTATGTTACGAATCAAGCCATTTTAAAGAAAAACAAGGATTTTCTTAGTTTCTCAGCATTGTCTCTCCCAGCCTTTGTCCTGCCATTGGCAAAGATCACTGTCTTCACTTTGGAGGCCGATCGCTGAAGGATAAGTTCATTTTCGGAGGCAAAGGTTCTTCTGGGAGGGACGTGGGCTGCAGTTTTATTTGAAATGTAGATTCGGAACCGTGACTGTTGCACTTTCATCCTGTCCATGAAAAATGCATGCTGTGATCTCATTATCTCGCTCTCCTCTTGGAACACTACATAAAATCAATCCAGAGCAGAGGAGGGGTGAGAACACTACAGATTCTTAACCTCTTTGTATGGGATCAGAACGATGCCACCTTGAAATGAAACCGAGAAAAAAATATTGTAACTGAAATAAATGTACTAAAAAATCTTATATTGAAACTGAAAAAAAAATTGATAGTGAAAAACAATTAATTGAAACTGTAATTTTTTTTGTTTTCGATTACAATTTTTTTTTTCAGTTTCAATCCAATTTTTCGGTTTCCATCCATTTTTTTTTTGTTTCAAACCATGTTTCAGTTTCACTCTGCTGGCACTGTTTTGGCGTCCGGGGGCGCGCTGGGGGGGGGGGGATTCCGACCCGCATGTATTTGCATATATTATAATGCTGACCAATGACTGGAGAAAACACTGACCACGTTGCGGTTATGGACAAACTTGCATGTGTCTGTTCGGGAATGGCAGATGCTGAGAGGTCCACCGTTTACATTACCAACTATTTCAAAGTGACAGGTGTTCTTCAGTAAATTGGACTTCCGGACAGGAGGACCTGAGGCTCCACCGCATTATTTTTGGTAAGTTAAATGTGTTTGTAAGCTAATCCGTAATTTAGGTCCTTAGCTAGCTACCTAGCTAGCTAGGTCGCTCATCTTAGCTACCTAGCTAGCTAAGATGAGCACTCGGCTGTAGGGGAAACTTGTTTTGTAAAGTTCGTTTAGCTAACCCGTGCAGGTGAATGAATTTACCCTGACTAAAGAAATCAAGAGAAACGCACCGGGCTGCTTAGTGACTAACCATGGTTACTGTACTTTTATTATGAGTATTATACTGTAAGAGCAACAGGCTGGGCTATGCTTCTGCTCCTGCTGTGAGATTATTATATTATCTTATGTTAGACCCCTAATTAAAGATTGTGAAATCATTATGTAGTTTTAGTTTGAATTATTCTCCTGACTTAGAAGAAGGTGATAATTATTACAGTTATTAAACTGATTTGTATTACATTAGACTGCTGATTTATTGTGAATTGATGATATTGTTTTATGATGCATTATACTGCTGAGTTATAAGAAATACTGTTTTCAGAGAGTCATTACCTTATTTGTCTGATTAGAAAAGAACAGAACATACTGCACAGGAAGCCAAGGTGATAACTTCGGCTCACTGAGAGAGAGAAAGAATGTGGATGTTTAGGTGTTATGACTAGGTGGAGGGGCTGAAGCTATAAGAATGTGAGGAACGCTCAGACACATCGAGATCAGGCGGACACCCTCCCGCACTCATCTTCCCTCCGGATGGTTTATGCTCAAAAGTGTTGTATGGAATAATAAGAATTGTATGGAATAAAAGATTGTTGATTGAGCATTTATACACCGAGTATTGTCCTTCCTTCAGCCCAAAGATCAAAAGAATTGGGAGAACTTAACACTGTGCAGAGCTGATTATTAAATATGTGCAAACAGCAGCATGTTTTCTGTCGCTTTCCACATGTGGAAGGACATTAACGCCAACTTTTTAAAAACCTGGCACTTCAGTAACCCCTCATTAGTCAATAGCTACGGATTAAATAGCAATGCCCGATACTTATGTACTGAAACCAACTACTTCCGCTTGGCAGCTTAAGTTAAAATGTTACATTTTTCCTCTGATTATTTTTTTAGCATTTTTTTTTTACTGAGTTTGTTACAAATATTCAGGTTAAAAAACTGTCCGAATTATTTTTAATGAGTTATGTTCACAAAGTCACATGTGCAGTACTCTGTACAGCTTGCATCCTTTAGGACAAATAATTTGAAGCATTAATGTTTCTTGTTCAAAACCACTGCTGATAACACCTCTGTATGTTGTGACCAGGATGCAGCAGCAGACTGAACCTTGACTGAAACCTGCTCCATCAACTCATCTTTGCAGATGTCCATTTATAAAGCATCAACAACTCAAAGGTAAACATGATATTAGAAAATGTGTTAGTATATAAGGCCTTTAAAACAAATAAAAAATAAACAGCTCATATGTCAGCTGTCAGCAGAACTGTAGGACTGAATAACTTCAGATCCTGAGTGTGTGAGGACAGAGAAGGATCAGCTCTATTTCAGATTTGAGAGATAAACTTTATATTTCAGTTTGTGATGATTCTGTTCTGTTTGTGATTACAGGAGCTGTCCTCAGATTCAGACCTCAGCACCACCCAGTGACAGCAGACAGATCATCCTATATCTTCAATCTTTGTAGTAACTCCAAAATTAACTGAAGAAAACAGTACAAAGGTTAAAGTACCACATGTGCTGTCAGTGAAAGCTGCAGCTGTTTTATTGATAAATTTAAAGACAAAAAGTCAAAAGGATTAATCACTCATGTAACTGTGTCACTATATATCAGCATTAACAGGACCTGTTTGGTGTTTCACAAAGCTGCTGATCTCAGACCTGCACAGCTTCCGTTTTAAACACTTGATGTACTCAGCTGCATGAAGAGCATGTTTGAGTTTCTCTGACACAATTAAATAAAACCTGATGAAAGTCAAAGGTCGTCACTTGTATGTTGAACTACAAACTTGTCATCTGGAGTTCTTTCACTGTTTTTTGACAATAGTGTGTTATTTATCATAAAGTAATTCAGAGTCATTCATACCAGAGTAACCGGAGAGCACAACATATATTTAACTTTCTACAGGACTTAAAGATATTATATTATGTAAAAGTCCAGACCCTCAGGGGATTATCTGAGTACTTCTAACATTACACAAAGCAAAGGTCTCCATCAGTGTTCATGAAATGCTGGGTTTATCCTTCTTGTGATGGAGCTGCTGGTGAAGATCACGAGCCCTGCTTGATCCCGGCGATGAGTTTCAGTCTTCCTGGTGTTTGTGAAATGATGCCTCTCACTGTGGGTCAACAGAACATCTGGCACAGGACAGCTGTAATGAAATAAGTTTTGAAAAAAAAATCTTGGAAATGCCCTATATGTGAGAAGCAGATTTTGTATTTACTTTTCTTTTGCCAATCAAGATAACTAAAAGTATAATTTTCACCATACAATTACTAACCTTGTCATCTCCTGCACTGTCTGTTTTGGGCTCTGGGTTTGTCCTTCCCAGCGCTCATGAGACTGCTTGTGGTGCACTGTGGTATGAGGTGCTAACCTGTTGATAGTGTTGGGAAGGTTACTTTTAAAATGTATTCCACCAAAGATTATAGAAGAAATGTATTCTGAATACTTTACAACTACATCAATGTAGAAAAATGGATTGAAACTGAAAAAAAAATTGTAAGCGAAAACAAAAAAATTACAGTTTCAATTAATTGTTTTTCACTATCAATTTTTTTTTTTCAGTTTCAATACAAGATTTTTCAGTACATTTATTTCAGTTACAATATTTTTTTTCGGTTTCAACATTTTTTTCGGTTTCATTTCAAGGTGGCATCGTTCTGATCCCATACTTTTCACAATGGGTGAGAAGAAGCCCTACAAGTGGGAGGAAAAGTGTAAAGTAGTGAGCGTGTATGCACTAAACTGATGGTTTACTTTAGTTAAATGCATGCAGAAATGTTCTGCTTTGATTTTTTCTTAAGTGCAAAAGCTATATTGACTGTGTAGGTTTGTAGTTTTGGTCTGTTGGCTAATGTTTTGATTTTCAAAGGAGCATATCAAACTTTCTATGTTTTTTTTCTCTTTCCTATAATGTCAGAAGCCTATGTTGTTTGTGGTAGAAGCACTAAAATATTAAGTAAACATAAAGAGGAATGTTTTAGTTTTTTAATGATTCCTGTATTATGTATGGTCTCCTTCAGTCGTGTTTTTAAATTGTTATTATCTTTCATGTTCTCCTGTGTCAACATCGTATATATGTAACATAATAGTAATTAAAGGGACGCTTAAAATACACATTGACAGTTATTCAAAAATTATAATTGTATATATAATTACACAATTATACAATAGTCTATATTTATAATACACTGTTGTTAATTTGTTGAGAACAAAAGAACAAAACAAAGGAACAGTGTTAACTAAAATCATCCACTCTTTGAGGGCTGTACTCAAAATCACACCAGAAACTCAAAGTTAAAAATGTTTAAGTTGTTCCTTTAACTTTTTACTCTAGTAGTCGTATTTTTGTGGTTATACTGGAGCACATTTTTCTAGTGTACACGCTGTCAAAGTTTATCATTCTAGGAGGTGGAACATAAACATATGCTTCTACCACTTACACTTTTATTTAAAATGCTGATTTTTTTTTTAATCCATCGGATGTTCTTGTTAAATTGGCAGCAGGTGGAGAGCAATACTTGTATGTGTAGCCACAATTTAACCAATTACAGTAATGATGGGTGATGCCTGTGTCTCATTCCCCACTGTAATGGGCTAAAGTGAGCACACCTCACCAAACCAAACACACTGCATACCAATGGCACACCTGGAATTCCACTCAGTGTCTACATGAGTCTAGGTCTAGGTTATGTGTTGAATTCCTGTTTATTTCAGTTACTTTTGTCATGCAAACCATCTGACAAAGGTTAAAGAATGCTATGACCTTGGTCCCCTGACATTTAATGGCCTGGTGTTTTTGATTGATGTCCCCGTAATGGTCACAACAATATAGGATAGGTACAGCTGTATTTACAATCTTTATTTAGATTAATGTGGCCTTACATCCTGAGTATCACCTCCAGGAATCTGGAATATATGCATCGGGACCTGTATGACAGAAACTCTTCAATTAAGACATTTTTATCAGTAATATAATGTATATAAAAATGGACTTTGTCCATTGATAATTTAAGTCTTACCTTTGAAGTCTTGAGCAGAGCAGTTTTGCCACCATCTTAGGTTCTGATTGAGAAACCAAGGAACAGGCAGTAATAAACTTATATAAAGCTGGACGTCTTTGTAGCTATAGTAGTTATACTGCTGCTGGCTAATAAGACACAGGTTTAAGGTATTTCTGTGTTGCGTAGTAGTGATGGGAAGTTGACATTCAGCTTGGATGGGCTGATGCAGGTTCTCCTCTTAGCCAGATGCTGCTTCGTTTACAGGTGTCAGTCATATTTATGTGTTTTTGCGACACTCTTGAACTCTCCTCTTCACCACTGTCTACCATCTCACTCACTGACTGAGGGGTAGTGATGTGCAGAGCAATCCTGAAATATCGATGCTTCCAATACAAAATTTCATGTTGCAGGATCAATTCCCAATGAAAAGCAATCAATATTCAACTTGATTAATCTTTTTTTATTTTTTTTTATTTTTAATCGTAAATATGACATACAGACAAAAGTAAACTCAGCAATTAGTGGGATAGTCAGCAATACCCAGTTAATAGGAACTACAATCGCCTTCCGCCTCTCATTCATGTGCGTGCTATGGCTTCATAAGAGTGTGAGCCAATGAGAAACCCGAGGCACAAAACAGTCCTGCACTGCTAACAACAAAGGGTCTAACCATTTGCCCAAAGAAGCTCATCCTCAGGTGATGCACCAGTTCTCTAAACTCTAGTCCAAACAGACTTAAGGCCAAGTAATCTTTAGAATGTCCGGATCAGTTAGTATCTCATTCAGGAAATAATGGTGCATGATGTCTAATATTCAAATATGTATGTAATTAAAAAAAAAAACACAGCACATCACAGCACACTATAGATAATGCCACAGTCACACTAGGGAAAACACCAAAAATCATTGTAACTGTGTGCAATGAACATGCGTTCTTGTTGCATTCAAGATGCTCATTTTACAGATGGAGAGGTGTACAACCACGTGCAGTTAGTTGCCATCTTCAAAGCCACTTTGGCATCAAGACATTCATAAAACAGCAATAAGATGTTAGCCTGCTGTTAGACTACGCGAGTAGGCAATTACATGCAATATGTTTGTGATAATATTCCAATTAATTATGATTAATTGTGATTGTGAAAGTCACAAATCAGTTGCCGTCTGTCTGAAATCACATTAAACAGAAATTCACAGGATGATAACTAAATTGCAAAATGACATTGGTGCTCAGCAATTTTATTTTATATATATCCAGATTACAACTAGTTGAGTCCCCTGCTCCAAAAAGATACATCAAAAATGCTTAACATTCATCAGCACAGACAGTAGAAGACAGATTGCCTCCCATCATGTGATCTGCGCACTCCCCTTGCAATAGAATGTGGAAAAATAAAGTTAAAAAAAAACTGTTGCTCACCACATCTACTTGCAATAATTTGCAAATTGCAAAACAAAAATTTGTACACTCCCCAGACAATAACAGATTTTTCCTATTTATGCTTTAGTGCGACTGATCCATTAATGCAAACTTAAACTTCCTGGTACATTTCCTTCAAATCACATGCAGCACATTATGAAACACATAATATGTCAGTCTGCTTGGTTGCAGAGGCTGCCTGCGCTGTCTTGTTTTGACTTTGTCTTTGTTCTGATCTCATTGGAATAATGGACTGTGCAGAATGCTTTCAGTCTTTCTGTCTTGTAAGTCACTTAGGAGAGATTTGTGACCATTATCGTTATAAAATACTATCAATGAGATTAAATGTGCAAAAGCTGTAACAGGATAAACTAATACAACAAGACACTGAGCCGTGTTTAAGTAGAAACTCTTTAATGACAGGATAGAAATTGATCTCTAACACACAAAAGGTTTCTCAAGAGTCATGCTTGGTCAGAGAAAAAGGATGAGCTCTCTCGCTGTGAACACTATGGCTGTAAATCCACAGCCTTTTCCTTGGTCATCAAAGGCCACTTTACATGAAAGATGACACTGCTGTAACCTCCTCTCCACATGCTCTGAACCGGCCACTGGAAATGTCAGGTAGTGCATGTTAACTCGCTGGCATTTCAATAAACAACAGGTTTGAGGAGGATTGTAGCTTGTCATGTTCCACGTCCTCAAAATAGTGCCTACAGCATGTGCCACACTTACAATATGTAAGAATTGAATCATAAAGTGCAAAGAAATGTCTCTTTGACATGACTAATAATTATATTTAATAGTACAATAATGAATGTGAAGCATATGTTGAAACAAAGGGTGCAATTTCTAAAATATCTACCAAAGGCTTATGATTAACTGAATGATTCATAATTACAAAGAGTCTAATTTAGAGTTTTATACGAAAAGAAATGGTCATTTTGTCTGAGTTGAGTCGGTGACGTGAAAGGAATCTAACTATAAACAAAGTCTCAAATGAACAGAGAGAAAATTTCAAACTAACATAATTATAATATACATTATTAATATTTAAGAATCCCAGGTGGAGAGAGAGAAGTTTTAAAATAAAGCGACAGGCTAAACACATAGGTCAGGATAAAGAGTCTGATCATGTGACAGTAGCATCCAGATAATGTTTAATACACTTTTCAGGGAGGCTATCATGCAGAGTGTTTTTATTTTTTCTGCATACATATGTTCTGTTTTCTGTATGAAGAGTGACTAAAATAAAATGATCCAGTGAATCACTAAAGGGCACTCACTACTCGCTGAAATTCTTCTCGCTTAAACAGAAGAATCAACATAGCTTTGATTTCACACCCCAGTGACGATGCTGTTCCATATGATGATGTGCCTGTCAAGCCCTGAGCTCCAGTCTAGTTGATTGCTTTACTGCTACTGTACCTACTCTCTGTGGGGCTTGTTGAAGCTGCATGGTAGACTGAAACAGCATAGACAAAGAGGCCCCACTGACACGCATTTCAATTAGAACAGAGAGAATACTGTGTGGTCCATATATCCCACATACAAAACCCAGTGAAATATCTAACATTGGCTAGCTATGACCATCTTCTTGAATTAATATTAATAACTGATGGTGATCAGAATATATCACAGTTTTGATTCGTCCTGATGTGATTATTATTTTTCCTCTATAGGAAACATGACTCTGAGACTTTTTAAATTAAGTATAATTTACAAAATCTGCATGAGCACAATAACATGGATAGATGGATGAGTCCTGATGTCCATACACTGGGTTTTCTATAAAAAACACATTTGTTAGAGTGTGGTTAATAGAGCCAAAGGACTTCTTTTTTTTTATGTCTGATGGCATTTTCCACATTTTATGACAAGAAACTTAGGTGATCAATTTTTTGGTAATACTCTGTTGGTAAAAACTAAGTTGTATCATCAATAAATGGCTCTTAGCTTCATTTTAGCAAGACTTCAGAAATTTTGAACCTTTCAAAACTCTTTTTAAAACCACTTTCAGGAAGCAGTGGACAGAGGAGGCAGGAAGTCTTTTACTCAGAACTGTGGGAAGTCCATCAATTTAGACCTGTCAAGGAGGTGAAGGAGGGCTAATTGTCTGGTGCTGGATTATGAAGTTCACTTCCACTGGTCAGCTTGGAATCATAGTCTCTTCCAAGAGAGTGCAGAACCATCTGGCTTGTTAGATATCTCACCTCCGTCAAAGTTCTGGGTATGCTGAAGTCAAATGGTCTCCAAAAACCTTGAAATGTTTACAGGAAATTTAGTGGGGGTGCAAACAACACTTACTGTTTAAGAAATACAGGACATTAAAACATGTGGCCGGGACAATCACGAAATGACAACTAATTTCAACTAATTTCAGTGTTATTCAAACACACCAAAGACACAGAGAGAGAGAGAGAGACAGAGAAACAAGAGCATATTTAATGTGAGCAGTTAGATGTGAGGAATATAGCATACAGTGAAAGTCTTATCAAGATGGTCAAATAGGCAGAGATCAAGATCAGGTCTGAGGGACTTTGGAATCTATTCATAAATTCAGTTTAATATTTTATCATTTGCTCTTTCACTTGACTAATGTAGGTATACTTGCCACTGTAAATATGTTGAGGCAAGAATTGTGTGCATGCTCCTGACAGCAGTGCACTCTGGTTCCTAAACACAGAGGACAATAAGGCAGAACTGAGGGCCTCTGAAAAGTATAGAACAACCACAAGTGAATAATGATGTGGTGCGCTCCATCTGAAAATGATGGAATAGGAAAATGTACAACACCTGCAGGTATGTTACAGTTTGCTTTAAGAAATGTTCTCATTTTTGTATTGCTCAACTCCAAATATGCATTTTGAAATTCATAAATGAGTCAAACACCCAGATACTTACCTCCTTAACGCTTTCCTTCTTAATCCATGCAAGTTTTATTTTAATCAAAAGTGCATGGAATCACTTGATCAATTATGTGTTCTAATTTTAAACAGTCATTTTGTATATATAAATACACCAACGTAATTTCAAAATAATCATATATTTTAATTAACTGCATCCATAATAGCCTCAAAATGACCTTGCATGAACTTAACCACAATTGTAGTCTCTCGCTGCACGTCATCACCATGTATTCTTTCCATGTTACGGATTGCCAGCAAAGAAAAACTGTATTATGAATTTCACTGCAATCAGTTCACAAACTGCCAACCTATTCAGCCAGGAATCATTGAAAATATTTGTACAATACACATAGCACAGCATTTGAAAGGTTTTCTTTTTCCATTTCTAAATTGCATCTGTCATTAAGAAAAACTGAGGATTAAATTTACTAAATTGTGAACTAGTCTGTGGTTATTTATGTCAAAAGAATTGAAATGAGCTTCTTTTTTTATCCTATTTTTAAGCTATATTGTGTTATTTACTACCCAGGAGCAATAATAACATATTGGCACATTTGCTTTAAATACCTCTTAAGGTGAAATGACTGTGATAAGACCAGGTAAGAGCAGAGATAAATTAACGGCAAGCATTCAAGGTTTCATAAGCCTGGAAACCAAAAACAATTCAGACTAAGCTTTTGTTCCCATGACAGCAGCAGCAGGAGGAGGACTCGGTCTGCAGTGAAAATCTACTGATGAGTTTGATATGTACTATGTGTGCCACACAGTGCATTGCATAATCTTAAGGGAGCGTGTGTATGCCGCAGTTGCAAGGACAGAATTAACTCTGTTTTTAAGGCAAGCATGTCTTGCGCAATGCATTGTTGTGATTAGCAATCCATTGACTGATGTTATCGCATTGTTTGATTTCAGGAGAGGAGTCAAGGGGAGAGAAAACAAGAAATCTAGGCAGCAACATCTCAGGAGTCTTGTTCGAAGACAGACACTGATGTTGAAATTCAGATCACACACACGCCTGCAAACCATGTTGCTCACTGGGGGGGTGGGGTGTGGGGGGCAGGAATGTGACAGGGTAGACTATGCGTCTAATTGACAGAGGAAAAGCGATATACATTTAAATCACTTGCATGTAATTAGATGACTTTCAGCAAAGTCACAGGACTGAGGAGCTGTCATCGAAAGAAAAATCCATCACATACATCACATAAAGTCCGTAGTATATAATCATATATTATCAGTGATTGAACTTAGATATTGCTTGTTTGTAAATATGAGGAAAAAACAAACAAGCAAAGCCTTATAGCCTCATTATTGCACAGCTATACCCAAAACCATACAATATTTACAAAAAAAACCCGACAGTTGACCTGGGTCAGCTTAAGTTCAGATCAACAGGATAGCAGATAATGTTGGCTCATCAGTGTTATCTTGCCAGATAAAAGTAGGTTGTGGTTCACCAGAACAGTTTTGTCTGGTCAGTCTGTCTGTGGTGTGGTAAAATCTACAACACAGATAAGCCAATGCTGATGTTGTTTCCTTACAGACAGTCTCTCACAAAGGAACAAATACTGATCATATCGTTCCAGTAAAGTAAGCCAATGAGACATTTGCTTTTGACACAGCAGCTTTGATTTGATAGATAATTATGTTATGAAATTGTTTGTTTGTTTATTTGTATTAACATGTTAAAATGCATTGGACTTATATACAGTAAATCATGTTCCTGTCTCATCGTGTTTAGATAACTTAGTTGTCCATTTTGTTGACGCTACCTTACACCTTATTTTTCAAGACATTTTTATCAGATAGCAGAGTCGAGAGGAAACAGGGTTTACTGCTCAACCATTTTAGCAACATATATCTTGACAACAGCCTATCCTGAATTCTTTAATTGATTAATGTGCTTAAGATTCAACACAAATTTGAATGCCAAAAAGTGGTCTTAATGTTATCAGATATAGGTCATTGCACAGTCAACATTCCTGGGCTTAATGAACATGTTAGACATGAAGGATTTTCAACTCGAACAATATTGATATTAAACTTTGACTGAAATTCTCTTTTTTCTTATTTTGTTTTTTTTTGTTGTTGTTGTTTTTTCCTTTGTGAGTTTATGTTCTTGTTGTTTTATATTGTTGACTTTTACATAAAGCAAAATCAGTATTATTGTTAATATTAGAGTCAGATTCAATTGAATCTGTTTTGCTACCGTTTCATAATAACACATGTCAGGATTTCCTGTCAGCAATACCTGACACGAACAATTTAGTGCTCATAACGCTCTCTTCTTTGATCCTTCATCATCACAAAACTGTCCAGCAGCAACTGTGTCAGCAGTGTTTATTGTTGTCAGTTTGTGAATTTCAGTTTCAAATCTGTGAGGTTCTGGGTGGATACTGGAGTAGTTAATTGCATTTTCTGTTTAATGTGCATTTCTGTGTATGTAGATGGAAACAGATCTTGATGAACTAAAGTCACTTTGAGGACAACATGTGACTGCAATTGGTTGCAGACCTGGTCCCCATCTTCAAAGCAACCACTTCAAAAGGCATCAAGGTCACTGCAAACAGTTGCAATACTTTTGGTGTGCTATGCTCTCTAATAACTGTTAATAACCCAGTGTGACTATAGCATTAATGGTGATCTCGTAGAGTGGCTCACAGAGTGATGATCAAACAATAGTAATCGTCCAATTCTATAACTTTGATTTAACACTAATTTTCAGCCAAGATTACATGTTGACACTGGGCTTCCACCGAACAGTAGCACAGTACAAATCAGGTGTAATAGCTACATTAATCTGCCTAAGAAGATAGGAAAAAAGCACCCTGTACAACTTGCTTCTGAATTCCCCGTATCTGGGGATTATATATAAAGTTTTTTAAAAGGTTCATTTTAAGGCTAATTCCAATAATGTGGCTGTAACAGTGACCAGGCAGCCAAGCACATATTATACACCCCAACAGACAAAATAATCTCAAAAACACACAACCACAGAAATAAGCTATTTTAAGAAATAAGTAGGCCAATAAGTGCTTTTCTGGTGCCAGCAGCTTTGCCCTCAAGAAACTTCTACTGCTGGATCCTGGTTTGTCTCAGTTTTATTAGGACAGTTGTCTTTGTAAAGACTCTCTTTACTTTGTAGTATCGCTGAAACAGCACTACACCACTTCACTTATCTGTGTCACGTTTGAATAATGTGGTATGGTGACAAATGTGTACACAGAATGAAGGTGGGTGCATGCAGATAGAGCCAGGTGAGAGAAAGAGAGGCTGACAGCAAGCCAGATGAAGAGCCTCATGATTCTGTAACTGCTACTCTCACTTGTTTGCACACTAAAACAGATGGATCAGTGAATTACAAACACACATATGCACAGAGAGAGAGTTATTCATCACAACATAGCACAGCAGATTACAGACCTAGTGCCTGTGCTTTTCTGCCAGCTCAAATATTTAAGGGTGGAAATGTTCCCATATTGAACAGTATTGCAGTGCAGTTTTAGATTTATTCATTCAATAAATTATTACTAAACCACGACTTCCTCTGACTATCCAAAAAGCTTTGAGTTAAACTGTTCGTAATGGATATCCTCACAAAATTCAACGAGTTGCTTGTATGATTTTTGTTTGGATTTTAGTTTTGAATTCAAGGCAAAGTAAAATGTATATATTTCTGTTGTTATAATGTGCTTTTTATTGTGCAGACTTTTTATATTGTGCTATATTTGACCTTTTCCTTCCCTCCTCCCCATCTAGATGATTCCACACATTAAGAGAGATGAAAAGGTGTCTTCACGCTGTGAAGAAAGGCTAAAGAGAAAGAAAATTTTTGAAGGTGTGTGCTGTGGCAGGCAGGACGAAGGACCCAAACGCAGGACTCGTACCCGGAATGAGAACTTAAAGTGGCAACCTTTATTGATGGATGACTTTCCATAGAAAATAAACTCTCAAAACACAAACCAAAACGTAGAACATGAAAACTAGAGACTAAACTGGAAACTAGAAAATAAGAAACCCAAACAAGGAAAACAAACCAGGGACTGAACACAAGAATTTCATCAGGAACATGAAGGGGGGAAAACACAGCACGGAGAGGGTATGACGGGACACAGGGCTTTAACCCTTTAAAGCCGGTCGGAGCGGACACGCTCCATTTTGCGTAACTATTTTAAAATCCCGGTAGCACTGCAACCACGTAAGCTAGCGCAATAATTTTTTTTGCATATGAAACCGGAGGAGTTGTACTTACATCTTATGCCATCAGCTTGTCCTAGGTCACAGTTTCCTTCCACATATAGCTTTGCAAAAATTGCATAAAAAGCGCTTGCAGCAACAAAAACATAATATTCCAGAAACACGCTTTGCCGATCCGATCAGCTGTTCGTAACACTTCCTACGTCCATCAGCGTGAACTGTCGCATGTCCGCCATGACCTGGCTGAAACCGGAAGTGACGTCATTTTGCGGAAATGTAGTTTTTTACCATCAAGGCCTCATGAGCCTATACTGGTGTTTTTAAAAGTTATGTTTGACTTTATGACTTTCTGTGTCGTTTCTGGGATGCTTAGGACTCATATTGCACTGCTGGAAATAGTTTATTTTGATGCATATGCTGTTATTTTGCAAATTTGCATTATAATATTTATTTTCGTTTTTCCTGCAGTATATGAAAATTGGTGTATTTCAAAAATAAAACTATGAAGACACTTAAAATAAGTTTCCTGTGGTGGGAAACTAGTTTGTGCAACTTTTTTGTATTTACAGTTTTGAGGGATAAGCCTCTTAAATTTCTCTAACTAGAAATATATGTTAAAAAAACAAAAACGATTTTCAATTTTTTTGTAGTTTATTGCACTTTTTTTGCAATTTATGTAAGTACTATGCACTTAATGCATACATATTATTAAAATTTGGGCTATAATGGTTGTATTGATGTATAGCAACTTGAAATGCTCCAAAAAATGGCTCCACAGCATGTAAAAATATAATATAAGCTCTGGCGGACTTGGTTCTATGGTAGGTCTTAAAGGGTTAATGCACAAGCAAGACAACGAGGCACTGGGAACAGGTGGGAACACAGCTGGAACAAATCAGACATAACAAGACAAAGGAAGCATAGCAGAATACATTGACAAAGGACACCGACTGTCAAAGTAAAAGAGGAAGCATAACTCAGAGACACGGACTTGACACTGAGACATAAAAACATGACATACTGTGGAACAGTTGGAACATGAAGCACAAAGACAAAAGTAACAAGACGTGGGACACAGGGAAGACATAAAGATAGAAAACTAAGACTAGGCATATAACACACAGAGAGCAGAAACAGAACAGAAAGCTAGAAACCAGGAACTGTAAATACAGTACAAAACAAAAAAAAACATAATTCAAAGAGTATAACTGAACCCCCAAAACACAAGCACTGGGTCACCAGACCCAGTGGCGCGACAAAAATCCTGTTGCCTAGTTGGGATCATTGTTTTGCCCACTGTCCAACTTCTTTGTTTCAACCAGTCCTCCCTGCTGCTGTCAGAATGTTTGAGCGTGTTTATTCTGGGTCAGAGGAGGTCAATGAACAGGGGTCGTTTCTCTGAACCAAGCTCAATGCCCTCCATTGATCAGGAAATGAGTGAGGCACTGAAACACTTTTAGCTCCTTTTGTTGTTTGTTTGTTGTTTACTGACCTGAACTATTTGACTTTGTGCGTGTGTTTGGGTCATGCATCGTTGCAGGGGCCCAGAAGAAAAACGATTTGCTATATAAACAGTTGATGGAGACAGATGGGGCAAGAGCACTAACAAGTTTAGGGGGGAAAAGCAGAATAGAAGAAAGGGAAATCGTTTGTGCCATCAGTTTTGGTTGGAGAATATTTGTAATAAAAAGTGAGAGATTTGATGATTACAAGCTGAGAGGGTAATATTTGTCCTACAAGTCTGGCTCTCAGTTTTCCAACAGTACTTTGATATTAATTCTAGGGTGAATTGTTCCATGTATACTATCTAAAAAGGAATCAAGTGCAGAGAGCTGCAGATACAGGTCAGTGCTGAATATCAAATTCAGAGATGTTTTCACTGCATTGGAGGTAAATGGAGCCTTTGCCACTTACCAGATGGTACCGCATTCAAAATCTGATGTTATTTTACTACATTCGTAATTTAATCAAAATCTCCAACGTCAGTTCAGTTTAATTCCCAATATAGTGTTCAGCTGCTGTAGATGGTTCTTGCAGCTTGGCAGTTCTATTTTGACCTTTACTTGTCCAGTTTCCTCAACTTTTTTAAAGACACACTCCACACCATAACAAATTATACCACATCTGGGGTTAACAGCTGCTTTGATATCATGGTTGGGAAAAAATAGTGCTTTATTCTTGTCAAACTGTGTTGTTTTTTGGGCATTTTTCGTAAATTCAACCAACAAAATGGGAAGAATTAATTTGTTTTTGTGTAAGTTTGCTAACATGCCTAAATATTCAGTTTATAAATATTTTTTGTTTGTTTTTGTTACACTAATACGAAACAAGTATAAGAACAAGTGAAAGGTTTGGCGCCGGCAGACCACCACTATAAAGATACCCTGTTAGAATCATGCTTACAGGAGAGGTGGAGGAAGAACACAGCCTGGGCGTCTATTGTCTTGTGTAGTCTGGAAGATAAGTGGATGACGGGGTGGGTGCAGTTTTCTCTGTGGTGGGGTCGGGTGGGCTTCCCCGGGCTCTGTGGGGCCGGGCAGCGCTGCTGACTGGGCCCTGGTCCGGATGGGCCTGGGCCCCCTTTCCCTGGTGGGTTGCAGAGTGTGGGGGTGCCTACTGGGGTCAGCGGGGCTGGCCCCACTTGCCCCTCCCTTCCTTCCCTCCCCATCTCCAGCTGCCTCCCTCTTCCCGCTACACCACAATCACCCACACATGCAGGGCCTTGGGGTAAAGGTGTGTCACCAGGGTGCAGGGGAAGCATCCCCCCCTCTGTCCCCTTCTGGCTGCCTGTGCCTCAATTTTATCTCACAACTTAGACATTCACATTACTCACACTCTCATAACACATACATATAGGACCTTGGGGGTGGGCACGCTACACGTCATCCAGAAAACCATCAGGGTGTACAACCTCACCCCTGGCATCGTTGCCCACCTCTCAATTTTAAATACACGTAGACATTGAGGGCTAGCAGGAGGGGCTATGCGCTTACCTGCTGCTCTCTGGCAGGTAGCTCCATGCCCCCCTGGGTTTTAAATGCATCTTAGAACACACATGCATCAACACTACATATGAGCGGGCGGAGGGAGGTATGGAGTCTTCACACACCCCCATTCTCTATTGCCTGTTGGAGCGGGGGGCTGGGAGGAGGAGTTGGCCGTCCGACTGGGGTCTGGAATGTGGGGCCTCCCTGCTGCTGTGGAGTCGGGGCGGTCTGCTTCTCCCCACCCCAGGGAAAGGGGTAACATTACCTGGGTCTGGGTGCAGTTTCCCCCTCCAGGGGCAAGGGTACCTAGACCTGGGGTATAGAGTACGCTTGGGGAGTGTGATTGTGTGTACAGTGTCTCTCTATGTCTGTCTCCACGTTGGGTGAGTGCTGAGTAATTGCATATGAGAGCATGAGGGTGGGAATGGATGTTTGTATCTGTGTGTGCCTGTTTGTTTGTGTCTATATGTCAGGTCGGGTATCAGACGCCACGTCTCTGGGGACATCTCAGGCCCTCCATGGTATGGAGGCCTATCTCCCCCCACCACTCCCCTTGCCAGTGGCAGACGCCCTGGGGCTCGCTCGGGCTCCTTCGGGGGTGGGGTGCCCTTGGCCTCTCGGCCTGGGGCTCGGTCACTCTGGCACAGCTGGCTGCCGGCGGAGCTCACGGGCACGTCACTGCAACTTTGGCTCCTACCTCAAAGCACAATGTGCACTGTCAATCTTACGTGCTGCACAATAATATTTAATATTTACTGTTATATTCACATAGATCATCGCAATGATGTTGTTTATTATATTGCTCCCTTTTTCTTTGCATGTTTTCTCTTTTTTCTTTCTCAACAGGTGATCCAGGTGATTGATATATGTATTTTTTGTCTGTTTTGTTGCTTTATCCCCGTCCCTCTTCCCCGCTCTTTTTCTTTCCCTCTTTCTTTCTCCCTTTTCTTTTCCCCAGTCAAGTCTGTCCCGTGTTCAGCAAATGAAAATAAAATAAACAATAAAAGCAAGTCAAATAGACCTATACAGCAAGGCTGGGAGGGTCCATTTGGTAAAGTAAATCCGTTGGGCATCTTTCTTTGCCTTTAGACAACAATTCTGAAGAACCAAACAGGACAGGCAAAAAAAAAAAAAAAAAAGAATCATGCTTGCATATTGTGCAGTCAATATTTTATGATTTATGAATGTATACTTTGAAAAGGCTGTATAATTTTCCAAACACAGAAATCCATTGAATAACACCAGTACCGATTTAATCAGGTCAGCCTCTGAACATTGTTCTACTGTCCTGTTCTATGTAAATAGCACAGGACATATATAATGTACGTAATCATATATAATTTTGCCATTTGTTTTTGATGGCAAAATTATATATGATTACATACAAAATATGAGTTTTCCAAAAGATTTTCCAGGAGATGTGTTTACAAGAAATGGCTTGTTAAAAAATAAATTTAAAAAAATCAATAGTTTATGTCCACTGAAATGTTCATGGGCTTGAAATAGACACAGAATTCATTTGTAATAGTTATGACAGTTAATGCACTTAATATACAGTTATAGAGTCAGGTCCATCATGGCTGTTGGCTAACCCATTACATTCCTAAGGTCAGATTTTTTGTCAAGAGAAGTGTCACTCTGCTCCTCTGCCTTTTTCTCATATTTAAAAGATCATGGCTCAATCAGGAAGAAATGACTGAATGAGCCTAAAGTTATTCTCTAGGCTAGAATTCGGCTCTGGATCAAAACAAAAGCTGACGACATTGCTTTGTACAGTATATCAAGACTCATTGATTAAAACTGTGACTGTTGTGTACAATATCTTTATTCATTTATCTTTTAACTATCATTATACAGGATTGGGTACTGAGGGCCAGTATAAATTGTTACCATGTGGTAGATTAGTCATTACTAAAATGTAGATAGTAAGAACCTAGACAAACCTGCTATAGGTATTTACACGCATACATCCATTATACACCCGCTCATCCAGTTCAAGTTTGCGGGAGACTGGAGCCTATCCCAGCTGCCAGAGCAAGAGGTGGGGTAGGCCATGTACAGGTCACCAGTGTGTCACTGGGCTAACAGAGACAGACTGCCACTAACTGCTATTTAGCATCACCAATAAAGTTAACCGCACTAACTCTATTTGTTAGTGTTGTGGTAGGAAGCTAGAGTATTTGGATAGAACCCATGTAGAAATGGGAGGAACAGCCAAACTCCACAGAAAGGTGCCAGATTGTTACATAAGGCTGATATGAAAAAAAAGGTTCTCTGAATGCACAGCACAAACAGTACTGTTAAATCCGACAGATCATTTTTAACTTCTGCACTCAAGACAGACAATATCTAGTATCTGGTCAATACCTGCAGAAAGCTATTGCCTTACCCATGAGCTGAACACAGTCTTAGTTCTCATGACAAGTGGAGAAAACACATTTTGACAACATGAATTTTTTAAAAAAAATCCAGATGACAGCATTGCTTTTGCTTAGTAGAGCTGTCATGAGGATTTTTTTTAGCTTAAAACTGAGGACAAATGTTTTAATAAACAATCACTTAGATGCTCTGTGTTCAACTTTATATACAAAACTAGATTAAAACTACAGATTAAAAATATAATGTTTGTTACTTTCTTGGACAGACACTCTGAACACAGTGTCCTCTGTAGCACCTACGGATAACTAATCACCATGGCAACCAAATAGAGCCTCATTTCCTTCTCAGCTTCACCTCATTTAAGAATAACAATCATGCTACAGCATCACTTTGTGCCCCCATGTAGTGCCATACATAGCAGTTGATCACATATTCTGGTATTTGTCTTGCTGTGATCTGCTCTGTCTGCTATCCAGCAAGGTGTAACTACTTACAGAGGTAATTAATGGCAACAAGCAGGACGCTTTATGACGTGCAAAGTTGCTTTTGATAGCATGCATAAATAAGCAGTAAACTGCTGCTCACCACTGAGCCTGTTCAAAACAATTAATGAATGAGCCAATGGAGGAGATTAAAAACGGCTGCAGTCTGCACTCGAACATCCGCCTAATCATTGTTCATTGATTCCTGTCCACGACTAAAGGAGGACAATAAATGATGTGTAAAATTGGAACATTAAATGACTGTTAATGTTACAATTTTGCTGGTAGCTCTTTTGCTGCTCTGGTTCGGTCTGCACCTATTCAGAAGGTCATCTAGTATCCAATTGGAAGGTTGCTTTCTAGATCCCTGGCTGGTCCAGTCTCCATGCAGATGTATGTATTGATTCTTCTTTTTGTTTATTTTCTCGAGGACATAGTACAGTGGCCCTGAGAGGCCAAATGGACTGCAACTTAAGAAAACACCAGCAGTAAGAAAAATGCTGCAAAAGCACACAAAACACAACAGAAATAGGAAAAACAAAAACGGAAATAGGAAAAAACAGATTTCCAAAAGCACAAGGGAAGTGTTTCTGGGGAGACAATAACCTGATGGACCAGTTGCAGGAACCAAATCATGCTAGGTAACTGTGTTTTAATTTCATGATTCATATAATACTGATGACGGATTTTTAGGCTAATAGTTAGGCTAACACACTTACCTCTCATCTTTTCTTTCCTCACAAACCCGAGATGTCTCCCAGCACAATTTCTAGCATATTTTGGTTCCTGCAACTGGTCTGTCAGGTTATTGTCTCCCCAGAAACATTTCCTTTGTGCTTTTAGAAGTTTTTTTTCCTATTTCTGTTTTTGTTTTTTTCCTATTTCCGTTTTTGTTTTCCTATTTCCGTTGTGTTTTGTGTGCTTTTGCAGCGTTTTTCTTATTGCTGGTGTTTTCTTAAGTTGCAGTCCGTTTGGCCTCTCAGGGCCATTGTAAGATAGACTGAGTACTGATTTGATTTGCTAATTTACCTAAAAACAACCTTGATCACAAGTTGATTCAACAGCTTGACATTTTGTGTTCATAAAGACAAATGTTGCTTCCAGTAATACAGTAGCTGTCAGTAATGTTATTTGACATTGTCCATGTCTGAAAAATAAAGGTTTTTAGACTGTATTCTTTTATTCAGTATTAGATAACAAAAAGCAACAGTGCTGCAAATTGCTCAGCTTTATTGCCCTCAGTGTATATAACTAATTTAATACAAGGAGGAATGATGGCTGTATGTCCTCCCAGTGGCTGGTCCCCTGTGAAGGATGACGACTTGATGATTCAGCCACTGTCCAGAGCATGGGAGGGAGATGGTGTGGGCATACACAGTGTTTACTTCCGTTAATTTGGACTTTAGGCAGGTAGGCAGACAACCAGAATCACATCAGTCTGCTTAATCGGACTGAATGAAGTCCTGGTTTCTGTTTTACGCATTTATAACAACCACTTTCTAAGCTGTGTATATTCTACAGATCATTTCCAGTATCACACAATGTCACTATGACGCACTAAACACAACAAAAACTGAGCCCTGAGGAGGATAATTTTTCAACCACAACAGCCACAGTCTCACCCACCCACCCCCAGTCTTTTATTCACACACACAGAGACACACACAGACACATGCATCACAGCAGCAGCAACAATAGCCTGTCTCCAGTCTCCAGGCTGGCAAAGTAAAGGAATGGAAATGTATCAAGCCTAAAACATCTCCAAGGAGACATTGTGTGAAAGAGACACTACTTCACTTAGAAGAAATGCCACACAAGCTGATGACAAACACAGAGTGGCTACTTATAGTAATAGAAAGCTGGGTGCTGCAGACCTCTGAGGCTCTTTGCTAATTATGCAAGTCAAAGCATTAGATCAATGACTTCAGGTAGCTTCAAATTATTATGTACCTTTATTAAAGGTGTTAACAGGGGAGAAAGTACACTGGTAGTAAATGTAAATGAAAGAAAGGAACTTTGCAGTCCACATCAAGGAAAAATGATAAAATAGCATATAATAACATATATAACATAAGGAGGCTTCAAAGAAGATCATAACGCAATTAGAAATTTAACTGATCTGTTCTTGTTGCATTGTATTTACAGCATAGGTTTTAAAATTGCAATTTTGAATTTTGATCTTAAAAGTCACTAAAAAAAGAAAATGTTAGTGTCATTTAAGGTCAATGATGACATTCATATTAGAGGTCACTATCTTTTTATAATCTGAATTACCAACTGAACCACCAGCACAACTCCTGAAGAATTAAAACACCAACGATTTTTAAAAACACTCCTCTTCAGTGTGTCTGCCTCTGCATCACTGTCCTCACCATCATCTGCAGATTCCCTAAATAAACCCATTCTCTTAGCATATATTGTAGCTATAGTCAAAAAATTGTATTAACTATCTAAGTATCAGGTCATTTGAGTTCTGGTGTGGGGAGGCTGACCCACCAGAAAAATTCCAGCCCCTCAGAAAGAATTTTAGTTCTCTGCATTGCCCCATCTCCACATCCCTTTCTTTGTTCTGACAGGATTAAGTATACCTGCAGGAAATGTGAACAACATGCTAACTGTCTAACCCCTGACCCCGTCCTGCTTATTCAGTGTCACTCATCCCCATATATCTTGTACCTGCCAAATCCCCCTGGAGTCTCACCAGCTGGTATCTCTTACTCTTCTAGTAAATACCTTACATCGTCTGCTGGTATTCACCAGCTACGGCTAAAACATTAAAAGAAGATAGAGCCAGGAAATGTAGATTCTCTATTTTGCACATTACATTTTTGATGACAGACAAATATACATACAAATAGACATTTGTAGAGTAATAAAACATGTGCCCTATATAAAAGCATTATGTGTAATAAATAATGTATGCAAAAAGACATGGACCAGAGCCCTCAAAGAAGGCATCGATGGCAACACTGTGTCACGCATCGCTTCTCAGAAGCTGTGAGCTGTGAACATCCATAATCTCAACATGAGCTGAAACACTTTCAAACATCTTACTGTCTTGAATAGATGGAATTAGCTCATCACATACAGAAACAGATTTAGTGAAGATTACAAATGCTCTTCTTCTGATAGTGGACTCTTATCTGTGCTTCTCCTACTAGACCTCAGTGCAGCGTTGAGTACTGCTGACCATATTTTAATTACAGAGAATGGAGCATGTGGTAGGTGAGTAAGGTAAAGCGCTGCAGTGGTTTGAATCATATCTATGTAAAAGACTCCAATTTGTTCACATAAATTTAGAGTCCTGTTCACACACAGGAGTTAAAAAAGGAGATTTTCCTTTTGCTTAAAGGGTGTTGTTTGATTGTTTGGGTTTCCTCTCTATTTTTCTATGGTCTTTACAATATAAAATGCCTTATAATATAAAGTGCCTTGAGACAACTGTTGTTGTGATTTGGCGCTATATAAAAAACTGAACTGAAATATCACTGTGTTATCTTAAATGATGTTTAAGGGGGAAACTATATTTCATGACCCAGTGAAGCGCCCACAGAAACCACAACAGAAACATATGATAATTTTAATTCATTACTAAATAAAAAGTTATTAACAGATTTTTTTCCCCCCTAACATTAGTGTAGCCTGATACTCCTGTTGATGTTTCCCGATAATTATCTTCTTGATATTAAGCCTGGTGGTATTGTACAGTGTTACACAATGGCGAGCTATACAGAGTTAATCAGTGCAGCAGCTACTGCAGAATGGTCATGAAATGATTTCGCATAGATTGTACCATCTTTCCAACAATCTTACTGCAAGAGCTGAGTTATAGGGTCATAGAAATAAATTACATCCAAAAAGGCCAATAAAAAGTGAGTCACAGAGCATCAGTACTGCTTTGAAAATCTATTCCAACACAGGCTGTGAAAATAAAAATAAACACGTTATCTTAACCAGTAAAGACATATATTTTATTGATAAGTATATACAGAATATGCAGTGCTGACTATCAATGTTAAGTGGACATTTTTGTGAGAAGATGTTAAAATAATGTCAGCATTCTTTTTAAAGTATGTAATTTTAAAAAAGTTTGGTTTTAAAAAAGAATATTTATCTTATATCTTATGAATGTTGCCAACCAACATGCCTGTGACTGTGTTCACACACACACATGATAAGACCACCATGCAAACCAAACACATGCATTACATTATGTTTGGTGTTTCACATCCTCGGCCCACTCATTACATGTTCACACGTTCAGGAAAATAAACAAAGGAGGGCTTTCAAGAGGTCACTTTTGTGTGTTCTCAATGCATGTGTGTGAAATGTGTCTGCTCTGTCTATTAAAGCTGGCGCCAGCGTTCACATCCGCCTCTGTAATGATGGATGATACAGGCACTAGTGATCATGAGTCTCTGAAGACTGTAGACTTGTTATCATTATCCACATTGGACTTTTCTCTCCAATAAGCCATGTGTAACTTATTCTGCAAAATATAAAAATAAATTGAGTGTGTTGAGAAAGTGCAAGGAGTACTTTAAAGAGCTGAGGAATGAAGAAAATGAAAGAGCAAGGAGGACAGACGAAGGACAGTTATTAATTCAGGAAGTGCAGAGGATCTGTAAGGAAGTGAGGGCAGATATGAAGAGGATGAAGAGAGGAAAGGCTGTTGGTCCAGATGACATACCTGTGTACAGTAGGTATGGAGCTGTCAAGGAGAGAGGGCAGTGGACTTTTTAACCAGATTGTTTAACACAGTCTTGGAGAGTGAGAGGGTGCCTGTGGAATGAAGAAGAAGTTTACTGGTATCAATATTCAAGAACGTGGGTGATGTGCAGAGCTGAAGTAACTACAAAGGGATAAAGCTGATGAGCCATAACATGAAGCCATGGGAAGGAGTTGTTGAAGCTTTCTTAAGAAGAGAGGTGATGATCAGCAAGCAGCAGAACATCTCCAAGCAGAGAAAGAGCACTACAGATGTGATGTTTGTTTTAAGAGCATTTTGCTAAATACTGATTGTTTCTTATATAGCACTTTCTCCTCTACCTGAACATTCAAAGTCTTTTATACAACTGGCCTTATTCACACAACCACCTTTTACTATGACAAATGAGAGCAACTTGGGGTTGGAGTAGCCAGGGTTTACAAACCTTCCGATTAGTTAGATTAGAAGGCAGTCTTCATTTTAAGGACAAACCCTTCTTTAGAGCATCATACATGCACTTACCATTTTACTGTATATATTGAAGATTTAAAATATTGGGTGTATATATATCTATCTTCATCATTATGTTTTTAATTAGCTATCATTAGTTATTATCATAATAATAGTAATCCGTAATGTCAAACAGAGTTCAAAGAAAAGAAAAACAAATACATGTGAGACTGGAGAAATGAGGAGAATGAAAGCAAGCAGTTCATCTCATCAGATCTGTTTTGCAATCATCACAACAGCTTGTGAGCTCCTGCTGTAACTCCTTGCGGAATGAACACACCTCCACTTCGTGCAGATTTAGTTTGGGCCTGCATGCTTACTCTTGTCACCTTCTGTTATTATATTGTGTTTACAGTCAGGTGCATCAGATGTGCTGCACTGTATGTGTGTTACTGGTATCATGTCTGCAGTGGAAATGCAGGCAGGCAGGCTGAACAGGCGGCAGATGGCCAAACAAACAGACAATTGGTGGTGGAGATTGGATTAATACAAGGATCTAATTACATTTGAGAAACCAGAGAAAACACGTAAGGAAAAATTAAAAGTGGCATCCAAATGATGCCTGGGTTTCATAGCAACCTTGGCACAAACACAAGAAGTCTGAAGTTTACAACAAAAGCTCTTTGGTGGTTGTCACAGTAATTGGGGCTTAAACAAAAAAGACTATTTTTAGTAATCGTCTGTCAATAAAATCTCTGGAATATCTCATAAACCAAAGGGTCTGAAGTGGCCCTCCAGGCCAACAATATTGATCTCTTTATAAAAAATTCAGTTAAATGCAGACATGTATTAATTAAAAAGCATTCATTAGGTAATAAATTCAGTTATTGATTCTGTGGTGCTACAGATATATCTTCTTTCCTGCTGTGAAAGTGTCAAAAAAATATATACATCTCAATAAAAAAAATAGATTTTCTCTATACAGTTAATTGTTTTTCTTCAGTTGACTTTTGGTTTTTTGCATCTAAAAAGAACAGTTGTTCTAAACACTTGTATGTAATTACATGTTGAGTGTAAGCCAGGATCTTAGTATGTGGAGACTTACTCTCTGTTATATTTTCAGCCATATTGGAGGAACAGTTCGCAAACTGTAATATATATGTTTCAGTTTGCACGCATAAGGCAAGAGATGTATTTCTGTGTGAACTGTACATATGAGTTGTTTTGGTCTTGATATTCTTCAACTCTGATCAAGAAAGACAATTAGCTTAATTCCCTAGCTCTTTTTACATGTCCACAGTTGCCACTAGTCTACAAAGCACCACACTAAGGTGAGAAACTATTTGATTAATCATTCAATTTTGGGTAAAAATGGCTTGCAGTGTATTCAGTGTAATACCATTATAAAATAGAAAACAAATGTACACTAATATCCTTCTTTTGTTTTTTAATTGTGAGATCTATGTGTGAATAGAACTAAACATGATGAATGTTTAATTTCTCACCTTGTTTTTTCTTTCCAGTAAAGCTGAAGACTCTGAATTTCTGTGAAGCCTTTCTGTGGTTTCCCTGGGTGATGGAGGCTAGATGGAGGCAGCAGGATTTGAGGAGGGCTGTGGGGCTTTACTTTTGAGGAATAAGCCCTCTCTCTTCTCTCCCCTGAGCAACTGGAGTGGAATAATTACATAGCATGTGCAAAACTGAACCGGGACAATAAATGGTCCTTGTGAAAGAATAGACTGGGTGGTAAGGAGAGACATGAAGCAGAGAAAAAAGAAAGATGGCTGCCAGATCATTTGGGTAACTGTGGAGACCTGCACAGCAGTCATCACATTATTTACAACTGAGAATTTAATGCATCGTTCAGTAATGAGCAGCCAGCCAATGGCCTGTGATCTGAAGCTCAGTTATTCACTCACTGGGCTGAACTCCAGGCAGAAAAAAGCTGGAGGAGTCCCTCCGGATGGAAACAAAGCCAGCTCCCATTGCTATTTTTCACTTTATTCTTTTGCAGTCAAGTGTAATTCATTACGTGTGTCTGTAAAATGCATGTGACATCAGTATTTCTCATATACTGCCCTAAGTGTGTGTGTGTGTGTGTGTGTGTGTGTGTGTGTGTGTGTGTGTGTGTGTGTGTGTGTGTGTGTGTGTGTGTGTGTGTGTGTGTGTGTTCACAGGTGACATGGTGTCAATAGTTAGGTCATCATGTTTAGGCTCATTCACTCCAAAATTATTTCAGCCAAATCTTTCAAATGGTGTCACTGCATACACATTTCCAATAAATTTCAATCGCACAAATGCAGAAAGAATTATTTGCAGTATTTTATCTGATTTTTTATAAGAAAGTCATGCCTGATCATTTGTATATACAGAGATCTCGGATGTTGTTCCTGGGATTGTCACCGCAAATAGGGACCACAGGGACCACTGCTACTACCCTCACCCTCCGCCACATCTTCTCCAGCTCTTCTCTGAGCCCTTGGTACTTCTCTAGATTCTTCAGTTCCTTCTGTGTGTGTGTGTGTGTGTACATATATATCTATATATATAGAGAGATATCTCTATATATAGAGATATCTCTCTCTCTCTCTCTCTCTCTACATATATATATATATATATATATATATATATATATATCTATATAGAATCTCAGGATCGGATCACGGTTTTAAGTCACGGATCGGATCAATTTTCGGATCAGCAAAAATAGAAAAAAAAGACAAAAATTCGACTCGCCATTTACGTATTTAAGTATTTTTTGCCTATTAAAAAAACATTCAACTGAAGACTCATTCCATGCACTTATATAAAAACAAATTAAGGTGCAATATGGACATTATGGACCATGCTGGGCATCCTCTGCACACGGCCATAAACAACCAGAGGAGTCTGTTCAGTGACAGGTTGCTTCTCCCAAAGTCAAGGACCAGCAGACTTAAAAAGTCCTTTGTCCCACACGCCATCAAACTGTTTAACTCCTCGCTGGAGGGGAGAGGGAAGGAAAACGGGGACAAAGGAGGGGGGAACAAGTAAGCTGTAGTGCCTTTTCACTGTGCAATAGTTTTTGTTAATATCCAACGGTGTAATAGACTCACAAAACTTGAAATGTGTTGTTCCCTTGTATTCTTATTCCTATTTATTCTATTTATCCCTTTTGTATTCTCTGTATTTATAAATGTGTATATATGGTATATTTCTGCTCACATTCTGCAACTTCTGTCGGTGCTGTGCTACTGGAAACTGAATTTCCCGGAGGAACCCATCTGAGGGATAAATAAAGTTTAATCTAATCTAATGTAATCTATAGGGCAGTACAGGGCTTTGTATCTACCACTCGCTGTGATATAATGAGCGGTCACGTGGCTTTCTGTTGCCCTGGAGGTCCACTTATTTGTAGTTAGAGCAACAGAAGACGCCTGCACCAGTTCAGCCATAACTTTAAACTTTTCCTGCTCACACATGCTTGGAACGATCTTGTCACACTGAAGTAGACGCGCAACGAGATATCATAGCGTGGCTCAAGCACGTTCATCACAGTTTAAACCTCTTGTTTTACACAACGGAATACGGCCTCCCGTCTGCAGCTAAACACCCCAATAGCTTTAGCCCGGTCGGATTGGGCAGCAAAAGGCTGCTTAAATGCCGCAAACTCATCTATATATATCTATATATAGAAATATAGATCTATAGATATCTATATCTATCTCTGTCTATCTATAGATATATAGATCTATATATCTATCTCTGTCTATCTATAGATCTATATATCTATATATAGATATATAGATCTATAGATTTCTATATCTATCTCTATCTATAGATCTATATATATATATCTCTATCTATCTATTGATCTATAGATATCTCTACCTCTCTCTTTATCTCTCTCTTTATCTCTATCTCTCTATCTCTATCTCTTTATTTCTATCTCTTTATCTCTATCTCTATCTCTATATCTCTATCTCTATCTCTTTATCTCTATCTCTATCTCTATATCTCTATCTCTATATCTCTATCTCTTTATCTCTATCTCTATCTCTATATCTATATCTCTATATCTCTATCTCTATATCTCCCTATCTCTATCTCTCTCTCTCCCTCCCTATCTCTCTCTATCTATCTATAAAACAAAATAAAGTAAAATACACAGTTGATGGAAGTAGTTTTAACAGTTTATGGCTCGAGTGACTGGAGTGTTTGATGATCCTCCCAGCTTTCCTCGGGCACCGCTTCCTATAGATGTCCTGGAGGGAGGGAAGCTCACTTCCAATTATCCTTTCGGCATACCAGACCACTCTCTGGAGAGCTTTGCGGTTGTAAGCGGTGCTGTTGCTATACCTGGTGGTGATGCATCCAGTGAGGATGCTCTCAATGGCATAGCGGTAGAAGGTCCTGAGGATGCGGGGGCTCATGCTGAATCTTTTCAGTCTCCTGAGAAAGAAGAGGCATTGCTGCACCTTCTTCACTGTATTGTTTATGTGTACTGACCATGTGAGATCCTCCGCCAGATGTACACCTAGAAAAGAGAAGCTGCTCACTCTCTCCACAGCACTGCTGTTGATGGTGATGGGGGTGTGTGCTTCTCTGCACCCTCAGAAGTCCACTATCAACTCTATTGTCTTTGTGACGTTGAGGGTGAGATGGTTGTCTCGGCACCAGTATGTCAGGGTGCTGACCTCCTCCTTGTAAGACCCACCACTGTAGTGTTGTCCGCATACCTTACAATGATGTTGGAGTTGCTTGTGTCCGTGCAGTCGTAGGTGTAGAGTGAGTACAGGAGAGGGCTCAGTACACACCCCTGTGGGGCACCAGTGTTCATTATGATGGGATACGAGGTGATGCTGCCCAGACTGACCACTTGGAATCTGTCAGACAGGACGTTAAGGATCCAGCTGCAGAGAGAGCTCCTCAGAGCTGCCTAGATCTTGCCTTTTCCTGTCCAGCTTCGAGGGAACGATGGTATTGAATGCTGAGCTGTAATCGACAAACAGCATTCTCACATACATGTCTCTCTTCTCCAGGTGCGAGAGGGCAGTATGTAGTGGCAGGGCTATGGTGTCATCAGTGGACCTGTTGTGGCAGTAAGCAAATTGTAGAGGGTCCAGTGAGTCGGGTAGTGCAGAGCAGATGAAGTGAATGTGAATGGCCAAAATGCAATGGTAGGTGTGTGTGGCTGGAGTTCTTTCTCTCTACCATCACCAAGAGATTGTTAATATGATAAAAGAGATCAGAAATTGTTCAGTGAACTACATTTTTCTTTGTCATGGCTTTAAGAATATTTGTAGACTGAAACCCTGAAAACAATCACTGAAAATTATATTCAGTCCTTAAGTGGAAAGCTTGGTACACTGTGGGATTTTGGCCTGTCTAACAACCAAAGTTGTATCCCAGGGAAAAATTTAGAATCCCTGCAAATTTCAAACACTGACTTTGTAGATCAATGAGATCATTGCATTACTGCATCTAGGGAGCTGGAGCAAGATGGATGTACTGTATGAACAATCTGACAAAACAGGATGAAAACACATTGAAGAATTATAGTATCTTTGGTCACAGCTCCAAAACGGTGGTTCAGTGTTATGTAGTGAGAGAGGTTCAATATTGGTAATTTCACAAATTAAGAATGATCACAAAATGTGATTCCAGTTTTAACATACGCCTACTAACAAACAAGCAACAGAAATGCACAGGCTGTTCAGAAGCTTGCTTGCACGATGTGTCCTCCAGCTGTTATGATAATGGAGCCAAAGACCATGTAGAATGAAACCAGATAGTTTAGGAATCGTAGCAGTGTGTTCCAGGCTGTGTTATCATTGTCTTTGTGTCTTACACAAGTTTAGTCCATTTGCAACTTGGAAATAAATTTTAAGATTTCTGATATTTCCCTTTCTGTTTCCGCCTTAAAGTGGATACATGAGTTCAACTGACACTTTTCACATGTGGAGGAAAATACATTTATAACTGATATGAAGAGAGGACACTGACAATACACAGACAGATAAAACAGAGCTGAAAGCACAGACCAACCACCCTCCTCCAAGTATCTGCTTATTTTGTTGCTGCTGGTCAGCAGCAGCAGCAACCAACCACCTACAGGCAAAGTAGCACATTTAAAGCAAAAGCTGACAATGACTCCTGGTGGTGACCAGGAGTCATGTTTTCAGTTTTTCTTCTAATGATGTTCTTTGGATTGAATTTAGAAAATATATTTGGTTTTTATAGTTATCTTGAACAAAACAGAAATCATCACATTGTTTGGAGCAATTTTCCCAAAAAGATTTTTATGAAAACACACATGGAGAAAATAAAAACATTAAAAAGTATAATTTAACAAATAAACACTTGGGTCAGTGACTGAAAAGTAATGATAAAGTTTAAGATGTTACTACTTCAAAATAAAATCTCCATCACAATCAAACATTACAGTGAAGTGAATACGTTTGAAGAATGCCTGAAGTAGCTGTAACCTGTGACACAAAGGTGTACATTTGATAGTATGCAAGAAATCAAAACCTTTGCCTGTTATACTACAAGTACAAAATGTAATTGTGACTAAAGAAAAAATGTTCCCAGATCATTTTCACTTCACTAAAATGTTTCAGCTTAAATGAACTTCTGCATTTGCTGTGTATATGATTGAGTTACAGACCACTGGGCACAAATGTTTGATGGGCCCTAGCACCTTACATGACTACTGCTTTCTTACACTGTCAATCCAAATACTGACGTCATTACTCTGGTCCAATCATCTTCTCGCTTGCCTTCTTTGAGCCAATTAGCCTCTGCTTTGCATGGTTTAAATTGGTGCTCTCCATCATTCTTCCTTTCAGACTCCTCCCCATTGCTATCTCAGACACAGAGGAGTTCTGTCCTACCTCGATGAAAATACAAACTTCCTCGATCTAAATGACACAAAGTAAAGTTTGGGAGTTTGAGGCTCCCAGTGAGCAGAGGGTAATCCAATATAAATCCATCTACTTACCAAGTTTACACTGGGACATGTGTCTTTTTTTTATTCTGTTTTTTGTAACAGTGGTGATTTGAGTTTAAAAAAATATGAATTAATGAAGTTTAGTTTAAGGTGGGACACAAACACCGTGTGTCCCAGTGACTTAGCCATTCATGGAGATACAACAATGTACAGTGTTGTGAAAAAGTACTTGCCCCTTCTTTTCTTCATTTTTTGTGATTTTGTCACAAAAATGACACGAGTAAGTACAAAATGTAGTTTTTTATGTTGATGGTTGATGATGATTTAATTTATTAAAGGAAAAAAGTTATCCAAACCTAACTGGCCATGTGTGAAAAAGTAATTGCCAGTGCCATCCTTGGCATAAAGAACTGCAATTAAGTGTGATAACCAGTAATGAGTCTTTCACATGGCTGTGGAGGAATTTTGGCCCACTCATTGAAGAATTGTTTTAATTTAACCACAATGGAATGTTTTTGAGCATGAATGTCCTGTTTAAGGTCATGCCAAATCCTCTCAATCAGATTCAAGTCCAGATTGTGACTAGACCACTCCAAGACCTTTGTTTTGTTGTTTTAGCTATTCAGTGGGAAGTTTGCTGTTGTGTTTTGGATCATTGACCTGCTTCCTAAGCTGTGTGTACTTGAGCTTCAGAGCACAAATTGTTGGCCACACAGTCCTTCAGGATTTTCTGGTATAGAGCAAAATTCATGGTGTGGCACTTTTTTTTTACTTCAAGTCATGTTTCTCTATTGCTATTGCATTATGCTATTATGCGTTTTAAACTAAACTACAGTGTAGTTTAACTAAACTAAACTACACTGTAGTTTAGTTTAGTTTAGTTAAACTACACTGTAGTTTAGTTTAGTTAAGGTTAAACTAAACTAAACTTTAGCCCATCCTGGAAGATAGCAACAACCAGTTTACTGCCAACACTTACTTATCACTCATGCTTTTGCTTATGTCCAGATCTGTCCTGCTTCCACGGCATCTCCACACCAGACTAGCAGCTATTTATAAACACAATATTCTCAAAACATTTTGGGAATTTTTACTTTTACACAAAGTGATCACTAAAATTCTCATTTTGCTGTAAACGAATCATTTTATTAAAGCTGAAGAACAGCCAATAAAGTGTCATTTTCATATTGACAAGTAAATATATATTTTTTAAAAAGTGAACTCTGAAACCAGAAAATTGAATATGAAAAGTTAAATTATTGACATGCGCAGTATTAGTTGGAATACATTTAGCTTTCAATAGTCCCTCTGTGCATTACAATAATGAATATATTATTTCATAATATTAAGTGATTTAAAAATGTCAAGACATTGCTCACTGATTAGTATCTTCTTGGTTTTCATGATGTTCATAAAATGAATTCATGTGGGTTGTTCAGACTATTAGAAACTTAGTGTTTTAATTACCAACAGTTTAACTTCAGTGTAATCAACCAAAATCAGTTACTGCAGAGTGGTGGGGCTGCTTTCAAGGGCTCCCTTAATCACACGGATTTGCCACATATTTGTTTTGGATTTTTTTTTAACATTTATTTTTATCCCAAATGCCCCACTGACACAGCCCTCAAGAGATCTGTGGTTCCTCCCGGGACTGCGTCAGGGGGCTTTTGCTTGTTAGGGAAAGGTGTGAAAGGGAGAGTGGCTAAACTGCTGGTGCAGAGTATCAGTGCATAATCTGGTTAAAATGACAGATTAAGGCTTAAAGAGATCTATATCTATGCAGTAGTATTCACAGTTGATTTTATGTAACTACATTATTGGTTACATTGTGCTGCAAAAGAAGCAACAGCATTATTATTAAAAGGTGTTTCCCTCATTCTGTTGTTGACATTTTTATCAGGCAAGTTTTTCCAGCAGGCGATGGTGGAAAGAACGAAGGCGTGCCAAGATCTCCTCCAGAGTGGAAGGAGGAGTCAAAATACACAGCCTGAGAGAGAAGGAAAAAGAAACACACCAACACAACATTAACATATACTACCTTGAAAAAGAACAGTCACATGAAAACTACTTACATTTTTAATGTGTTTAGATCACCAAGCATTTGACCTTTGGAATAGTGCCTGCATTTGCTCGATTTTACCAATTTTAAATATATACAACGAAACTAAATAGAGCCCTACATTTCATAAAGTTACAAATAAAGGATCCAGATTGTGTGCTAATTATTAGAACCTAATTATTAGTATCTGATTAACTAGTACTTAAATAGCATTTCTTGCACTTGCTCTAACTGAGCACTAGAAGCACTTTATTACAAGACATGTTTCCCTATTCACACACATTCATATAATGCTTTAATCTGTACTAAAGTGTTAGCCAGTAAGCGTGGCTTCACAGAAAGATCTGTGAAACTGGTTTATTTTATTATATGTCTTTGTGTTGTTTCCGTGCTGCTAACCAACCAGGCTAGCAATAGCTGACAACTCTGTAATATGGCCACTTCTGGCTTTAAAAAAAAAACAACAACACAGTTAGGGACTTGAATGTTAACATTGAGGCTTCAGAAACCAAAGAGTGACAGTTCGTGGGTTAACTTAATCTTTTACATACAGTTTGCTATTTAAGATTTTTCAAAAACCTCTTTAAATAATGCGGTAGGAATGAGAATGCAATTCCAATAAAATTAAGCAATTAGCAATCAAAAAAGACCCAAGTAAAAATGTTAATGAGATAATGGTCAGCACAACAGCATCAGCAAACTGTTTATTTTGTCTACAAATCATTCTCTACATTTTTTCACAATTTCACAAAATCACACATTTAGGGGACTAAGGGCTAATTAAAGATCTGACTAGAAACATAAAACAAAATTTTACCTGATGTGATCGTTTTTATCTTCCTGTCCATTCTCACAACCTGCCCCCACACAAATACCCTCTTCTCTCAGCAACCTCTGACAGTAAAGCACATCCGCCTTCACTTCCAGCCTCTGAAAGTAAAGACAGTAAAACATTGTATCAATTTATGATTTTCACTGTTACATAAAAATGCAAGCAATTAAATGCTGGATTTTTAATGTTAACTTTTTTTTTTTTTTTTACTCATATATACTGCTCAAAAAAATGAAGGGAACACTTGAAAAATCCTAACTTTTCCTGACTGAAATCCTTACTTTTGGTAAGATTATAAATCTCGCTCATCCAAGTTGAGGGAGACGAAAAAATGCTTCTCCCGCTAAATTGATTCTTTCATTCACCCAAGTGACAGAAGAAGTGACTTGGGTGAGATCCAAGTGAAGAGAGATCTTTTTTTCTTCAGCGTGCATTTATGTTCCCAAACTGGGAAGTCTAATGTGATGTGGGGCAGTTTATAAGTTAATATAAACTACAGTGGTTTTTTATTTTTACATTATTTTAATCTTAAAAGCAAAGCTGTAAAAACATACTGGATGAAATTTTAATTTTAATTTAAAAAAGTAGGAATATAAAGTTCCCTGAAATCGAATTTAAAAAAAACAGGCACACAATCAGAATAACATCCATATTTTTATCTTTGAAATCTCACCTTAGCCTCCTCTACCATGTGAGGTGGCAAGTGTACCCGGGGATAAAGAAAGAGTCCTGCCATTGATGGCTGACAGCTCATCCCTTCTACTCTATTCAGAAACTCACACGCCCGTTTAGCATTCTGGGAAAGAGTATCCTCAATATGATGAATCTCCTTTAAGAATAAAATAAAAATTACTGTAAGCTGGGGAGCTCCTTGAAAAACACTCATTTACTCAACTGCAGTTTTATTCAACATACAGGGAGTGCAGAATTATTAGGCAAATGAGTATTTTGTCCACATCATCCTCTTCATGCATGTTGTCTTACTCCAAGCTGTATAGGCTCGAAAGCCTACTACCAATTAAGCATATTAGGTGATGTGCATCTCTGTAATGAGAAGGGGTGTGGTCTAATGACATCAACACCCTATATCAGGTGTGCATAATTATTAGGCAACTTCCTTTCCTTTGGCAAAATGGGTCAAAAGAAGGACTTGACAGGCTCAGAAAAGTCAAAAATAGTGAGATATCTTGCAGAGGGATGCAGCAGTCTCAAAATTGCAAAGCTTCTGAAGCGTGATCATCGAACAATCAAGCGTTTCATTCTAAATAGTCAACAGGGTCGCAAGAAGCGTGTGGAAAAACCAAGGCGCAAAATAACTGCCCATGAACTGAGAAAAGTCAAGCGTGCAGCTGCCAAGATGCCACTTGCCACCAGTTTGGCCATATTTCAGAGCTGCAACATCGCTGGAGTGCCCAAAAGCACAAGGTGTGCAATACTCAGAGACATGGCCAAGGTAAGAAAGGCTGAAAGACGACCACCACTGAACAAGACACACAAGCTGAAACGTCAAGACTGGGCCAAGAAATATCTCAAGACTGATTTTTCTAAGGTTTTATGGACTGATGAAATGAGTGAGTCTTGATGGGCCAGATGGATGGGCCCGTGGCTGGATTGGTAAAGGGCAGAGAGCTCCAGTCCGACTCAGACGCCAGCAAGGTGGAGGTGGAGTACTGGTTTGGGCTGGTATCATCAAAGATGAGCTTGTGGGGCCTTTTCGGGTTGAGGATGGAGTCAAGCTCAACTCCCAGTCCTACTGCCAGTTTCTGGAAGACACCTTCTTCAAGCAGCGGTACAGGAAGAAGTCTGCATCCTTCAAGAAAAACATGATTTTCATGCAGGACAATGCTCCATCACACGCGTCCAAGTACTCCACAGCGTGGCTGGCAAGAAAGGGTATAAAAGAAGAAAAACTAATGACATGGCCTCCTTGTTCACCTGATCTGAACCCCATTGAGAACCTGTGGTCCATCATCAAATGTGAGATTTACAAGGAGGGAAAACAGTACACCTCTCTGAACAGTGTCTGGGAGGCTGTGGTTGCTGCTGCACGCAATGTTGATGGTGAACAGATCAAAACACTGACAGAATCCATGGATGGCAGGCTTTTGAGTGTCCTTGCAAAGAAAGGTGGCTATATTGGTCGCTGATTTGTTTTTGTTTTGTTTTTGAATGTCAGAAATGTATATTTGTGAATGTGGAGATGTTATATTGGTTTCACTGGTAAAAATAAATAATTGAAATGGGTATATATTTGTTTTTTGTTAAGTTGCCTAATATTTATGCACAGTAATAGTCACCTGCACACACAGATATCCCCCTAAAATAGCTAAAACTAAAAACAAACTAAAAACTACTTCCAAAAACATTCAGCTTTGATATTAATGAGTTTTTTGGGTTCATTGAGAACATGGTTGTTGTTCAATAATAAAATTATTCCTCAAAAATACAACTTGCCTAATAATTCTGCACTCCCTGTATTGTATCTCATATCCTCTTGGATGCTATGGCTCACTGGGTCATGCTGACGCTGCACCAATGCTGTAAATATTCACAAGACTTTGGATTCACCTAACAGATTATATCAGGGAAAGGAACAATCACCCTGCCAGTTTAACAGTTCAAGTGTTATTGGGATGTTTACATGCCTACATGCATTGAGTTGCTGCTATGTGATTGGCTGATTAGATATTTGCATTAATAGCTGAGTCGGTGTACCTTATAAAGCATCTGCTAAATGTACCGTGTGGATGCTGTGGCTTATGATGATAAACCAACAGCAAATCTAATTTCTCTGCAGTTTCCTTTAGTTTTGTGAATGTGTTTATCCTTGTTAAGCTCCTTATTGCATTTTTCCTACAGCATAACTGTTTTGTCTCCATGATTACACTTGAATACAATGCATTTACCAGAGATCCTTTTTGATTAAATAGAGACGTTACCATAGGACAGTCCCCTTACCTGTGTGTATGAGTTATAGGAAGAATCTTCAGGTCTAGGTGGATTAACACTAAGTTCCAGTGCCAGCTGTGGTAACACTGAAGCGCTGGAAGTGACAGTTAAGTACTTTTTCACTGCTGGGTCAATGTTGATTACCTCCATATACCCTCCTCTCAGACCACCCCTAAACAAAGCAAATGCAGAGTTTAATAAACAGCATTGATTAACACTGATGAATGCTCTATCATTCAGGAAAGGAAATTCCAAAAGGTTAATTGTATTGATCTGGACATTGTATTTTCAGAGGCAGAGAAAACGCTTCTCGAACTCATTCCAGTGACTCCTTCAGTCACTCAAACCAGTGACTGACTAGGATGAGTGAAGGAATCAACTTTGACTTTTTCTTAAAGCTTCAGGGCATAAAAGTGAGTGGCATCTCGATAGGGTCCATTTTTAATATACAGATTGACTGCTGATGGAAATATAAGAACACCCTACAATTTTAGAGTTATTATATTTGAAGGCAAAAGTGATCATATTTAGACATGAGTGTTCATTTATCAGCTAAAAGTAGCAAGCTTGGTTAGAAAGTCCATAAACTGTACAAGTTTATGGACTTGAAGTACATAGATATCTGCGAAATAGAGCTAACTAATAAGGACATTGGGATAATAGGGACAGTGACTAACACATGTTGAGGTTAGACATTGATCATAGAATGACACTCACTCTCCTATGTGGGCTGTGGAAATTGATTGGAAAGACACCAGCTCCATTGTCTCAGCATAAGTTTTACCCATCTCAGACAGCACTTTCTTGTAGGAAATAAATTCTTTGTCCTGGCCATACACACTATCCTGGTGCACCTAGACAGTACAAGTGAACATCAAAAGAAAAAGTGAAAAGCTGCACAACTCCTCCAAAGGGCAAGAGCTAAACTAAAACAATGAGGTTTTATGATATTTTATATTTTGCTTTTATAACAGCCCACTGCTTTCTGACCTTGGAACTATGATCTTGAAGGATTAGATACTAAAATTGTGTATTTTATTGTCTTTACCCATATGGTTGGAGAAGAATTTGCTTATGTGTGATTTTCTGAAACATTATAGCATCATTGTGGTAATAAAAACTGATGTATAGCTCTCTCCATGCCCTTTTTAATATGACATATTACTTAACATGGTTTCTTGAAGTCAACCTTGGATGCTAACAATGAAAGTTTGAAGACAATCTATAAAAAATTGTGGGTAATATAAGTTTTTTTTTTACATATTTTTATATTTGGTTTTCACTTGATTTTCACAAACATTAAGTCAGCTCGAGCTGTTACTGGTAGCTACCATCACACAAACTTTGTACATGATATTTTGAAAACTGTGGAGGTTATACTGCTAACAAACAGGCAGACAAAAACAGCCAGACTGATGATGTACTCTTTCTCTTTGAGGGGAGAGTAAACGTTTTGCTTGTGGTCACCTCTTCAGCCAGTATGATGAGGCCGTTGGTAGCAGCAAAGTGAATCACCTTCTCAATAGTTTCTCTGTCTTGCACGTAACCTAGCAGGGGGAAAGTCACATTATTGAATGAGCTTCTATGAAGTAGCTGTAAACCACAAATCCACAGGTGCAGTGCAAACAGCTAGAAAGAGACTCACATTTTAGTTTTTATTTAACTCTTAGGCTTTAAGACAGTTGACTTCTTAGCATAATATAGTTTTAAAAAGAGGATGAGGATTCTCTTAATGTATACATGAAAATAGAATAAATCAAAAGCTGTGCAGGATGTACCAACAATGGGCTGCTCACCTGTAGGATTTCCTGGGTTGCTGATGTATATGGCTTTGGGCTCACAGTGGACTCTTCCAGCCTCTAAAGCTCTATGCAGCTCATCCAGGTTTACAGCCCAGCCTTGTTCTTCAAAAAGACGGTATGGAACCAGTGCCAGCCCAGTCATGTCCAGCAGCATGGGCAGAGTATGTGGACAGGGCATGGGGGTCAGCACACCTGTCTGAGTTTTGCCCTCTCTGCTGGTAAGCAGGTTCAAAAACACCTATAGTGCAAAAAATATGTTGTTTTTGTTATAACAATAACAATAATAATAATAATAACAATAATAATAATAATAATGATAAGAAGAAGAAGAATAGATGGAAATAGTGGGTAGTTTTGTGCATGATCAAAAGATGTGGTTGCAGCAAAGTGGTGAATTCACAGTAAGGAATGGTGTGGGACTGATACACAGTGGCGGTGGTGCTCATGGTCAGTGTTCGGTTACATAAAGCATAGCAGAGATTAATTTTAATTTAAGCTGAAGAGAGTTGATTACAGCTTAGACTCATTCACTCAAGTCCTCCTTTATGCCAATTATATACTATGATAAAGACACTGTTAGTGTAGGAAATAGAAATCAGTCTAAATAGCTGTTTTTTAATTTTCATTCACTGCTTGTATCCTACATAACAGATTCAAGCTAAGTACATTTGTATTCTCGTGTGCTGATATTAATAATTTTTTTATATTAAGATACCAGCAGGTTCAGTTACCTTTGTATAAAAATAGATGGTAGAATTGTCCTTCAAGGAGCTACCTTTTACTTTCTTCCTCTGAGTACATTTCAGAGTCTGCACTTGTTCGCTTCTGCAACTTCTTAAGTGAAGAAATTGCAGAAGTACGTTAACTTTTACTGCATTTTACTTTTCCTTTTTCTTGGCTTTGCCAAGTGGTTACATTTCTGGTGGTTACAAGTTAAAGGAATGGTTGGCCTGCATCTCACAATCAGGATTTAAAGTGTCTGTCAGAGTCCAGAGAATAAGAATGATTTGCTAAGAAACACACCACATCACTCACAGATTACATCTGGTGGAACACCTTTCCAAGAATTGGCCAATTTTTAAGCATTTCTTAAGTAACTAATAAATTATACAAAGCAGAAAGATATAGCTTTATTTAAAAAAGAAAACAAAAAGAAACCTTCATTAAAATGTTCAGTATAAAGTGTCACACCGACAAACTCTTCTGTAAGCCAGTAGTTAAGATAATGTCTTCTGGATGAGAAGGCACGCCACCATCTCGCCTTGTGATGAATTCAGAAATGCTTTTCTGGACTTGTGGTAAACCACTGGAGGTTGTGGAGTATGAACCTGTCACAGGCAAAGTGATTAGACTGGCCAGCAGAAGCATTTATACTCACTTTGTGCATTGCTTGCAGATATAATTGTTTTTTCTCACCCACACTCCCTCCAGAACACATGTCCAGAAGCTTCTGTGCCCTCTGCCTGACATCCAGAGGAAGGCTTTTTTCTTTGAGGAGCTCAGGGTACAGACACACTGCCATAACCTAAGAAAGCAATCAGAAAGTGATGTGCTCAGGTTGACAGAGAAGTGCAGGTAAAATTCACAGATGATACATAAAACACCAACCTGGCGAATAAATGAGATAGGTGGCATTCCTGCCTTATGTGGATCACCTGAGCTGACATCAATCACACTCTTGAAGGGTTTTTTTACACTCTGGAAAAATACAGTGTTTATCAATATTGACCGTTTTTTAAATTGACAGCTAAATTCTATCTATGCCAATCATGTACTTATCTCTTTAACCCTTTGACATTTGGTTTTCCCTTGGCTAATTTAAACTATATAGAGATAGAGAATGAATTCAATATTAACCATATATGACATAACCATAGCTTATACTTGTGGTTAAAAATGTACACTCATCCTTGACGTGGAGGTCAAGGAAATGCTGGCCTTTCAGTTTTTTGAATAAGTAGAAGAATAAGAGAGCACAAGGGAAAAAATAGTCTGATCTGTGGCCTTAATATTTATTTGGTTTTCAGACATTTCATTTGTACTAACTATCAAGTTACTCATATATACATACACATATATATATATACATACACACACATATATATACACATACATACATACATATATATATATATATATATATATATATATATATATATATATATATATATATATATATATATATATATATATATATATATATATATATATATATATATATATATATATATATATACACACATATACACACACACAATGGGGAAGGCTTTAGGACCCAGGGGACCCAATGGAGGGTATAAAAGAGGAAGTAGCAGCAGGTGCTCTTCATTTTCCACTGACGAGCGGCTGTGAACAATGGTTGTGTGAGTAGGTGAAGAGCCTGAGAAGTTTTAATTGTCTGCTACACAAACAGTTGTTTTAAACCTCTACAGCAGAGGTTCGAGTAGTGATTTTAGAAGATAAGCCAGGTGTGCAGCAAACACAGTTGTCTGCTGGAGGGCAGGCTGCACATGTGAATTTGTCAGTTTTTTCCTCCTCCTCCTTTTTATTGCATTTTTGGTTTTAGTAGGGTCACCTTTTAAAACTGTTTTTTATGTCGGGTTTGTTTTTATTTCTACTGGGCTGGTGCAATATTAGTCGGGCAATGTGCAATCCCTGAGCTGGGCTCTTACCTTAGGGGAAGTCGGTCTTTTTAGAGGTGCTCCGTGTGGATTTGCAGTGAATAAGTTTTATTAAGAGTGATTTTAGTGCCACCGATTATTGCCTGAACTAAAACACTTGGTGCATGCGATAAGTGTTCTGTTGGGCTCGTATTTATTTGGGGTGGATTTGTTTCTTTTAAAGCAACGAGCATCTGGGACCACTGGGGTATAGCAAGCCCTCAGGTGATAGTTGCATTGCTGGCAGGTTGCACCAATAAGACTATCTTGTGGTCGTTAGTGACCTTTTCCATTTTGATGTTTTAGGCCTTTTGCAAACCCTTTGTGTTCTTTTAAAATAATAAATTTTAACATATCTGACTGATATTGACCCTCTTGTCCCGTTTATTCTGGGCTCGTTCCTGTGAGAGCTTTGGGCCTGAAAGTTTGCACAAGTAGTATTGAGGCCCTTAGCGGTTACTTGGTGGCTTTTACTCGCGATATAGATAGATACACACACACACACACACACACAACAGGTGGATATAATCCTTTGACAAAAGAGGATAAGCTGCAGATGTGTGGTTGACCAAATTGAATGATTACTATTAAACTACTACACAATGACTATTTATGATAATTTATACTGTCTCTCAACTTCTTTACAGCTAACTCACCTGTGCAATCTGCTCTTCTGCTAGACCCTGCAGGTTCACTGGGGCTCGGATCCCACGCACCCTGGGATTCACGTCCTGCACAGTGCTCATCTCTCCTGATTCAACTGTCTAACTGATCAAGGTCCAGTGAGAGGCCTGGAAATACACTCAGGAGGCGGGTACTTTGTAATTAGAATACCCGCCTCCTGATGAGTCTGGTCTTTAAGAGAAGACGGTGCCAGATTATTCAGCACCTTTTAAATTCAGATTTAGAAAGGAGCAAATGAGGAGAAACTAATACGGAAGAAATATACTCTTTCCTTCAAAGTTGCTGCTGACTGGTAAACTCCAGGCTAATCGCAGTTTGCCAGTGGTAACACTATAGTGTTATCTGATTATATCTGAAGTTTTTGTGCCTTAATTGTTTAATATCTGAAACTGTCCATATGACTTTTTCAACTGTGACACTTTTTGTATAAATAAATCTTAAAAATGAATTTTACATACTTGGATATCAGCATATGTTTGAATCGGAATCCTTTGTAGTTTTTCTGCAGTCTGTTCATTTTGTTCGCTTTCAAATGTTTACCAGAGAAGTCTACTATTCTTAGAACTTGAACTTGTTCGTTTAAGACTTTTCCTACTTTAAAAACAAAAGAAATGTTTTAACCTTGTGACAAGCAGCACAGTCTGGAGTTTAAATATAAAACTAACTGCTTGTTACTGACTGACATAATGGGCCTTAAACTCAAAAGTATAATCATATACAGCAAAATAAAATCTTTTATTATTCCTTGGTGTAATAACTTTTTAAACAGTTAGTACAAGCAGATATTGTCATGACTTTTTAAAAAACTGAATATATTTTAATCTGGGAGTATTTCCTGTAATTGTATTTATTGTCGCTCTATGAATTATGTTAACTTTGCAGTTTCACTCTGTCTTCCAATTGCAATGAGCAGCAGAAGAATAGCATGTACTATACAGAAATGTTAAATTCTAATAGTAAAACTCAACCGCATCAGTTTTTGTAGGCTACAGACGATTGGTTAGCTGGCATGTAATTGTCATGGTCCTGGGTCAGTGACCAGGTGTTATTAATCTTTGATTTGATCATGGTTTATCATTGCTAGTCTTTTAGTTTATGGTTCTGTATTTCTAGCTCTAGTTGTTCTATGTTTTGTTATTTCTTGTTCTTGGCTTTTGTTCTTGTGTCCCTCATGTTCACTGTAGGTTTAGTTCGGTCTTCATGTTTATTTTCTTGTTCCCCAGTCAGTCGTGTCTCATGTCACAGTTTGTTACTCCTGTGCCCCATGTTCCCTCTGTGCTCAGTAGGGATGGGTACCGGTATCCGGTGCCATTATGGCACCGGTTCTGACATAAATGGTAGTAACCAGACCGAAAAGCAGCGCACATTTCGGTGCTTTATTTCGGTGCTTTTTTTTCCCTGAGATGTCATACACTTTGGATTCTAGCCAATCATTTTACCATTGCAAGCGTAGTAGGCGGGCCCAGGTATGTACGTTCTTTTAGAGCAGAGCTACAGATTAAAAATGCCCAAGGCGAAGTGGTCAAAAGTCTGGCTGTACTCAATTCAATTTTATTTATATAGCGCCAAATCACAACAAAAGTCGCCTCAAGGCGCTTCATAGATACAGAGAAAAACCCAACAATCATATGACCCCCTATGAGCAAGCACTTTGGCGACAGTGGGAAGGAAAAACTCCCTTTTAACAGGAAGAAACCTCCGGCAGAACCAGGCTCAGGGAGGAGCGGCCATCTGCTGCGACCGGTTGGGGTGAGAGAAGGAAGACAGGATAAAAGACATGCTGTGGAAGAGAGACAGAGGTTAATAACAGATATGATTCAATGCAGAGAGGTCTATTACAGTTTTTCTCAAGTGCTAAAACACATGTCACAAACGTTACCACCAGGTCCCCCAATGTCCAAACACAACACCCTTCTCTAAAGCTACATAAACACAACCACACCTTCCCACTGCAAAACTCAAACTCCCACACCAAGAGAGCAGCTCGAAGCTGTCAAAACTGTAAACACTATACCCAGCATTACACACTACAGCAAAACAATTGAAAACACAATGCTCAATTTGTGAGAAGGTTCTTTGGTTCATAACTGCCAATGCATATTTTTATAAACTGTACAGTAACGGATCGTCATAGAACCCTGCAGAGGATTAGGCATTTAGATTTGTGAGTTTCACATGAAGACTATAAATCTATAAAAACATCCTGCATGTACGTACACTACTGTAACACAACTCAATGCAAAAACAGAATCTATCGCACACAACAGTACTCTCGGAAACATGATCAGGGTGTGAAGTCTTTTTTATTGTCTACACGGTCTTTTTACAGTATTACACACAGTCACTGTGCGGCATCTGTCTGTCATACACCTTCCATCTCCATGATGAGAAGAACTCCTCTATAGGGTTCAGGAAAGGGGAGTAGGGTGGCAGACAGACGTTTAAAAAGTGGTCACTGTTGGTGGTGAACCACTCTCTGATTTGGTGTGTTTTGTGGAAGCGGACGTTGTCCCAAATGATCACATACATGTGATGTGCTAGCCTAGGATGGTGTTGTTGACGGTCCAGGAGGATGTCTTTTAGCTCCTCTAGGAAGGTGAGGAGACGTTGGGTGTTGTAAGACCCAAGGACAGCATGCCGGTGGACAAGCCCCTCCGTACCCATAGCTGCACAAAGAGTAATATTACCCCCCCGTTGGCCAGGAACCTCAGTGATGGCTTTTTGGCCAATGATGTTACGGCCTCTTCGCCTTCGTTTCTGGAGGTTGAAGCCAGCCTCATCCAGGAAGAGGTACTCATGGGGTCTGGCCATCGTGTCCAACGGCATTATCCTCTGTGAACATGGAAAAGCGTACAGGTGTTCAGAACGGTCAATCAGGTAGCACAGTATTGTCCAGAAGTAATGTAGGCCACTAAGCAACACAGTATGTCCACTAACTGTACTGTGGACATGGATGTATACGTACTTGCACATACTCGTAACGTTGTTCTATGTGTCGCGCAGAGTTGCGCTCAAAGGGAACCCTGTAGACCTGTTTCATCCTCATCTGTTGGCGCCGGAGAACTCGGTCTATTGTGGACACGCTGACAGCATCAATGTTCTCAAAGTTTACATTATCTGCAATGACTTTGTCTCTGATCTCTCGGAGTCTAATGCAGTTGTTCTCACGGACCATATCTGCAATGAGGGTTTCTTGTGCCGCTGTGAATATGGCAACCCTCCCACCTCTATGTGGCATCCTTTCAGCTCTAAAGAAAGAAACATGTGTTGTCAATTGACTGATTTATATGTAAAACTACATGTAAAGTAACAGACCACTTTCACAGGCCTGTAAAACTATAGTGTGACAAAGAAAGCAATAGCGTACTATACCTGTTGTGTTGTCTAAATGCCTTGATAATGGTGGCCACGGTGAACCTACTCAGGTTTGGATGTACTCTTCGTCCCGCTTCAGCCATTGTCATGCCATGGCCAATGACATGATCAATTACTGTTGCTCGCATCTCATCTGTTATGATGGTGCGAGGTTGTCTTCTTCTCCCACCTGGACCTTCTCCTCTCTCTTGTTGGCCTCCTTCTCTTCCTCCTCTACTCCGAACTCCTCTTCTTCTTAGGCCTTCACCTCTTCCTCCTCTGATCTCAACCCCTCTTCCTCTTTGGCCTGCAGCTCTTCTCCTTCCGCACGCTCGAATGCCTTCATCCATTGTGATTGTTTGGCATCTTCACCAAACTATGCTTTTATAGGTGGGGTCACATCATTAGCAACGGGTGTCTTCAATTTTGAGTCGTTGTGTGTAGTGACTGACGCCAGGTGTGTTCCCTGTGTTCAAAGATTGGTGACTGTGGCAAGCATTTTGCATCACATGGGCTTTCATTTGAGAATATGAGCAGAGTTGTTTTGCAACATGTGTTTTAGCAAGGAAAAATGTGTTTAGATTTATGAGTACAGAGGGTTGTGTTTTGTGAATTGTGTCTTCATGTGACATGTGTTTATGGTACTGGAATATGGTGGCTACATTTAGTAAATGTGTTTAGACTACTGGTCATTTGGGTTACAGGATTGGCTTTTGTGTTTTAACATTTGAGAAAAACTGTAATACATAGTGAGTGAGAAAGGTGACTGGAAAGGAAAAACTCAATGCATCATGGGAATCCCCCGGCAGCCTACGTCTATTGCAGCATAACTAAGGGAGGATTCAGGGTCACCTGGTCCAGCCCTAACTATATGCTTTAGCAAAAAGGAAAGTTTTAAACCTAATCTTAAAAGTAGAGATAGTGTCTGTCTCCCGAATCCAAACTGGAAGCTGGTTCCACAGAAGAGTGGCCTGAAAACTGAAGGCTCTCCCTCCCATTCTACTTTTAAATACTCTAGGAACAACAAGTAGGCCTGCAGAGCGAGAGCGAAGTGCTCTAATAGGGTGATATGGTACTACAAGGTCATTAAGATAAGATGGGGCCTGATTATTTAAGACCTTGTATGTGAGGAGCAGGTTTTTGAATTCAATTCTGGATTTAACAGGAAGCCAATGAAGGGAAGCCAAAACAGGAGAAATATGCTCTCTCTTTCTAGTCCCTGTCAGTACTCTTGCTGCAGCATTTTGGATTAGCTGAAGGCTTTTCAGTGAGTTTTTTGGACATCCTGATAATAATGAATTACAGTAGTCCAGCCTGGAAGTAATAAAAGCATGAACTAGTTTTTCAGCGTCACTCTGAGACAGGATATTTCTAATTTTAGAGATGTTGCGCAAATGGAAGAACGCAGTCTTACATATTTGTTTAATATGTGCGTTGAAGGACATATCCTGGTCAAAAATGACTCCAAGGTTCCTCACAGTGTTACTGGAGGCCAAGGTAATGCCATCCAGGGTAAGAATCTGGTTAGATACCATATTTCTAAGCTTTTCAGGGCCGAGTACAATAACCTCAGTTTTATCTGAATTAAGAAGCAGAAAGTTAGCGGCCATCCAGGTCTTTATGTCTTTAAGACATTCCTGCAGTTTAACTAATTGGTGTGTGTTATCTGGCTTCATGGACAGATAGAGCTGAGTGTCATCTGCATAGCAGTGAAAATGTATGCTATGTCTTCTAATGATGCTGCCTAAGGGAAGCATGTATAATGTAAACAGAATTGGTCCTAGCACTGAACCCTGTGGAACTCCATAATTAACCTCAGTGTGTGAAGAGGACTCTCCATTTACATGCACAAATTGGAGTCTATTAGATAGATATGATACAAACCACTGCAGTGCAGTACCTGTAATACCTACAGCATGTTCTAATCGCTCTAATAGGATATTATGGTCAACAGTATCGAACGCTGCACTGAGGTCTAGCAGGACAAGCACAGAGATGAGTCCACTGTCAGAGGCCATAAGAAGATCATTTGTAACCTTCACTAAAGCTGTTTCTGTGCTGTGATGAACTCTGAAACCTGACTGAAACTCTTCAAATAAACCATTCCTCTGCAGATGATCTGTTAGCTGTTTGACAACTACTCTTTCAAGGATTTTTGATATGAAAGGAAGGTTGGAGATTGGCCTATAATTAGCTAAGACTGCTGGGTCTAGAGATGGCTTTTTGAGTAAAGGTTTAACTACAGCCAGCTTGAAGGCCTGTGGTACATAGCCGATTATTAGAGATAGGTTGATCATATTTAAGATCGAAGAATTAATTAATGGCAGGACTTCTTTGAGCAGTTTTGTAGGAATGGGGTCTAAAAGACACGTTGATGGTTTGGAGGAAGTAATTATTGAAGTTAACTCAGAAAGATCAACTGGAGAAAAAGAGTCTAACTTAACATCAATGGTACTAAGAGTAGCTGTAGATAATATCACATCTGTGGGATGATTATTGTTAATTTTTTCTCTAATGATAAAAATTTTATTTGTGAAGAAGTTCATGAAGTCATTACTAGTTAAGGTTAAAGGGATGGTTGGCTCAAAAGAGCTCTGACTTTTTGTCAGCCTGGCTACAGTGCTGAAGAGAAACCTGGGGTTGTTCTTATTTTCTTCAATCAGTGATGAATAGTAAGATGTTCTGGCTTTGCGGAGGGCTTTCTTATAAAGCAGCAAACTATTTCTCCAGGCTAAATGATGATCCTCTAAATTTGTGACACGCCATTTCCTCTCCAGATTACGAGTCATCTGCTTTAGGCTACGTGTTTGAGAATTATACCACAGAGTCAGGTACTTCTGATTAGAGACCTTGGTTTTCACTGGAGCTACAGTATCCAGAGTCGTACGTAGTGAGGAGGTGAAATTATTAACAAGATAATCGACCTCTGTTGGAGTAGCGTTCAGATAGCTGCTCTGCTCTGTGTTGGTACAGGGCATTGAAGATGATAACAGTGGGTGGATTATATTCTTAAACTTAGTTACAGCGCTTTCAGAAAGACATCTACTTTGATAAAGTCTACTCTCCACCGCTGTGTAATCAATTATTGTAAATGTAAATGTTATCAGGAAATGATCAGACAGGAGAGGGTTTTCAGGAAACACTGTTAAATGTTCAGTTTCTATGCCATATGTTAAAACAAGATCTAGAGTGTGATAAAAGTGGTGGGTGGGTTCTTTTACATTTTGAGAGAAACCAATTGAGTCTAATAACAGATTAAATGCCATGTTGAGGCTGTCATTTTTAGCATCTACATGGGTGTTAAAATCACCCACAATAATTATTTTATCTGAGCTCAGAACTAAATTAGATATAAAGTCTGAGAAATCAGACAGAAACTCTGTATAAGGCCCAGGTGGACGATAGATGATAACAAGTAAGACTGGTACTCCACAGCAAACGATGCAAACTCAGCAGCCTGCAACAAGTGCTTTAAGGTGATACTGTGCAAAGGAGGTAACTCCTCGAATCTGATGAAACACCTGGCAACGTATAGAATTTTGTTAAAAGCCGAGAAATACACCGTATTTGATAGCTTGCTGCGAGACCTCACACCGAGCACATCTACTGCAGCTGTGGTGCCTGTTATCGGACCCGGAGTTAGCAACATCCCCCAAGAACCCGAAGAGTAGAGTCCTGGCCCCTAGCCCTGCCAGTGTAGCAGAATGATGACGGATGATGATGGCAGCAGCAGCCGTTCTTCTCTGCATGAGTAGCTTAATGTTGTACATGTGTAATTTACGTTGAGTAGGCTAACCATGTTATTAAATTAATGCATGTAAGGTGAACTAGCAAACACCGTCATAGTTACATGCGGCTGTCTTCTTGTTTGATGGCAGATATTCCCATCACCCTGGCCAAAAAGCCTAAAATGACCAAAGAAAAAGTGGGAAACAGCTAAACATGAGAGGTTTTTAGACAAAATTGGTGTTTTTTTCCATTGATTAAGCACTTTTTCCAGCCAAGAGTGATACCATATATGCCCTATAGCTGCAGAAAAGGCTAACATTGTTATCTTTTTACAAAAAAAAACAGCTAAACATAAGAGGTTTTTGGACAAAGTGTGTGTTCTCCATTCTTTAAGCACCGGTTCGAGCACCGTTTAAGCACCGGCACCCCTTCAAAAGTACCGGTTTGGTACTGGTATCGGATAAAACCTAAACGATATCCATCCCTAGTGCTCAGTGTGTCTGGTTTTGCTTCCCCTTGTCTCATTAGGTCTGATTCATCCCAGCTATCTTACCACCTGTTTCCATCCTCTCGTTGTCCTGCTTGTGTATTTAAGTCCCGTGTTCCTTCCTGTTAGCTGTTATGTTGTACCTTCACTATACTGTGTTTCTTCCCTCTGCATTCCCACTTAATTCCTAGTTGTCAGTTCCTCGTTTATTTTGTAGTGTTTTAGTTTGAATTTTTTAGTTTCAAGTTTTCTTTTTGTATTTGTAGTAAGTTATTTACAGCGAAATAAAAGCTGCTTCCTTTAGTTCATTCCTCTGTGACCTGCGAGTCCTGCATTTGAATCCAATATCCTGCTTGCACACAAAACATGACATTAATGGTGTGCTAATTGTTGCCTACCTACCGAGCTATGGTTAAGATAAGGTAAACACATTAGAAGAGCAAAGATGGAGGATGAGTGTTAGAAGGATGAGAAAATAAACTTTTTTCAGTAAAAGTTAATGTGAGAATCCCTGATAGGCAGAGACAAATGCAATCATATAGTAAAACAGACGCTGAAAATGGACCAGACTTCAGTCAAGACAACATCTGAGATCCATCCACAACACAAGGGTAATTAAGCTCCATTCTGTCCATGTAATCTTTCAGATATACCACGTGTTCATGTGTGTTTAAACGTTCAACGATTACATTCCTTTTCAAGATAAATAAAGCACATAGAGACAACATGTTTCCGTGCACGTCAATTTATTTAAGATTTCCACAACACATATGAATCAACGATAAGACCTAGACAGTTATAATTCATCTAAAAGCGTCACTCTTAGCTTTGTTCACATTAACTGGAAAACCAAAAAATCAGTTTTATTTGTTGTTGGATATCACCCACCTATGCTTTATTCAAATTTTTTATACAAAGTCTAAGACATATTTTTTTCAGTCTAAAAACATTGCATTAAAAACATTAACTTTAGGAGATTTCTTTAAATAGAGGCATGCATAACCCAGCCACAGGAGGCCACAAGCCAATTTACTCCTGGTGCCAAGCCCAAGCCCAGATAAATGGTGTGGGTTGTATCATGAAGATCATAAAGAATGAAATTTCTGTACCACTTTGTTCGTGGCCCAGGTTAATAATGACTGACTCTAGTGTTGTAAGCTGACAGAGTGCTGGCTAACACTCTAACTTCTAAATGAAGTGCTCTGATTTGTAAAGCTGATATGATGGAGAAAAGGAAGGTTTTGCGTGTGAATGAGACCAGGAAAGAATGAGATGGACATCAATGATTTACTGTGGCACACAAAAAGGGAGCAGCTGAAAGAAGAAGAAGAAGAAGAAGAAGAAGACGCTCACTACTGAGAATCATGAGCATCATGTCAAAACTTCAACATAGCCTATGTTGTTTTTGGCTAAATTCTTTACTGTTGGAACTGTTGCAAAGCAGATGTTACTATTGCAGAATGACACTGAAATCTTTCTAAAAAAAAAAAAATTATTTTAGTTATACAGACAGTTATTTGAATTATCCTCTTGAGATACTTCACATGAATCTGACCAATCTCAAGTTTACACTTAGTTTAGGCCACCCTCTTCCACAGGGCACTATAAGCTGACTTCTTGCTTCTCTTTCTTTACACTTCTGTTGGGGTCACAGTGCCACCCATGAGACGGCAGTGAAAGGAGGTGAGGCGAGCTAGGACCTCTACCAGGGTGTAATGAGGAACAAGGATGCATAATCTGTGGGAGAGCACCACAAACAAGAGTCAACTTTTTTGAAGCAATACAACATGCAGTACAAACCTCAAAAGGTTTTATGATTTCATATACTTTACCTCAAATGGAAGCTGTCAGTCATTTCCCCATGTTCACCTGCACCAGCTAATACACCCTCCTCTTCCAATAATTTCTGACAGTACAGAACATCAGCTTTCAGCCCCAATAACTGAAAACAGAAGTGCATATAGGACAGTATGGCTTTCAACTTTTGTACCATCAGAATTATGCTTTTTTTTTTTTTTTTTTTAAATGTTCAAATTTTTTTCACAATCCCTCAATAGTCTGTTTTCAAGTTTAAGCCATGTAAGGAATAAGGATAGAATCAGGTTCAAGTAAGGATAATGGTTTGGCATTCATTTGTAATGGCTAAACTTAGTGGTTAGACTTGGTATTCCATTAACATTGATAATAGACTGATGGAGAAAGAAAGATGGAAGATTGTTGGAACATTTCCCACCTTGGCCTGCTCCTTAATCCCACATGGTAAGTGCAGGCGAGGAAAAACATAGATTCCTCCAAGCGCTGGCTGACACCTTACCCCTGGCAGTTTATTTAGGAGCTCCTGAACCCATTGAGCATTATGGGACAGAGTAGCCAGGATGAAGAAGGTCTCCTTTGTGAACAGAACAACAAGTAATTAAAAGTAAGAGTGTAACAAAGGACAACAGTTGGCTTTTGCCGTTTCCTCACCTGCATGTATGAGTGATACGATGGGTCTCCAGGTTGTGGCGGATTGACCATAAGATCCAAACCAAGCTGTCCTGTGACTGGAGTACTGATATCACCACACAATGTGTTATCAAAATAATAAATCACCTCTGGATCCATATTAACTACCTCCATGTATCCAGCCCTCAGACCACACCTAAGATGCAGACACAGATTATTTTAATTAATTTATCAATAATGCATTTAAAATTTGAGAAATGTCTAAACTATTCATTTAAATGCATGCATGGTATAAGAAGGCATGAAAAGTGAAGCTTGAAAGTATATTTCAAAGTGTATTTAGCCTACATTAATTCTAATGATCAGTATGTGGTTGCATAAACAAGCTATGCTATAGAAGCCTAGAGCCCTTTTCACAAAGGACACGGCGCATACAGTGCTGCGCACAGAAACATTCATTTCTATTGCTTGTGGTGCAGAATAATGGTTTACTGCTGCGTCAAGCAAAGTGCAGCGCAAGCATATCAGCAAAAGGTACTGACACATCCCGTGGTCAAAGTTCAAACCAGTTTAACTTTGACTGCTGCGCGTTGTTATGTAAATTTGTGCAACCAATAAAAAAAAAAAAAAAAAAAAAAAAAAAAAAAAAAGAAGCCTACAGTTGCACTAAGTTCAACCATAGGATGAAGAAAAACATTTTGCGCATATTCGAGTTGGGTGAACTTTTTGACAGAAGTTAAGGTGCATAGTTTTTAAACTTCCAGAACTTCTTCTTTAAAGCTTTCTTCTTTGAGAGATACTTTTTTTTTCCCCTTCACATTTGAACATAATACAACACAAACTCTCAAAGAGGACACAAAGTCACAGATACATATTTTGAAATGATACGGCGCAGGGGCATCTAGTACATGTAGAGCGGCCATAAACAAAACTGACATACAAGCAGAGCGCAGCGGCATTTTTAATAGATTAAAGGCAAATGGTTTGAACATGAATTAAGGCTGTAGATTGGGGAGAGCCTCAGGTGGGACTGGCGGAGGCTCTCAGGCCAGGCAGATCTCCGTGTACTAATGACAAGCTTGTATAGCAGAGTGTGTCAGATATAGATAGAGCCAAAGCAGACCCAGCAGACTTGCTGTGGTGCAAGTAGTGGTAGAATGGCCTGTTCTGGCTGGAACCAACTCCGGTGTTTCCTAGTGTGACTCGTGGTAGGTACCTATTTCAAATAGGACAGAGCCGTAGGCGCACAGTCAGTTAAGAAGAGTTTAATCTTTAATACAAAATAAAAGTAACAGTGTAACAGCGGCACCTAAAAACAATTAAAAAGCTTTACCTTATTAAAAACGATAAAACTGTATGATTGCCCGTGAGACAGGACAAGCGCTGCGGGGGAACCGTTTAAGAACAAATCGACATAGCACACAGGTTAAAAAGGGACGGCAACTCACACATGACCCCAAATGGGCAAAACACTATAGAAACAAAACAAAATCTTCAGTGCCGTCTTCACACAGGCCCACCGCTGTGCATGCAAAAGCGGCAAGACAAAAAAAGGATTTGTTTTCCCTGCAGCGCCTTCACCGTTCGCGACAATATATATAAAAAGGGGTTAAAATACTAAAAGAATCAATCTCTGTGGTGCCTACTGATACAGAAAAAATTAAAACAAAAAACAAAACAATCGACAGCCGCAGCAGTCAGTCTGTCGACTTACACCAGTTTAAAACAAATTAAAACACACTGATGTGTCGGGTCCTTTGCCCGCAGCCAGAAATCCACCTGGCAAAGCAGCAGCTCGTTACTCTGTGAATAAAAGGCAGGAGATCACTTAGCTGGACAGTAAAACACAGGAATATTCCTCAACTGAATTGGTTTTGTTACCTGTCCACAAGTTCGTGTCACACCCTAATAAATGTGGGTCAGTGGCGATGAAGTCCACTATACCGTTCTCACGGGAGCAATGTTTCCCACCTACAAGGGTGCAAATAACTGTAAACCTCTGCCAACAGCCAGAGCTCAAGTGGTACATTTTTGTGTAACCTACCATTCTAACAGAAGTTTAGGGGAGGACCCGTATCAGACTTTCATAGACAGAAGTTAAGAAACACCAACTTGCCCAACTGGTACCAAGCACTCGCAGCTTCAGGTTTGCAGAGGAATACCCAATTGCCCACACCTGCGCTTATGAAAGGAGCAAAGACCAGCTCCGCCCACCAGGGGCGATCCCAAGTCTCCAGGTCTCACCTGTCACACTAGCATTTGCTACAATCGATTCATTTGCAACTTCAGCCAAATAGCCCAAACACTCACTAACCTAACATCTCCCAAAGTTCCTTTTCAGTGGATGCCTCCACTCAAGAAGCCTTTGACACACTCTTCGCTTCAGCCTCCATCCCCATTAAGCCACATCCATCTCAGGTAAAATGCACCCATATGCCTTTTTCTCTCGCTGTCTCTTTCCCAAAAAACAATAGACAATGATGTTGGAGACTGCAAATGCCAGCTTTCAAGCTAGACTTGGGGAATGGAGACATTGGCTAGAAGGAGTTGAGCACCCTTTCTTTGCATGGACAGACCTTGAAGATATGCTTGCATATCTTCAAGCATAGTGCCTTTTGCTCATCAAGCCATATAGATGCAATTTTTTCTGCACAAGTCTCGAGGCCTCCACCCGAGCCGGAGGTTTCTGCACCTGCTGGTCCCATCACCTCCGCCGGTCCACAGTGGAGCATCGCTGGACTGGCAATCTCAATCTCAATCTCAATTATAAAGTATAGAAAATTGACTGAGGCCTAAAATGATATTATTACAAATATTGTTAGGTTTTGTATTGTTGATTGTCATTTATGCTTAGAAATATCTACTTGTATATGCTTAGAGTTTTATAATTAGTTTTAGATTGGTAGAGGTTTGATCCTTAATAGTCTCCAAACTTTGTGTGCATTAGAGAGCACTCTGAGAGCATGGGAGAGGTCGTACCTTGTCTCATTGTTTTATGGTAGGATAAACGTATCAAATCTGTTTTAGGCTAAGTGCCTTTTGTTTAGATGAACTGCTGGACTTCCAGACCAGCAGGTTTAGGGAAGTCATTTATGGGGTCACACTCTGACCCCACACACACACACACACACACACACACACACACACACAAACACACAGGCAAGGTACTCTTTGTTTGTATGTAGACGTCATATGTTAATGAACCTATGTATATTCATGTAACCTCAATAAAAGAGCAGTGTTACGGGGGAGCAGACGAGAGTCTGACGGAGGTCAAGTGGTGAAACGACACTTGGCTCCAGGCAGGTCTCCCTCATGCATGAGTAACACGAAGAACTTTGCCTACTTGGTGTTCAATGCTTTTGCTGTGTTTTTAAATTGTCTCGTTCCAGCGGTGGGCCTGTGCTAGACAGACCCAACAAATATCTTTAAAAAAAACTATATTTTTGCGCCTCCGGCTTCCAGTTGAGCTCCATCGCCACCACTGTCCATGCGGCCATCCACCAGAACTTTTGTCTAGGATCCTGTTGTTGACAAACATAAGAGACAGAACTCACTCTCTAATGCAGGTACTGGATAAAGAGTGGAAGGAGATCAGCTGCACTGTTTCTGCAAGCTCTCTATCCATTTCAAACAGGACTTTCTTATAGGAAATAAACTCTCTGTCCTTCCCATACACGCTGTCCTGGTACACCTGGAGTGCAGAGGAAAGAAACTGATAGATAAAGAAAACCTGACAAATGCATAATAAAAAGCCAATCTGAAAAGACAGCTCATGGTCACCTCGTCAGCTAACAGTAGGACTCTCTCAGCTGCTGCGAACTGAATCACTTCCTCTATTGACTTCCTGTCCTGCACATGGCCTAGAAAGACAAAGGTAATATAAACAGTGATGAAAGAAGACTGTATCTCCATCTAATGTACAGTACAGTGCAATAGTTACACCATTTGGCACATCCTCTACAGTGAAAATAACAAATAGCAAAGTTTTACAGATTACAGTCTAACGTAAAATGTCAGTCATATATATTTAACCTCTTTAATATTCTGGATATTTATAATTGAGCTATTTGTATATATTAGAGCTATTTCTAATATTTTGTAACTTTTTAATATATTGTATTATTTAATTTACTTCAGTCAGTTGCTGTCCAGCAACTGTAACCACATAATTTCCTTTGGGATTAATAAGGTATGCTGATTCGGATTCTCATTTCACTTAGCTACTGTGTTTTACTTACCTGTGGGATTTCCCGGGTTGCTGATGTAAATGGCTCTGGGCTCACAGTACCCCCGAGCAGCCTTTAAAGCTTGATGCATGTTGTCCAGGTCTACAGCCCACCCTCTCTCCTCTGTCAGCTGGTACGGTACCAAGACCACCCCAGCCTCCTCCAGCACATTGTACAGCATGTGTGGGCAGGGCCCAGGTATCAGCACGCCTGTCCGAGTATTCCCCTCACCACTGGCCAGCAGTTTCACAGCAATCTTATAACAATAATCGAAAAAGCTATATTTTTTTCCTTTAGGGAGAGCAATCTTTTCTGTCACTTTTTGCTACAGGTTATTAAAAAATCAGGAATAAATGAAATAAAAAAGAATGTTTGAAGCAGAAAACAAAGTAAAACTGTTTCCTTTTGCAACAATGAGAGATCACTCACACATTTAAGCTTTTCTTTACAACTAACTCAATAAACTATGTTTAAAGGCTAAATTAATGCAATACACCTGGTTGTTTCAAAGATTCTAAAAATATGTTACATGTAGAAGTAAACATGTTTAAGCTGTTGTTTGGGAATATTTTGGTTATTTTGGTTGAGGTTTTTACAATGTGTAAAGACTGGACATTATTATTAATACAAATCATATTATTTTTCAGTTAAGTGCAAAGATAAAATGTGCAAGCTAAACAACTACTACAGTTTGCTATAGCAGAAGATACATAAAAAAGTCATGGAAAGGATTTCCACATCATCAAATTGCTTTATTTCAGCATTATGCAGGTCTGTTATTCCAACTTAATGTACTTGAGTTGGCTTATTAATTAATGATGAATCAACTTATTTACTGCAGTTGAGTCCAGCTTAATTTAATTGAGTTGATCCAAGCCATGCAAATTACATTAGTCCAGCAAAAGCACTTAATGCTGATAAAAAGTCATTTATGAACAATAAATAGCAATAGCATACACGTGGTGTGTGTATAATTTCCTGCCTCTTGTGACCCTAGTGATTTTCCTGTGGCTTGTAATGATTTTGTGATATTGCTAGTCCAGGCAACTAACCAGTCTTGCTAGCTTGCATTATGTCATCTCAACAAGAATAAATTTAGCAAGTGTTATGCTGATGAATTTGATGCAGATTGTATATGTTTCAACTATGTTCACTATAGAAACATCAAATTGTTTAGTTCAAATTACAACTTAGACTCTTTAAATGAAATAACTATCCAATTTTAGTTTTTTGAGCGATGGTAAACCCTAAAGATTTGTGGGTGTGTGGTCTGAGTGATAGGTGTGTTCACTCAGATAACTGCACTTTCCAGCTGTCTGTTTTTATGCTATTGTGTCCTTTCAAAGCATGTGGCTGATAAAGTTGTATTTTATTGTGTGGCCTCCCTTGATGTTAGACATGTTTGATTATGTAGTGCAGCGGTCCCCAACCCCCGGGCCTCGGACCGGTACCGGTTCGTGAGTCGTTTGGTATAGGCCGGGACTGATCCACTGCCCTGCGACTTATAGGAATAGGTGGCTGAGATGAATGTCATATGTGCTGTTGATATTATTTTACTTGCTTCTAGTTTTCACGGTGCTCCATGATTGTGAGAGGAATAAAAGAATTGTGGACATCAGTACGAAGCGTGGATTCTTTCGACCAGAGTAGATACATGTAGCATTTGTGTAACTAGAAATAGTACGAATAGTGTTCATAGTCATACCATTATAGCCCTTTGAGAGCCAGCAGAAATAAAGATGTTTTGGGCATATGAAGGAACTCCATCTCTTTTTGTGATGAACTCAGCGATGCTTTGCCTCACATGACGAAGACCAGAGGATGCAGTGTATGAACCTATCAAATTATAATTATTTAAGTATATTTCAATATACATGTGAGTTAAAATCCCAGACTCTCAAGTTTAAAATTCAGTTTGTACATACAAATCTTTCCATTTTTTAACCCTCACCCACACTTGCTCCATCACAGGCCTCCAGGAGTTTCTGAGCTCTTATCTTGACATCCAGAGGAAAACATTTGTCTTCCATCAGCTGAGGGTATATACACACTGCCAAGACCTGAGGAAGTAGGCCAGATTCAGAGAGGACTTTGTAGACAAGCCTTTTTGAACAAAGAAAGTGTTTTTAACACATTAAGAAGACAACATGGTTACAAATATAGGATATGTATGGTGCAAGAGTAATATAAAACGCAGGAATTAACAATAATCACTATACATTATATCCACTGCAGAAAGTAATGGACATAAATAAAGCACATGAAAATAAAATGGATAAATAAGATTACACTTAAAAAATCACAACTTATATGACAGATACACAAGTTTGACAGGAATGCTTACACAACACAATTAATGAACACTAACCTGTCGAAGAAATGAAACATGTTGTAAATCAACTCTGTGGGGATCACCTGAGCTAACATCAATCACCTTCTTGAAGGATTTCTGTGCCCCCTGCAGGACAACACATGTTTAGGACTCAATTCTCTAGACTCGAAACAAATTTTCTCATTTCTCGCAACATTTCTGAGGTTCTCAGCGCCCAAGTTAGCTAACAGTTTTAGAGAAACAACTCAGTTAAAACAATTAACTCATAAATGAAGAAGCAGTTTGAATGTTTATTACAGCTGAAAGTTTCTTTGATTTAATGAAAACCAGCCTGGTTAAAATATTTAGATTTTTAATCAAAATGGCAGTGGACCACAGAAGTGTGTTCCTCATCTTCAAATTTTCTTAACTCTTTAACCCTTAAGTAACCCCTGAAGTTCCTTTCTGAAGTGAGCCATTTCTGTCATATTTAACGCTTTTGGTTTAACTCTTTCACTGAGACTTCAACTTTGCTAGCTCTTCATTCCTCAAAGATTTTATCCAAGCAGCTCCGCTATGTTTGAAATTGCTGCAAACTTGTTGTGTGTGTGCTCTGTGAATATGCTTACATACATCAGGGGTAAATATGAGTTTAATATCTTGCCCAAAGACACTCAGTTAATCAGACTTGAAGAATCAGGGACTGATCCACTGCCCTGCGGCTTAGTTGATGACCCACTACCCTCTGAGCCACAGCAATCCATTTGGAGGTACTACTTAACCTGCTAAGTTAAGTGACTTCACATTCAATAACTTACAGACAGAGTGGGTATAACACAAGAGTTCTAATATTGTGTTTAATTAAAAATATTAAGTAGGTTGAACTCAATTTTTAACAATTTGTTATTAGAACTCAATTTAAGTAAGTTACCAGTACTTTTTATGCAAAAACGCTGATCAACTCAATTTATTTGAGTTGTCTTAACTTAGAAAAACTAAGTAAGCTGGAAATGTTGCTTCTCAGTGCGGAAGGATGAAAGATGTGTTTTGAAAGTGCCAAGTCACTACCGTCCTCTTCCCTAGCATGGATCAGTCCGCATGTTCATGCATTCATGCGTTCAGCATTTTTTTCTGGAATATGTTGAGCAAACCTGGAGAAGCTTCAGCTCAAGATATTATTGTTGTCATTGCTGTGGATCTTTACCTGATACACTGACTTGGTGAGTGAATGTTTACTCTTATTCAAAATGATTTTGTGTCTTCTCTTAGTTTAGCACCAGGTTTATAATCTTGCTAGCTAGTTAGTGTTAGCCTAGCGTTGCTGCTGCGGCTGGGCTCATGTTACTTAAAAATTAACTCCACAGCCTTAAAAACCTTATATAAAAATATGTCTGTGAAATTTTCTGTTGATTGTTTGAAATAAAAAAGTGAGATAAGAGCCCAGACAAAATTTTTCGGGAGGTGCAGCTGTTAGGGGTGTGGTGTAGGGTGTATTTTAAATCCATAGCCATAACTAACTAACTATATATATCATGTTTAACCTGAGTAGCAAAAGACCGCAAGGGGGTTGAAAACAATACACCAGCAGTTAGCTGTGCTCGCCGGCTCTATCGAGCCTTGACCTCCCGGTCAGCTATCCCGCTGGTGGATAACAGAGCTCTCCGAAAACCTCGAAGCACTTTTGCAAATATGTGATATTTTGATAAATTAAGTAGATATTTGAGCATTACACAGCTACATTCTCGCCTGAAAATATCTTAGAAGTTTATTTTGTGACCCAGACAGGGTAATCTGGGGAAAAGGAAGATGGCATTTGTCGGCCGCAGTTGTCGGAGCCTGTGTATGCTACTTGTGTGTACTTGTGGTCTCGTGGACTTGTGATACGTCGGAGACCAAGGACTGTTCCAATTCAAAGTACACATGAAGTCGAGTACACAAAAAATACCGGGATGTGTTTTTGCTCCTCCCGTTTTATCGAGCATGTATCGGTGGTGACTTGTGTGGACTTCAAGGGACGTGGTACAGCTAAATATCCCAGAATGCAATTCGTCCAAAACTCAAACACCGGAATGATGTCATTCCGGGGTAAAACCGCAAAGGATTGTGGGTAGGAGTGGCAAGCGGTACTAGCGCACGCAGGCTTTCACATGAAAACAGTCACACAGCGATAAAAAGAAACACAAAGAATGGCAAGAAGCTGTTGTATTATTAACTGCAATAGCCGGTCGCATGACAGCCACGGGAAGCCGACGGGTAAAGAGATTGGTTTTTATCGGATTACGTCGTGGAAGAGAAATTGTTTAAGCCATGTTTCCGAAGTAACAAAGAGCCGAGTCGGTCATAAACCCCACCTCCTCCATGTTAGCGGATGGGACTGGGGTCAGACTAAAATAAATCTATTCTCCTCAGATAAACTTTTTCCAAAGATTCTTTCTTTTGTTTTCAATAGTTCTCATCACGCTGATTGTTATCCAAGGGGTCTCCTCTCCCATAAGTTTGATTCTAATTCCTACCGCGGCGATGTTAAATTGGGGTGAAACGTCATCATAACAGCTTTGACTGGCAGCTGCAGTAACGGAGAAACTTGCGTATCTCTATTCGGGAATAGCAGATAGAGCGTAGGCTCTGAGAGGAGGGCCAGCGTTTACGCTACGAAAACACGACCGAGTGTTTTAACCTGACAGCCTGAGGTGTTCTTCAGTAAACTGGACTACCCGACAGAAGGACCCGAGGCCCCGCTGCACGTTTTCGGTAAGTTAAACATGTTTGTAAGCTAATCTGTAACTACCGTCCTTAGCTAGGTCCTGAGACCAAGCTAGCTAAGATGAGCACTCGGCTGTCAGGGTTCGTTTAGCTAATCTGTGCAGGTGAATGAATTTACTAAAGAAATTTACTAAAGAAATCAAGAGAAACGCCCCGGGCTACTCAGTCACTTATTACTGTTACTGTACTTTTATTACAAGTATTATACTGTAAAAGCAACAGGCTGCACCCTGCTTCAGCTCCTGTGCAGAGCTGAATATTAAATATGTGCAAACAACAGCATGTTTTCAGTCTCTTGCCACATCTGTAAAGACAGTAACAATTTTTTAAAAGCTTGTACTTCAGTAACTCCTCATTAATCAGGAACTATGGATTAAAGTACTGTAGTCTACTGTAATACTGAAAAAAAATGTAAGAGAAGAACTTCAGATCCTGAGTGTGTGAGGACAGAAGAATCAGCTTTATTTCAATTTTGAGGGATAAAATTTACATTTGAGTTTGTGATGATTCTTTGTGATTACAGGAGCTGCCCTCAGATTCAGACCTCAGCACCACCCAGTGACAGCAGACAGATCATCCAACATGTTCACATGTTAACTGCAAAATGAACTGATGAAAACAGTACAAAGGTTAAAGTACCACATGTGCTGTAGTGAAAGCTGCAGCTGTTTTATTGATAAAGTTAAAGACAAAAACACAAAAGGATTAATCACTCATGTAACTGTGTCACTATATATCAGCATTAACAGGACCTGTTTGGTGTTTCACAAAGCTGCTGATCTCAGACCTGCACAGCTTCCGTTTTAAACACTTGATGTACTCAGCTGCATGAAGAGCATGTTTGAGTTTCTCTGACACAATTAAATAAAACCTGATGAAAGTCAAAGGTCGTCACTTGTATGTTGAACTACAAACTTGTCATCTGGAGTTCTTTCACAGTTTTTTGCAGATAGTGTGTTATTTACCATAAAGTGATTCAGAGTTATTCATACCAGAGTAACCAGAGAGGATCATATATTTTTAAATATATAACTTTCTACAGGACTGAATATAATATCTTTATGTAAAAGTCCGGAGCCTCTGGGGAGTATCCGAGTATTTATAACATTACACAAAGCAAAGGTCTCCATCACAGTGTTCATGAAATGCTGGGTTTATCCATCTCCTGGGGTGGGCCTACAGAGGAGTGCTGAAGATTTCCCTGTGAGGGAGCTGCTGGTGAAGATGATGAGTCCTGCTTGATCAATGCGATGAGCTTCAGTGTTCCTGGTGTTTCTTAAATGATGCCTTTTTGAGTGGGTCAACAGAACTTCTGGCACAGGACAGCTGTGATGAAAGAAAGGGAAGAAGTTTCTCCAAACCTCTGGACCCAGGAAACTCAGCTTGGTCCTGATGGTCTCCCTCACTAGTTTCTCTCCAGGGTGAATGTAGCTGTTGATATAATATGGACTCTATTATTAAATGAAAAGAACAAATTACACTACACTACTGAAACGTTCTGCTGATGTTTTTAAAGTTTCCATGTTACCAGGCTGTAGAGATTTAAACAGTTTTAGATCCATTACACTCACAGTCTTATGTTAAAATCTCAAAGGACAGCATTATATTTTTGATATTAACAGTAACTCTGGGCCTCTGTAGAGTGTGCAGCTGATCTCATCGCTGTCTAAAAATGGATAAAAACAAAACAAAACTAAGAAGTGCTAAATCCTTCAATAACACCGAAGAGTAACAGGTGTGTAGCATCGCTAACTAGCTAGCAACAAGCCTCCAACACAGTGCGTATGCTAGCGGCTAATCTAGCTAACGAACTATAAGATGATAAGCTGTGTGTCTTTTTTATAATAGTGACATGGTTGTATTTACCTTAATTAAACGAGTCATCAGTCGCGGTAAACCAGCAAAAAACTCGAGGCGCCGGGCTACATAAAAAGTGTAGAGGGGCGTGTTTGCGGTCACGTCCAGCGGGTGTGTGGGCGGGAGCGTTACACAGTCGCTCCACCTCAAGTCACTACTGCGTAGACTCTGGCTCCAAATTTGCAAGATGGCAGCCTCCACAAGCGGGATATTTCGGCTTCATTTTTGCACAATGGGAGGAGGCGGTGTCGCGTCGTCCATCTTTTATACAGTCATTGACGTAGACGTAGCATTTTCAGTATGAGAAACATTTCGTCACTCATCCAAGTGACTTCTTCAGTCTCAGCTGACTGCAGGTTTCCCCAATCTTATAAACAGTACATTTTCACAATAACAGAAACCAGCCCACTGAAGGAACAATGGGCTGTGAGGTCAGTTCCTTGATCATTAATATTTTATCCCTTTTGGGATACTGTCTGTAACATTTAATCACTAGATGTCACTAGATTCTTTATTGCAGTTAACTGAGGTCTGTTTTTTTACCCCTCCCAATTCAAGAGTATAATCCTCACTGCAATGGCCGCTGTAGGACAAACACGCTTTACTCAGCCAACAGAGATCAGAAACATTAAATTTAGACCTCCATAATGGCTGCCACTGGCTTGTGTGATTCTGCTACTGTGTGGATTGAATCCGGCTTCAGTGCAGAGTTTTTCCACCCCTCTGTGTCAGTCCTCTGTTTACCTCAGCTGTCAACACCAGGTGAGAAGCTGTAAAACTTTGTGAGAGTCCAGTGCAAGTCATTGATGGATCTTCTGACCAATCACAGGTGAGCTGTTGACGATATGCTGAACTTTTCTGTCGGTAACACTGCTGTTGTTGCTGTTGTTAGCGAAACTGTCTTTGAAGGGGATGTAAAGCTGTGGGACCCTGACAGTTAACAATGTCATATCATGTAAGAATGTACGGTGGCCCCTAGAGACAAAGCACGTACAAACTCCAAAACACTTGCAAAATCCAAAACACATGCAAAATCCAAAACACATGCAAACCCCAAAACACATGCAAATTCCAAAACACAACGGAAGTGCTCCAGGACGCTAGGGGCAGTGTTGAGCTTTTGTTACCTAGTAACTACACAAGCCAGGACGTACCAATGACCGGATCTGGGCTGTATCCCAATTCAGGGTCTGCCGCCTTAAAGGCCGCATTTTAAGGCCGATTACGTCACAGCGACACAACGAAGGCTGTCCCAATTCAAAGGCTGCTCGAAATGCGGCCCTCAAATGCGTCCTTAATTTCCCTGAATTTTAAGGATGGGTCAGTGTAGCCTTCATGGCCCAACATATCCCAGATTTCATAGCGCGGCGGTGGTGTGGATAATTTTGCCGAAAAAAACGGCGGAAGCGGAGCCGCCGAAGAGTAAACTTTCAGAAGTAAGTACTGAATATTATGTCACTTATTTATGCGCAAATGTTTTTATAATGAAGAACATTAAAACATTACTGTTGGCCACATGTCGGGAAAGTTATGTGGCATTAGCGATGTTTGTACTAAATTGGTTTTAAAGCCTTTACTTCAAAATATACGCCGTTCAATAGTTGACTTTAATCTTACAGAGAATGTGATGATTTTATGGATAATTAAAGTCAGTCATATATCCACAAACACAACAAGCAGAAAGTCAGTGATGCTGCTCGGTTTGCAGTCCTGAATATCACAGCACAAGCAGGATTCACTGCACTGTTAATGTTAGCTATGTTATATTGCTGCCTCTGTTCGGTGGTGTCGAGCCAAACGGACTTTGACGTGTGTTTGAACGAGCTGATGGTTCACTCATTAAGCTGAAAGAAAGATGCTTTAATCACAGGAGTCACACATGTGTCCACTGAACCATCTGGGAACTCTTCTTGTTTCGTAATAACACAAACACTAAATCCTCCTTCTTTTGTGCTGTTTTGTAGCAGTGTATACACCTGAGACTGTCACCTGTCTGTCTGTCCTGCACTCTCTCTCTTTTTCTTTCTCTCTGATTGTGGAATAAAAGTATGAACATGTATTTATAAGTTACACTTGTGTTTGAATCCTGCAGCTTATCACACATTTGATTTCCATGTGTGACAACTGCAAGTGTCCAGAGTGAGGACAGACTGAGGGACCCACTGCTGCACATCATCTGTGAGGCTTTGCACCCCTGATGATCGACCAGGACAAACTCAGCAGTGTGTGAGGAAGAGGAGGAGGAAGAGCCAGCAGCAGCTGACAGATGGAGAGAATAGACAGACTGTTCCCTGTTTGTGAAGGACTGCTAGAAAAGTTTAACATAACTAATTATCTGTCCTTAATCAGTCTTATTAGGTAATGTTTAAATAATTTTATCATCCCAGTGTTTTCAGTGTGGGAGAAAGTACTCAGGGCCTTCAAGTTACACACTATGAAAGGCAGCAACAAGTTTAATGTCCAGAAACCTAAAGTATGTATCAGCAGCAGAATGGACCTAAAAATAGATGTTTGTTTCAGTTCTATGAAGCTTTGAGTATTTTGGATTAGTAGTACTGCTGTGTTTGTTGCATCATATTGCTGTAATTGTTTATATGCTTTATATATTCTGAGGTAAGTTGATCTATAGTGTTACATCATATTCTATAAGGATGTTATGTGTTTGTTTACTTTCTGCCCAGTTTGACCCATTTAGCAGAAGTCAGCCTGTTTAAGGCTCTGATATCTATTCTGTATGACTTAAAGCAGTTATGACATGGTCTGATTTTCTCACCCAATAAAGGAATATTCAATATATCAGTCTACTCTTCATTTTATCAGAAACAGTTATCACAGCTTGTACATTTTCTTTTTATAAATATATGTAAGCAATGAGCCAAATTTAGTAATGCCAACATACTGAAGGAACAACATTTGTCTCTTATATATGATGCACCTATATATGCACTGTCAAAGATACTTGTCTTTGAGTGAAGATTTAAGGTGATAAGACATATAAATAACTGCAACTTGAATGTGTACTGAGGCTCAGTATTTGACACAGAGTTCATGTTCACTGCTGTAATAGCTAATAATGATTAATACAATAACTATAATATTGGCCATATTATATTTACATTACCAAAGTGATATGACTTTAGTCTCATGAACAGCATTAGCTAATTGTTATTTACTAACTAATCTTAAATGACTGTTCAGTACAGAAATGAAGCCCAAAAATCATGTTTTACTGTCCTGTGGTCTCAGCCTCAGATACTCAACTAATCACACAAAGCTCTTGTAGAAACAAACAAACAAATGAACAAAATATGTTCTCCTTCACTTCTGTCAAACAAAGTTGTATGACACGTTTCCAGCGGTTAGTATCATGGTTGCTAGGCAACCTGGGAAGCGACGGAGACTAGACCGTCCCATACAGACAAACTTGCTGTTTATTTTGCAAATCGAGCTCAACACTGCCCCTAGCGTCCTGGAGCACTTCCGTTGTGTTTTGGAATTTGCATGTGTTTTGGATTTTGCGAGTGTTTTGGAGTTTGTACGTGTTTTGGAGTTTGTACGTGCTTTGTCTCTAGGGGCCACCGTAAGAATGTAACCAAACTGTTTATCATTGAGAAAGTGTGATTCGAACATTAAGATAGTGTTAGTTTTTAACCAGCTGTTGTTATTATTTAGCCAGTTTTTGTCTGTTGGAATCTTTCTCCCAACAGAACATAGATGTGATGCTTCATATCTTTAATATGGAGGAGCAGACATGAATTAAAATGTATCTCCACAGTACGCAAATGCCTACGGGGACTCTCTTCTACATTTGGTATTTTACATTTGGCCCACATAAAACGTGATTAGTCTGATGAAAGAAGTCCTTCCCGACCACTGCATTCAAATATAGTGGGACAACATTGCTGCTTCCACAAACTGCAAACCCACTGATGTGTATTTTTAATAGATTAATTATATGTTTGTTGGAAGACGTAATTACACACCAACCTCCTATATATTTCGGAGTACACTATGGTTTTTTGGCTATTAAATAGCGTAAAATAAATTACTGACTTCACCTTTAAAGGTGGTGTAACACTACTGCTGTGTATGTGGAGAAGATGTAGACATTTGTTCACAACCCTGTGACAACCATTAAAAAATAAACAATTAAACAAAAAATCAAAGAAAAATGTATTTAATTCCTTCTCCACAGGAATCTGTAACTCTCAATTTGTAAGACCTTCTGATTAGTAGACGGCCTGCTTCAACATCTAAGGCACAGCCGCATAGTGTAGTTGCATGTTGTCACCTTACTGAGATGCTTTATGTTACTTTTACTCCTTTAATTTAGCACTCCTCAGTAGATCTAAGAGTGTGTAGATAACTGTAAATCCTGTAAGCAAGTAGAGCTGTCTTGTCACAAGTGATTTTTGTGATTGTTTGCTATGACAGATCTGTAAATACCTTTTATGTGTAAATCAAGGAGTTTGGCAAGTGTCAACTTATCTATATTTACAGCTCCAGTAGGGAAATGTATGCATTCTCATTTACACATTTGGCTACATGTTCTAAAAATAAATAAATAAATAAAAAAACACACACATTGCGTTACCACTTGAAGAGAGGCTAGTCTTTCCCGATGTTTGCTACAGAGGTTGCATTTACTTTATTCCACAGACACTTTTACTTAAAAGAAAGATATTTTGGATATATACGTTTGAGCTGATTGCCAGGACTTACCAGTGAAATCTCTTTTCTGATGCGTTCAGCCAGATTCTGAAGCATAGTTTGTGGAGAGTCTCTAATCCCTCTCACTGTGGGGTTCACACGTTGAAGAGAAGTCATCATCTCCATGAAACAGTTGAATTCAAATGTTGGAGCTGTCCATTTAAAACTATTGCAGTCCAAGGAGCTTTGCCAGACAGACACTGCTTCTTTCAAATTACTTTCTACCACAGACCTTCCCAAAGTGTGGGGCCCGCCCAAAGCCATTGCGGGGGGGGGACAACGCTTGGACACTGCTAGCACAGGGCGCCCACACAAACGCAAAGCAGGAGATGAAGCAGCTGAATATGTTTTCCAAACCAACTTCATTCTAAGCCAAAGACTAGAAAATATGGTGAAGCATATCTTCCCTTTGGCTTCACGTGCACAAGTGCCAAGGTAGGTCTCCCCTGCAGAATTGGTTTTCCCTTCCTCGGGAGCAGCGCTGGGCTGTTCAAATCAGGGACAAACAGTATCCCACATTCTTGATTTTTAGTTCACAAACACTTGTTGTAATGACTAACTACTCCTGACATTTTGGAGATGTTAGCTCTTTATACAGTAAAGTTACAGTGGGATACAAATAATATCAGGCTGATCCTGCCACAATTTGTTCCCCCTGTCTAAATGACAGACAAACAGTATCCCACAGTTGTTTATGTTTTTAAACCCATTTTGCACAGAGAGGCATTTTTTGAAAAATGTATTGATAGCAATGTTGAATATTATTACACAGAATAAAAACAACTACATGTAAAATAATTACACCGTGATGCCTCTGCCTTTCTAAATAGAGAGACAGTAACTGCGTATTTATATGTAAGCGTTTAAAACCTGTAAATCTGAATATCTGCCAGTCTGCAATTCATCTCATGTAAACAATAACGTGGCGCACAGCGTGATGAGAAAAAAGGCACATACCTTTGACGTTGCATGACGAACTCTGTATTCCTCCTCCACACGTAAACGCAAAAAAGGAGTTTTAAAAATCTCCGTTTTCTGTGACTCGAAACGCCGTTTACGTGTGGACGAAACAGCTGCGTTTCCAAAAATACCCGTGTAGGTGCGGACGTAGCGTAAAAGAGTTAGTAGTTTATTTCCTTACTACCTGTAATTTATTGCAGATTACTTGTATTTGCTTAACTGTTTACTAAATGTTTGAGGTGTGAAATAAACCGCAATGGAGCAAAATATGGGTGTGTGTGGTTGGAGGATGTGTTTGTGCGTGAGTGTGTGTGTGTGTGTGTGTGCGCGCGCGCGCGCGGGGGGGGGGAGGGGGGCAGCAAAAAAAGTTTGGGAACCACTGTTCTACCACAACAAATTAAAGAATAACTAACTAGTGGACCACTTCAAAAGAATGAAATGGGACTGCAGGTTTAATATGTAATTCTTTAACCAGAAAGAGACCTATGTACTGGTCTAAAAGAAAATAATGTAATGTAAAACCCAAGCAAGAATATTTATATATTAACTTGCATTTTTAAATAGATCACAATATTTTAGAAATTTGTGGTTTTAATACGCAACTGTTTTTGCAGTTATTAATGACACCATTCATTTTAAAAGGCTCTTATTTAATTTACACTGGGGCTCCAGTCACATACATATCAGCATGTTCCGAATAAATAAATAAGGGTCAATAAATATTTTTATCATATGACTACCTGTTGAACAAGCTCTTTGTAATGCTTGTAATGTAATGCTTTGACAAAATCAGAATAGAAATCTGCTTCATTTGCCGATCAAGGATAAAAAGCTTGGCAACAACTATTCTTTAGAAATGCAACATAGGAATAAGGATAAACACTGTGCAGAGGAAAAATAATAACTAATAAAACAACATTAAAATAAAGTGGGAAATCTTTTTACAGACAACTATGACAAAGTGCAAAAGTAGAATATTTTGGGAAGTTTGGAATGAAATGGATTGTGCTAGCCCATAACTTTGAATTTTCTTTAACTGGTAGCAGCATAGCAGCATTTAAACAGTTCTTGATTTGGTTCACATAATGACTCAGTGAAAAATGTTGCTTATCAATTACTTGACACATATATAATTGTATAAGTTTAGCTTTTATACAACAGAGCAGACTTGGACTAGACAGTCCCTTTCCTGCCATGGGGTGAAATTACCTGAGAGGGTTAACCAGGGCCCCACCCTGGAGCCATACCTGAGGAGGGAGCTAGGTGGAGAGCGGCTGGTTGCCGTGCCTTAGGGGACGGAATTTGTTTGAATGAAATTTTTTCAATCATTAAAAAAAAAAAAAAATATATATATATATCAATAAAAATGTGATCACTCCTTTTTCTGGATTTTTGTTTTAAAATGAAAAGACACTCTGCCGATTACATGAAAGAGCTTTATTAAATGGAAACTTGCACATGATTTGCAATGCAGAATAATAATACTGGACAGTTAGCATAGGTGCAGAGAGAAAAACACAACTTGTGTCAACCGCCTAATACACAATGGCTATAGGCCAAAACGATGACCTTTGCATAGAAGTCCCTACCCAGTGCAACTGCAGTGTAGGGAGAAAGAGAGAGGTTTGTGTCTACGGGGACAGTTAAAGGGAGCTCCAGGTACACAATAATAATTTCTACATAAAGTTATAGTATCTTCAATCTGAAGTCCGCTAGCATCCTTGTAGCACGTTCTTTTGTCTATTAAAACAGGATCTACAGCTGTCTGATAAATAAAAGAAGTTATATACAATGAGAAATCAGACAGGGGAGGAGATGAAGTAGCTACAGGGGTGGGTGGTTAAATATAAAGTCATGCAGAGGGTCCAATCAAAGCTGCTTTTGGCAAATTCAGGACCAGTTGGGCCACATCTGTTGATTAAAGTCAGATGATGGAAACTGATCTTGATCGATGGTTTAGAAACAAGGCATGAAATCAGAGCTGGCAGGTAAAAAGAATGCTTTACTAGGTTTTTTTTGTTGTTTTTTTTTTTCTTTGCTTGGTTTTTTTTTTTTTTTTTCAGTGATAGCCCTTTATTTGTGGGTGTGTCCCTGTAGAGGCGAACACATCTGAGCCCCTATGCAGACATCCAGGGGAGCGCTCTCGTCTCCTCCCCCACTCACTGTTCTCACACTTCTCTGAAGGTAGTATAGATAAATTTAGAGCCCTTTGAAGAAGTATTAAAAAAAACTTCTCTACGTGGTTTGGTGAGAATTTGTGCTCTCCCCGGCAGAACAAGAAAGTCTATGACAGAAGCCCCCACCACCTGGAGGCAGAGTTCAAGTGATCACCCACTTGGTCTTGATTAGGAGGAACAGACTTGCGTCTTTAGATCCCTTTAAACCCTATTTCATGGGTAGTGGTCCAAACCAAATGAGCATGTTCCTCTAGACTGTAGATCGTTTTCCCTAAAAGGGAAATTATTCCAGTTGTAAAGAGAGCTCCTGTTCTTTCTTAAATACAAGAGTAATTACACTCAAGAACAAAGGCACATACAGGATACTTCCTTTTTGCTACAAGTGCCCTCTAACCCCTTTTTCCATCCATTACGAACAGTTTAATTTTTCATTCCCCACATTTGTGTAACCTGAGTTTTCGTCTCCCTTTTTATCCTGTTTTTCTTGGTAAAGCCTGAAACACAGCAAGTGCAAATTTCAGGGGGAGGTTTGTAGGTAAATTATTGTTTAAATTGTACAGCATTCATCTGAAAATGTCAAATGGAAATTTATATTGTGTTTGCATTTGAAAAAGTGCTAGCTGTATTTACTGCTGATTCCCACAATGACTCTTTATAATAATGGCAAATAATAATTAAAGAATAAATTCATTATTTGTTATTGTACTGATTGTTTTTCCTTTTTAAATAACTTCCAGGTCCATCAAAATAATGAATAATGTCTGTTTTCATAAATAATATCATTTTGAAACACTTTCTTTTTCTTACCAATGGTTTAAACTTCCCCAGATTCCATTTCATTGGACACTATTGCCAGAAGTATTAGAAACACGTTGTAGTTTTGTTATGCGATCTACTTTTCATGAAATCTGTCACAGAAAAACCAGTTTGCAATTAATATGTTTCAGCCTTTAGTCCACGATTGTTTTTATAGCTTAGTTTTATGTCTTTTCAGTCCATGAGATACTTATGTTTGTGTTTACTTTTTTCATTCTGCCCTCAGCACAGAACGTTGCTATACTATATGATATTTTCTCATCAAAGAACATGTTTTCTTCACTTCTAAATGGATTGCATGTGGCTGCTGTAGAAAGCCTGCTAGAGTCTACTCCAGGAAGCAGGTTTATCTAACAACTCTTTGTTAACCCTGAGATGAGGAAAACGCCAGGTTTTCTGTTCCAGAAAGCGAGTTAACTTAAACTCAGTCACTGGGTAAACAGAACTAAACCCGCTCAATGTCCTGCTGCTGCTGAATCAGCTGACTGATACTCTGATTCAGCTCCTCATTCACTATGAAAGTGCATAGCAGAGGTAATTCATTTAAGGAAATTTACATTTTTAGAAAAACACAAATCCCAGTTAGACCTCAGTTAGCTGTTTTTAGATTTGAGCGCTTTTACCCTCACTCAGATCCATCTCTTCTGTGACCCTGTGGACAGTTGTGTAACTGTCAGCCTATCAACAAGTTTAGTGCACTGTAGCAATTACTGTTTATGTTAAATTGATCTGTATAAAGCGTTAGACAGACAACACACTGGTCAATGAACTTCATTTCCCGTGTTGCTATCGGTCATACTATCAGTCACAGATGTTGGAGATGAATATTTGAATGAAGATTAGGCTGAAAGGGCATTAAAAGTCTAAAAATGTATTTTAAATTGGCTTTTTAGGCAAAATGCGGTGTGTTCTGTAGATTTCATGTTGAAATGTGTTCACAGATTGATATTCAGTCATTAACTCATTAAATTAAAGTCAAACATCAGGCTGAATGGTCTGAGTCTGAAAATCAGAATTTGAATCTGATGTTTTCGACTAAAAAAATCACCTGAATCTTTCTCATTGGATCAACTCAGACCCAGATTTGCCCACAGGTAGCCTATGATAGGCTCCACAATGGATTAAAAACTATGTTCAGGTTGGAGTCCACTTGCACAACAGAAAAGATTAAAAATGGACAAGAATCACAGATTCATACTGGATCGGGCCTGGATTGAATTCAGCTTCGGTAATTTCCCAGTTCATGCGTTTTTGGTCCGTTTTGGATGCACATCTCATGTAAAGGACTGTGAACACGATAGAAAAATTTAAATTTCATATAAAAGTTTGTAAGGTCTGTAATGATAACAGACTGTCATAGTCAGCACTGGCACATGTTCACATTCCTCCATTCATTTGATTAAAATTGAGACTCTGCACTATATTCACCTGTTGCATTGTGGTATCTGATCTTCAGTGATGAGTGTTTCCTTTCTCTACTCATGCACGTGAGTAGAGAAAGAAAACACTTATGAGCTGTTCTGAAACTGAAAACCTTGAGCTTCTGATATCAGAGTTAATCAACTAAGAGTTTATCAGACTAACAGTTTATTGAATTTGCTTCCTGGAACAGGGCCCTGTTCTATTCAGGCTGTCACCACACAACCTATGAGGCACAGTTTGTGTTGGAGTTTAGCGCTCTCGGGTGGACGGGAGGATTAGCTGCGCTTTGCTATCACCTGTTGTCTCAGCTTCTCCCTTCTCTTCTTCTCCATCAGCCTGAAAGAGCAGCAAGAAAAACAGTGACAGATTAGTGGAAAACAGACAGATAGCAGATGTAGCAGATACAGATGTAATTTGGAGATGTTAAATTAAAGCTTGCAGGAGCCACTGCTAAGGGACTAACCTGCGGTTGCGAGCCTCCACCAGCTCACTCAGCTGGTCCTGAGCGGCTCGGAGCTCCTCCAGACTTTGCTGATAGCTCAGGTCTGCGGAGCCTGACCTCTCCAGGAGAGAAACCTGGTTGGACAGCTCGCAGGTTCGATCTCGCAACCGCTGGATGGATGTGTACAAGTTCTCATCGTCTTCCTCCTTGTAGCCACAAGGTGGATAGAGAATGCAACAGCTTTATTTCAGAATGTAATACTTAACAGTGGGATTTGATAAATGTGGATTTGTAATGAATCATAATTTTTGAACATTTTTAACGATTCATGAGTTTGTGACTTTTAGTGCCTAGTTGAAAAAAGAGGCTGTGTGATATTTGTTTTGTGGAAATAATGATGAAGACGTGTACAAAAAAGTTATTTCACGCTGTAATTTTCACGTTCAGATGGTGGTGTTCAGCTTCAACTAACAGCAGTGCTGCTAACTGGAGATCCAGAAATCATCAAATATGACTGTGCATAGTGAACTTTATTTGCTGACACCATGTTATTTGTGGCTATGTATCTCACAGCGGTGAAAGTCAGGGGTTCTGTGTGTAGATTCCACATCAACAGATCTTTGAACTACAAATGGAAACCAAAAATCTTGCCTCATGCCTGCAGAGTACTATTATTCAGATGTCCTGTTTGCTGCAGAGATAAAGTAGTCCAAACCTTAGCATTGACGATTTCTATGTGAACCAGAAGGGATGCTAGCTCGAGCTCCTCACTGTAGCTGTTCTTTAGAGGTACACTCCTGTAGCCTGGTAAAACAAAAAATTAAACCAATTCAATGTAAATTAAGATTAGGAAATATTTCCAGAAACATTGCAATCTAAAAAATACAAAAATAAATAACTCATAAGTTTGTATTCTGGAGACATTTGCGCACTCACCTGTTTTGAGCAGACGGACTGGGTAGGTTGCCTGTGCCAGGAAGTTGGGATCGCTGAACATGTCCTCCTCATAGACAGTGAAGCGCAGAAAGGCGAAGGTGGGGTTGTGGATATCGAACACAAACTGCTTCTGCACCCACACAGGATTCAGACCATTATCAGCTAGGAGGGTGGAGAAAAGCAGAGGGTTAACACTGCAGTGAGTGCACATAAACTGCTGAAATGTTGCATTTTCATTGCTGCTATGCAGCAGCTCTCTTACCTACAACATCTGTCTTGCACTTGTAGCTGTCATAGTCGGCTCCACAGATTTCCAATTCTACAAAAGGACAGACAATGCTCCGGCCATTCTTAGGCAGATGGCGAGCTCCCAGCACCTGGGAAACACAGAGCAAGAATAAGCAAGACAGTGGGAAAATTGGACACTTAGAATATTAAAGTGGGCCAGGAGCACTTATAGACAAAGTAAAATCGGTCTGTATTTTTTGGAAATCAGCTGAAATTGGCTCCTGAGCAGTCTGAAATGCCATCAATACACTATTTCATAAGATTACAAAAAGCAGGTTTTGTTTAATACTTCCCAGCAAACTTGCAGATCAGATAGCTCAAAATGATCATATTGTCAGACAACTGACTTCATATGATATTTTTTTCACTCCACTTTGAAAAAAGGGAGAGCAAAAATACCACCTTCTGTATGAACTGATCTGCCAAAACTGTGGCTGAGTGTGACTTTGTGGCCTTTCTAACTCTAGCTATGGTCAGTTTCTTCCATTAACTTTCATTATGGTTCAAAGAACAATAAAAGTGTAGTTTTAAGCTTGTTCTCACCTAGAAAGGGAGCATGCCTGGACAATGTGAACTGCTCCTTTGCTTTCTCTCAGGATTGACTTAGCTGTACAATCAAACTCCCTCTATCCTGCTTAGTTAATCTGACCTGTAATTGGATGGTGATTGGCTCCACGTGCAATGTGTCCTTGTCGAAAGGGTCAAACATGTCATCCCTCATGATGTCAGGCTGGGGAACATAGCCACTCCCACCTCCAAGCATGAACAAAGCTTGGTTCAGCTGCATGGGTTTATCTACAGACAGACAGGTTTTAAAGAATGAGTGTAAAATTGTATTTAGCATCACTAATTGATTACTGAACCATCACAGGTTGAGTATGTGGACAGACTGCGGCCTGTTGTTCTTAGAGGCAAATAGGAGCTTTTCTGTTAAAGTAAGCCAGATGTTACACTGTATCAATGTCTCCCCCTGGTGGCCACTGCTCGAGTCAAATTTGTTAGGAATTTGTTAGAGATAACTTGCTCAGGAGCCAGGCCCCGGGAGTGTGCCTGAGGGCAAGCGTCAGCCGAGTGTAAAGCAGTGGGAACAAGAGTCAGCACCTCCAAATCTGAGGCCATGGTACTCAGCTGGAAAAGGTGTGTGTCCACTCCAGGTCAAGGACGAGTTCCTACCCTGAGTCGAGGAGTTTAAGTAACCAGGGTGACAGGTCACCAGTGATGGTAGAAGGGAGCGGGAGATCCACAGACAGATTGGTGCTGTGACTGCAGTGATGCGGATGCTGTTACGGTCTGTCGTGGTGAAGAGAGATCTGAGTATAAAAGCGAAGCTCTCGATTTACCAGTTGTTTTACGTCTCCACCCTCACCTATGGTCACAAGCTGTGGGTAGTGACCAAAAGAACAAGACTGTGGATAAAAGCGGCGGAAAAGAGCTTCCTCCGATGAGTGCTGGCCTCTCTCTTAGAGATAGGGTGAGAAGTACAGCCCTCCAGGAGGGGCTCAGAGTAGAGCCGCTGCTCCTCTACATCGAAAGGAGCCAGTTGAGGTGGTTCGGGCATCTGTCACGGATGCCTCCTAAGCGCCTCCCGGGTGAGGTGGGTCTGCCCGGCCTCTTGCTCCTCCTCACTCCTCCAATGGGAGGAGGCTACAGGACAGACCCAGAGCACGCTGGAGAGATTATATCTCTCGGCTGGCCTCGGAACACCTTGGTGTTCTCCCACACAAGCTGGAGGAGGTAGCCAAAGAGAGGGAGGTCTGGGCTTCTCTACTTAGGCTGCTGCCCCCACAACCCGGCCCCAGATAAGTGGAAAAAGATGGATGGATGGATGGATGGATGGATGGATGGATGGATAAATTTCTCTGAGAACAGACATGAATTAGTGTCTGAGATGAGGAAAATCTTACAACTTGCCATCAACCCATGCTGTCTTGGACTCACTGTTGGATAGAAAGGCTCTCTACAGTAATGCATCCTCACACTGACCTGGGGTCTGGAAATTGAGTGCAACCAGCTGTGAGCCGCAGAGCCACATAGGTAGAGGGTCATAGTTGGAGGAGTCCAGCCTCTGTCCTCTGGGATAAATCCTGGAAAGCTGACGACGGTTGTACTGCAGAAAGCGTTTCCCTCGGCCACGGGTCGCAAACTTTTCTGCCTTTGTCTCCGGGAAGGAGGACATATCCCGGTAACATGCTCGCTCTGTCCCAATCTCTGCAAATGAAACAGGAAGTGAGACATGAGATTGCATACAGCAACAGTTTATAATGGTAAAAGAAATGAAATGGTATGGTCCTTACTGTCCTCATTGAAGGGCACTGGTCTGCAGTAGACCACGAGGTCAGACAGCTCCACTGCAATCTTCTTCCTCCTCTCCATCTGTTTCTCCTCCTGCATCTGTTACCATGGAGATGAGACAACCATACAAATATGAACATTTCTTAAACATATGTCACATTTTTTTCTGCAAACGGTTTTCACACCATGAAAACAACAACATGGACAACAAGGAGCAACATTCCTGACTGCTCCGCTCAGACTATGCATGTGACAAATAAAGAATCTTGAATCTTGAACATGGCATCATCTTCTGAGAACATTAGCTATATTTTCTATAAACAACCGACATTATAACAGCATGTATCTGACATATGAGTATGAGGAAACTGTCAAGTTTGGAGTTTCACTATTTGACAAGGTTGTCCCGTAGAAAACTTTATACATTCACACTCTCTACTCTAGCTGAGATTACTGCTGGTGGTGTAGCAGTTTGATTCAAAAACATGCTTCAGCAGCTTCTAGGAATCCCATTTGGAATGTACCCACCTATGACCTACAACTCTTATATCAACTTAAACTGACAGCAACTTCCAACTAACTTCCCCATGTATCATTCTGTGATGTAAACAGTGGACTGGGAAACAGATCCAAGCATCTTGAGGGGATTGCTTTCTCCACTGCCATGTTGAACCTAAATCCCCAGACCCGGTTACAGAGACAACATCCAAGTGCATTTATTGCTATCGCTTGAGAATTTAACCACAACACCTTTGACACCGCAATAACCACCTCCACCCAGCAGGCTAGCTGCCCCACCAAAAATGACAGGACAATAGATCTGCTCCAAACCTGATCCCCCCCCCCCCCACACGCTTAGTCGTTTGGAGCCTGGTTCAAATCACTCTGTGCAATGCCCCTTTAGTCAAGAGATAGCCTGTGACCACAAGGACGGTGGGGAAATAATCAGTGGATGCTTTTGTGGCTCTCCAGGGCTGTTTTGAGGTGACTAATTGCCAAGCACTCTGTGGGAGGATATCGATGGGCTCACAGGATTAACCACAGACTACATAAATTTGTACACTGACTCCATAATTGCAACAGAGAGTGTGAAGTGTTATCCAAACAACAAGCCATGGGTAACAAAGGACATCAAAGCACTGCTCAACAGGAAAAAGAGAGCTTTGAGGTCTGCTAACAGGGAGGCAGTGAGAGAAGTTCAAAATGAACTGAAGGCATAAGTCAGGGAGGCCAAGGACAAATACAGGAGGGAGCTGGAGTGGAAATCTCAGCAAAACAACATGAGGGAGGTCTGAAGACCATCACTGGTTTAAGGCCAGCCAATAGCAGTGGAGTCGAAGAAGTGGGGAGTTAGCATGCAGGAGTCAACAAAGTGATTCCCACAGTGTTTCTGTGTTTCTCACAGACTTGTGTGTTGCTGATCACAAAACACAGGAAACATATCTCCTATCCCGTCTCCCTTTCTCTTCACCCCAAACACCACAGACTTTAGGCTGGTGATGAGGAAGAATGCAGCAAAACACAACCATCTGCAGCTTAATGAGGTAACGATCTAGGAACTGGTTGTGGGCATGAGGAGGACAACAACACCAGTGATCCCTATTTCCATTCCCAAGCTCTGTTTGGAGACAGCAGAGGGTTACAAGAACCTCGGTGTTCACACTAACAGTAAAGTGGACTTCTGCAAGACTGAGGGCGTGTTCAGGTTTTAGACTACACCATAACGAAGGGGTAGGGAACTCCAGGCCTCAAGAGCTGGTGTCCTGCAGGTTTTAGATGTGTCCTTGATCCATCACAGCTGATTTAAATGGCTAAATGACCTCCTCAACATGTCTTGAAGTTCTCAAGAGACCTGGTAATGAACTAATCATTTGATTCAGGTGTGTTGACCCAGGGTGAGATCTAAAACCTGCAGGAAACCGGCCCTCGAGGCCTGGAGTTCCCCCACCCCTGCTGTAGTGTATTAAAGAAGACATGAAAACGTGGTGCATGTAGACAATTTTAAAGTGAAATCTGAATACAACATTCTCAGGAGCAGATGATGTCCTCGGCAAGTGACTAAAGTGCTTTGACCAGGTAAAGAGAGAGCCCCCTTCTTAGCACAGATATAAATCACCAACCCATTAATCTCTCAGTTTGTCACCCCCAAAATTAGATATTCAGCTAGACAAAACTGCTAAGCTCACCACAGGCTCGGACCCATAAATGCAGACTCCGCTTAGAGATGAAAACATTTCCTAATCTCTAAAACTTTTTATATGTAGTTTCCTGCTTTATGATCAAAAGAGTAACCATAAGTCAGTTTGACAAACACAGCAAACATCCAGTCCAATCGAGCATAAAGATAAAACAAATCATTTTACACAAATATCTGAAAAATATTCATACTTAATTGTTCTAGAAAAGCCACATATATCATATACATAGTCATAAATATTGCTATTTACAAAATTTAGTTGTGATGCGAAGCGTAATCGAGGTTCTGTCACATTTTCATGTAAGCAAGGAAAGTCCTTAAGTGAAGTCCTGACGACCTGTGGTCTAATTATTCAAGTAGCAAAAACTCTAACAGATGTGTTTGCACTCATCTGTGTATGTGTGCGGAGTTGCACTCACTCGTGCATCAGCATTCTGTGCAGCCTCTCTGATCTTGCTGACCCAGCCGGTGAGATCTTCCAGACTGTCAGCTGCTACGTCCAGAGTCTGGACCGGATGAGAAGAGAGGTGTTGGGAGTGGATAGTGAACACAAAGGCCCGGGAATTCTTTCCGTCTTTATGCACCACTGCAGAGATTAAAGGAGGTACAAGTGGAACGAGAAAAAAGTGAGGGAAGAAGTTAGAATTGGATAAATATGCCTGTGTAGTTTCTCATTCATCTAGGTCATGATAGTCTTGAGAGCTGGTTTATGAAAACATTTTACTGATCATCCAAGAGGCTTCTTCAGTCCTAAAACAACTGGCTGGACTTCCTGGTTTTGAATTTTGAGCCCAGTATCATCTACATGTGCAAAGCAGTATTATGCCTAGGTAAGAGCCCAGAGCTTTACTTTCCACTAATGAATCCATGCAAATCTAAAACCCTAACTAATTTAATTTAGGCCAATCTCACCTTCAAGTTCATCATCTTTTGCATTTCTGCCTCGCTACCAGTGATGGGTTTTTTTTTAGACTGCTCTGTTTTGTGGCCTCTGTGACGCACGACAAGTCTCTTTCATTCTGTGTCAAAACACAGAAATCTTGAACTTGAAATTCATGTTGGTGAAGATGATGAAGTCTTAAAGTTGAGAAAGTTGAGACATGTGGAAGTCACAGCAGGGGCAAACCTGCCAATGGAAAACTGCAAGGAGTGAGAACAGGACTTCCACAGAGCAATCTAAAAACAGCATTAACAAAATCTGTTATGCTGTTTTTACTTTAATACTTCAATACTAATATAACTCTGTAGAGCCCAGTTGTCACCCACATTTGTGACTAAAAATACACCTGCAGTAGAAATGTATCATGTGTATGAATAAAAAGTGACGCCCAATTTTTCAACAAAAACACTGATTCAGATCAACTGTTAACTTAGTCTGAAACCATGTTTCAATTTGGTAGCTTAAGGTTGACAGCAGCTATCCAGCTTTAAATAAGGGCTTGGAGTGTACAAGATGTATGTATTTCACATAAAAACCCACAATTACCTCACTCAGGAGATACAATACTGTCAGAGTCCTTTTTTGCCTCCTAATAATGTTGGAAAGCATTCCAAGAAGATAAAGGCTTATTTTTTTATATACCTTATTTAGGTTGCATGTACACCTTATTTTATTTGACACTAGTTTACTTATTTCTTTTCTTTTGCATGTAAGAAATTGTTTTCTTTAAAATAATATTTTTTTAATATGACATGTAAAACAATAAATTGTTCTGGTAAACACATGTACGCAGTTAAACTATTAAAAACATTGCATTGTCTAAAATACAAACCAGTGAGCAGTTCGTTTTAAAAGACCAAATCCTCGATTTCTAAAATAGTCAATGATCCTAGTTGTGGACTGATCTTTTTGATCAAGGTTAAATTTCAACATCATTTTGAGCAGGAACTAGTCCCTTCCTGCAGTAATTATTTAATATACCTGATAAAACTATAACATATAAGAACGTTTATCCACTAACCCAGGTGGCAGGTTGGTACATCTATGAAGCCTTTGAGGAAAGTTCCCAGAGGACTGTTCTCTGTGGACTGACGCAAAAGAATAAACATTTGTCAGAATAATACACAGTGAAAGCTGGAAGCTCATTTGAAAGTAGTGAGTGAATCAGAGCTCACTGCTTCATCCATCTCTCTGGTGGGGGAACTAGGAACCTCCTCTACATAGTTTGCAGGGAACCACAGCTGCTTCTTTCCTCCATAGTCACCTCTCCACCTAAAGGCAGGTCGCATATCAACGGCAAGAAGGTATACAGAAAACAGAAGAAGGTACATGTGCACCTGAGCGTCACTCACCAGCCGCCCTCCTGCTTATCCACATTCAGGATGAGCGCTTGTTTGGGGAAACATAGCTCGTCTTCTCTCTGAGCTCGATAGTCATACAGAGCTTTGACCGTACACTAAAACATGCAGGGAGAAACAGGACCAATTCACAAACTCTGATGCAATTAAGAAAACACAATTTTAGAGAAATGAGAACGCACTTTGAGACATAACTAATGCCGTGGAGGTTTGAAACGTGAATTAAAGTGATAAGAAGCATCACATATGTTGCTTTCACTGAGTTCATTGCAGCATTTATGCCACATTGTGTTTTAGATGCAGCCGCTTGATGGCGCCAAAGTTAATTACATTTTTTAAACTGTCTCTTGGTTCTTCACAGCTGGTTCTTTCCTTCTGTTCTTTCTTCGTTTGTTTCTTTCAGTCACAGCTTTTCTCTTTTTAAATAAACAGTCTCTCTTTTTGGTTCCTTTAATTATTCTAAAAGCACAAACCCCACTCTCTTCTTTGGTGCCAGTAGTTTTACTGTTAGCCCCTCAAGAAGGACATTGGACTCCCAATACCCGACTGAAAACAAACATTTCCTGTACTTTGTACTTGTGCTGCTACTGCGGAGAGCTGCCAAAGGCTATTAGACCGTGTTTCCATAGTAGCAAAATGAGGCAATTAAAACTACTAATCATTTACTAAAGAATATGATAATATGTGATAATCAATAAACAAACCCATTAAACTTAAGGGCCATAGGCCATGTGTTTCCAGTCACACTCACCCGTGCTGTGGGCATCTTATTAGCCTCCACATAGAAATGAGGAGTGCGAACTTCATACAGCGCTCCATAGTCAAGCTCCTGGAAAAATAAATAATCAAGTTTTCAGCCACCATTTTTGTTTTTGTTTTGTTACTTCTGACTGACTTTGAATTAATTCAACATACACTAACATCAATATTTGACTTTGGCAATGTTTAATAGAAGCATCCACCATTGGAACAGTGTGCATGTTTAACAGGAAATACAAGGTCTGCCTTTTTGTTTGCTATTGTCAGACAGACTAAACAACAACGAAATATTAAGCACATTCAATTATTATTAGATTAATGACTCCGTTGCAACCTAAAACTCTGAAAATCAGCTTTTTATATGTTCATATTGAATGGAAATTCACTTAGTTGTGTAGCATTTCTTGATGAGTAGTAGTAGTATAATGTAAGAACTGATTTTGTACAATTTTAACAAGCATGAAAGCCAATATTTAGTATGAGCACCTTTATTCTTCAACATAGCCTGAGATCTTTTAGGCAAGGTTTCTTGTCATTTCTGTAAATATTCTTCAGGAATGGTTCTCAAAGCTTCTTTAAGGTCATTCCAAAGCTCTTCTTTGGATCATGGCTGCCTTTTGTTCTGTTCTCTGTCAAACTGATCCCGCACCACTACAGCAATGTTGGGACTCAGGATCTGGGGGTGCCAATCCATGACTGACCGTTCCATTGGTGTATTTTGTACGCAACTATGCTTTTACTGCATACGTAATGTATCAGGGATTATTCTTATGCTGAAAAATATAGCTGCTGCCATTCAGGTGCTTTCCAGATGCTATTGCATGACTGATCCAAATCTGATGGTACTTTTCTACATAATTCCATCAATTCTATTAAGATCCCCATCCCCACTGGCTGAAATAGTGTATAAAAATGGTTGCCACTGATTTTCAGTCCAGCTCTTCTGTAATTTGGCATATGTCTGATTTTTCACTGTGCATTTTTCATGATTCAACCAGTGAAATGTAAACAAATGATGTGTCTTTGTGACCGGCTGCTAGTTACAAAGTGCCAAACGATAAAATGTAAAATTCGTTCTTTGCCAAGTTGTCTGTTATGTGTAACAACACAGGTTCGTGCCTTGAGTTAGATGCTTTTTTATGTTTGAATAATTCAGTGTTGAGTGGCTCAACAAACAATCAAAACACTGAAAATGGTCCAGTACAAGGACTGGACTGAAAAGGAGTGAAAATTTCATTACATTTTGTCTCCCTGTAGAGAAAATAAAAAGAAATGAGGGGGCGCTTAAGACTACACAATACTGTACAACAAGGTTATGCTTTGAAGTGAGGTGTGTCTTGACCAACCGTGGTGCCCATCCGGTCTAGAGTGTCTTCATTGATGGGGTAGCGGAGCCTCATTTTACGATACAGAGGATGTTTCTCATAGTAGCTCACCAGATCCACCAGACTCTCAAACTCTGCCGAGCTACCCAACATGAAGAGACGGCCTTCTTGCTGGATACGGCAGTGTTTGATCTTACCCTCTGCCCTACACACAAAAAGGTATAGACAAAAATAAATGACATTTTTATGCTGGCTTTAAGAATTAACTGAGCAGAGACCAGAACTCATATTTTTGTCCTTTACGGTGTGTCGAGTTCTACCTGAAGGAGATGGCGTAGGAGTTGTGTTCACTGCGTTTTCGAACCAGGAAAGCTCCGTCTCTGGGCACACGCATCAGCATGTGTTCAGCCTGAACACGGGACAGGTTGGAGTGGTACCACCTGAACAGCAACAAACTTCATTTTAACAGTTTGTTTTTTGCACTGTCACTTGTGGTGTACATTGAGCAATGAATTCAGTTTGCTCCCTGGGCTTCAACCTTTTAAATTGCTGGCAGGACAAAAGCTGTTACTTTAATTTTATGATTGTTTTAATGAACTAATTACTAACATAATTCAAAGATGATTTGATTCAGTAATGAAAATTATGTAACCTGCAGTCTATAAAATACAATAAATATTAAAGGCATCAATAATAAAGATTCATATTTTTTCCTCTATTCTAGCATCATTTTGCTTACATTACAGGACATTTTTAATGCACGACTTTTAACTTGTAATGTATTTTTACACTAAAGTATCAATACATTTACCCTCTACTTTATTATATTAAGATGTGAGTCACTCACTCTCGGCTTTCGTGTGCATTCGGCTGAGGTACAGGGTTTCCCAGCCTCATCTCAAACTCGTTGCAGCGGAGCGGCGTGTCTCTATAGTGGCAGATGAGCCGGTAGAGGCTGTCAAACACCAGGTTATCAGTCAGGTAGAAGCGGGTGGAGCCAGACTCTTGACGTGAATGTATCCTGCAGTGCTGGACCCGACCAGAGCGCCTGGAAGGCGAATAAGATTGCATTAGTACTGTGATTTAGTTCCTTCTCTCTAGTCTCTTTAGTCCTATCTTCTTCAGTCAGAGTTTTATCATATGTGGGTCCCTGAACTGTCTATGATTTATTCTTCTGTAGCCAACTTCTAAACATTTAGGTTCCTTATTTGCTAAAGTTTTTTTTTAAGCCTAGTTACCGCTAGTCATTTTAGGAAAGCCTGGGCTTTCCTAAGCGAGTCTGTGTTTAAAGCTGTTCTGTTAATGTCTTGCACAGGCTTCATTATTCTATGGCTAAACTAAATATTTTTACTGTCTCTCCCACAGCCATTCACCAGGGTTGGATGGGAGACAATCATTACTGTCCAACCCAAGACAAGCTCCAAGAAAAGGTATGATCGCTACAAGCCCAAGATTAATTTTATTGAAATGCAAATCAGAATCACCTCCGTGTTTTAAAGGATGGTGTAATGAGATGCTGCTTACTGCTCAGCTTCAATGGATTTGGTGTGGTAAAGGAAACTCTTATACCAACTTTCAAGATAATTAGAAACCTTTTCTGACATTCCTGGATATGGGGATTGGAGATAATTAAAATTTGAGATGTCTGATCATGAAATGGCAAAATATTTTACAAATGTTATTTTTTTTTCTTTCTCTGCACCAGATTGTGTTACTAATTTATCAGCTATTTTATGACAGAAAACACACGGACCAGAAGGAGAGGGTGTAGTCTCCAACAAATGTCTCACTCTCCCGGACCAGGAAGGTGCCGTCTTTGGCCCCGCCCTCGCAGTACTCCTGCAGGAGTTTCTCAGCCACCTGTCGGCCATCGCGTCCTCCACCCAGCTTCCCATGAAACCAGCGCTCTGCACAGTGCTGCTCATTGTTGTTGCACTCCTGACCAATTACAAAGACATATGAGGTAGTAATACCAAAGTTGGTTGCAAAAGCACCAAGTTTTCCCATGTGTTGCTATGTGCCACTTTTCTACCTCCTTTCCTTCATCATCCTCCTCTTCATCAGCTGTCTGATAATGAGATGTCTCCTCAGAGTAGTAAATCTTATTACTGGTCAAGACAAAATAATGTGGCGTCCATGTCTGCAAATGGATACACACATTTTAGACACACAACGATCAGTATAGTTAGAGTTAGAGGTAAAAATATATTTTCTTCATAATCACTTAGCCAAGCTTACACAAACTCACATGGTCAATGGGGTCTTCGAGGTAAAGGATGCCGTTCTTTAGGGAGTTACTGATGTCGTTTTCAGAGTAGCTGGCTGACGTCACCTCTTCATACAGGGTTCCTTCAACCAGCTTCTTGTGCTGTGACAGAGGAAGAAAGAAAGATGCTGAGCACCACAGGTTTACTGTCCCAGGAAAATCTCAACCAGGTGTATTTTCCATTAATGTGGAATCTGAAAAGTTAATTGACAGCTCAAGGTAAACAGTGATGTCATTGTCAGACATCACCATTTAGGGAATGAAACTGTCAGTGTTTGCATTTGTACGATTTCAACACGGCCTGAAATGATGTCAAAGAACTGGCCACCATGCCATGACATACAAGCCATTTTAAGTAAAATCAAGGGGAAGAAAAATCTACACATACAAATTAAAACGGTGTATTATTTTGCCGCACTCATTACCAAAGCAGTTTTTCTTGAGCTTCTTGTCATAATCAGAAAACTCTTTCTCTTTTTAAATTATGACAAGTTGTGTGGAAAAAAATGTGGAAAAAAATATATCTTGCCTAGGTGGAGGTAAGAGTATGCAAGCGATGGTTGATATCAAGACAAGAAATAAATACCTGGCATTATAAATTTTATAGTGGTTTGAAAAAGTGTTTGTCCCCTTCCTGATTTCTCCCTTAGCAGCAACAACTACAATCAAGCATTTGCGATAACTGGTAGTGAAGCACTGTGGAGGGATTCTGACCCACTCATCTTTGCAGAATTGTTATAATTCAGCCACATTGGAGGGTTTTCCAGCATGAACCACCCTTTTAAGGTCATGCCACAGCATCTCAGTCGCATTCAGGTCAGGACTTCGACCAGGCCCCTCCATTTTGTTTTTCTTAAGCTATTCAAAAGTGGACTTGCTGGTGGGTTTGGGATCATTGTCCTGCTGCAGACCTGAGGTGTGCTTCAGCTTGAGGTCACAAACAGATGGCTGGACTTTCTCCTTCAGGATGTTTTGGCAGACAACAGCATTCATGGTTCATTTACCACAGCAAGTCTTCCAGGTCCTGACCTGCCCCAGACCATCACACTGTTAATATGATGTTCCTGTTACTTTTACGCCAGATGTAATGAGGCACACACCTTCCAAAAAGTTTAACTTTTGTCTCATCAGTCCACAGAGCCTTTATGTTGCTTTTTGCCCAGTCTCTTTCTTATGGTGAACACTGACCTTAACTGAGGCAAGTGAGTCCTGCAGCTCTTTGGATGTTGTTCTGGGGTCTTTTGTGAGCTCTTGGACTAGTCGTCGCTGCGCTCTTAGGCTAATTTTGGTCGGCCGGCCACTTCTGGGAAAGTTCACCTCTATTCCATGTGTTCACCATCTGTGGATAATGGCTCCCACAGCTTTCGCAGCAATCACATTTTCACACAGGGTGATGCAGTTTATTATTAAGGTTTGCCCCTTAATAATAAAGACCTTCATTTAGAAATGGCATGCTGTGTTTACTTGTGTATCATTGTCTAATATTTACATTTTGTTTGATGATCTGAAACATTTAAGTGTGACAAACAACAAAACAAAATAAGAAAACAGAAAGGGTGCAAAAACACTTTTTCACACCAATGTATAAATATAAAACGATTTTTCGACATTTCATTTAACACCTTTTTTTGTAGGTGGCATTTCATTAACTTAAACTTCAAAGAGATTTTTGTTTTTCAAATGGCCAAAAGTAACTCTTTGTCTTAACTATAGGCAGGCTAATTGTGCTTGCGTGCATTTCTAGCCTATAATCAGGAAGGATTGGCTGGTCATAGACAGGGTGGGACGCTGTGCTTTGGGGCTGATGACAGAGAGCTGAGGGCAGCATCGTAATTACTGTCAGCTTCTCTATCTACCACTCTGTCAAGCTTTCCAGTGAACATGTGGTGTAAATTTTCAGGATATGATGAAACTTTTGACCAGATATATACAGAGCTGAGAGCAATACAGCTTTGAATCTATTTTGAACGCAACCTTTAAAATAGTTTTATTTTTCCATTATCTACACCTCCTCCATTGTTCTGAATTATCTCACATCTCTGCACACATTGTTACCACCTGACAAACATCACTGTGTGATATTTACTTCAATTTAAAATGAAAAATCTGTTCAGTGTTGAGTATATACTTTGATGAGGATCTTCCTGCGGAGCTGGTAGGGCGAAGGAAGCTCCTCTGCGTTATTGTCAACCGGTTTGGTGAGCAGCAGATCTCCGAAAACTTTCTTGAAGTGCGTGGCCATGTTCCTCTGCTGGACCACGCTGCAGTGGTCCTCGATGGATAAGATCACAGGATACCTGCAAAGACACAACAGTAGGTAGAAGAGCTGTAATGCTAAAGAAAAAAAATGGTGATTCAGTCGCTACTTAAAACTGCTACTTTAGCAATACGGCTCAGTAAATGAACACAATCATGTACTCACTCAGATATAACAAAGGCATGTTCTTTGATGGTATGCAGCACATCCAGGAATTTGATCTTGGAAGTTAATGTGTGGCCGTGGTAGATGATTGGCAGGTCATCAGGTCCATCCCAGCAGTCCACTTAGATTAGAAATTAAAAATCAAACATATAGCTAAGATTTTAGACCCTGAAATGAAGCCTGCATTGGTTAACCCAAAGCTTGTGGAACAGCACTATGTATGTAATAAACTGCAGGAAGGAGTAGTTCACCAGTGAGTTTAAAAAACATCTCGCATACGTTCAATGCAGCGGCAGCCCATCCTCAGACAGCGAGCGTAGGCTTCTAGAGATGATTCACTGGAAAACTGGTCACCTGTCAGGTACCTGAAAAAGCATGAATGTAGAAAATAACCTTGTTAGAGCAGCGGTGGTTATAGAATAACTAATACTGTAGCAAGTAAAAATATACCGTAATGATATTTAAAAAAATAAATACTAGCAACCCCCGGTACTACCCCTCGACGCAACTAGCAAGAAAAAAAACAAACAAAAACAAAACAGACTCCAGTCTTTAAATTTCCACAGAAATATTGAATCGTATTGTTTTCAGCAGTTACCAGCAAATCCGAGGATTTTGAATATCTCTCTTGAAATATCTCTGTCATGAAGGACTTTGTTTGATGATTTCCAAATTTTTTAACTCAACATTTTTGATAATTAGATGTCAAAGAACAGCAATATCCCTTTCACTTCTGCATTGGAAAAAACATTCAAAAAATTTATAAAAATCCTAAAAATATTAGCAAGCAGAATAAAATTCCTATCTGCAAACTCAGTCTCTAATGACATGCTCTCTATAATAATAAAGTTGGTAGTTTATCACTGAACTTTTTAAACTGTGTTTAGCTTAAAAGATGTTCTTATTGAATTATGAATATTTGTGAACTTGAAAGATTTCCTGTGAGACCTACGTGTTGTGCGAAGATGAGATCCAGTACTGAGACAATGGCCTTTTCATGTCATCAGGAACTACGGGTGAAAGACGAGGGTCACACACAGAATTCTCTTTAGAGTACAGGAAGGTCAGGAACTAAAAAAAAACAAAAACAAAAAAAAGCAAAAAGATCTAATTGTCAGGAAAACACTGTGATTTGACTGTATGCTCAAGTTTATCGAGAACATCCATCAGGCCAATGGCATTTCATCTCAGGTTGGGGTTTCACTTCAGTAATGTACCATTTTCCTTTGGTCATTTGGAACACCAGCATTGACCACATATTTGTCTATAACAAAAGCAGCCTTACAACAAGGTTGTCAGTGACCTGGTGGATTGTTGAGAGGTTGACTTTTTGTGCTTATTTAGTGTGTCACCTCATCCAGTTGTAGCATCGGCTCAGGCTGTGGTGCCCCCCTCATGTAGCCCATAAGAAACTCCCTGACACGACCCAGATCTGACGCCCAGGACTCCTGAGACGAGCCGGATAAAGAAAAGTAAGTGCAAAGCAGTTTTGGGAAGCTTTTTCTGTGTGCTGATGGGCACTGAATTTTTTCTGTACCTTCTGGTCCATCTGTAAAAACTTTTGAAAGTCATAGAGGGAGATTTGACATAGCTCTGGTCTGTCAACATTTCTGAAAAGACAGTGATTTACAAGATATTAGATGGCAGACGTCTGAAAGTACTATTGAATGAGAAAGCAGGCATGAAACATCAAGAATTTTAGTGATAGATAATTTCATTGTGATAGCTTTCTTTATTTTATTTTACGTTTGCCAAATCTAGTTAAACCACCACCCCATCACATACATAACTTTAAGAAAACATTTCACTTTTTTGGACATCCAAAACAATTATTAAATTTCATTAATGTGACAAATCATATAAAAATTTGAAATGCAAAACTTCCCTGACAAACTGAGAAAACTGGAGGAGTAGTGGGATAGCAGGGGATGTGAGGATGAAGGACAAGACACTGAGGACAAAAAGGTGGAGGGACTCACCGCAGAGGGAAGGAGAGCTCCAGCTGCTCAATAATCTGAAGAACAAAAGGGAAGGAACCAGGTGATGGACAGGTGGGAGGGAGCAGTAAAGGACAAAGTGAGCAAAGCGTGCATGAGAGCAGAAGAGGAAGTATCACAGCACTGGTGTGTTTACTTAGTGGAATTCTGAGCTACTGAAACTTTTTGCTAAGTGATATTTAAGTACAACAATCAAGATCAGATAAATATAATACTGTATAAACATATAAAATATTGCTGTTGTTTCTTCCTTGAGCTAGACCCTCAGGGGTTGCTACAGTGGATCATCTCACCCTATACTTTGCAAACTCTTCTGTCACACCAATCCTCTGCATGTCCTCCTTCACTACATTCATGAATCTTCTCTGGAATCTTCTTCTTTCCTTCCTGCTGGCAGCTCAATGGTTAACATCCTTTGACCAATATATCCCCATCGCTTCTCTGCCCATGTCCCAATCATAGGGTTGCCAACTTTTTAACTATCAAATAGGAACACTGGTGCGCCAGAAGCACAATGCACAGTCAGCTGGGCAAAGTTTAATATGCACTTTATGTCCATATTCTTATAATAAAAATGCAGTAAAATGTTGGTAATCAGTTTCAATGACTTTTCTAAAACAATAAAGAAAAATAAAGTAAATGATAACAGAAGTCACATGGTCATTTTTTTGAAAAATAATCAGAAAAGAAAAAAAATATTCAAATAAAAATACTGTAAATACAGGCTTCAATTACCCAGTTTATTATGCTACGGAGACCAAACCTTATTTTTACGAATCACGTGTTACTCCTCACATGTGGTGTGCCTGATAGGTCATCAGTGTTGTGACTGGACACAAGCATCTGGGGACATTAATAAGGAACAAACTAATTTTCCTCATTATACGCCATGTCTAGGCTAAAACGGGACAGTTGGCAACCCTACCAAACACTCTCGTCCTTACCTCTTTAATTTTGTCTACAAAACTATTTGAAAACAATTATGTTACATTGCTGTTGTAGCAGCCAGAGCTTTAGAAAATTGAATATAAAAATGACTAAAATCGTGCTGTATGATATGCTAATAAATAAGTTGGCTAATGTGGGTCTAAAGAAACGCTTTCTTGAATAAAACATCCTGAACAGGATTCCTCTGTTTGGTCTTAGGTATCAAAACCAATGTGTGCTCGTAGCATGCTAACACAGACACTTTGCTAGCTACTTAACATAGCATAGAAGTCTAGGAAAAAAACAACTTTATGCGTTGAACATAGTAAATTGTGAGCTCAGTTACTCATTTTGGGATATACTAAATAAAAAAATGAAGCCTATTTTGTACATCTTGGTCATGCTGTGTTTCAAAATGGAGGACTCGTGAGAAACAGCAAGCTAACTGCCTAAAGAGTTGTTAATGGCATCATTTGCTAATGAGTGTGCTTTTCAGCCAGACCTGCCTTTCATGTCAAGTTTATTGCAACCAAGATGAAGACAGCGAAAACATTCATCTTGAGGGTTCAAAAGTTACTTCAGAAACTGATGGTTGACATCATGGCAGCTCCATTTCCTTCACTGTCTATGCTTGCTAAGTCAACAACAAAAAAAGGTTCTTGAAAGTTTTTCATCAGTTGCCACTTTGGGTCATGCTGTATAACACCCTGTAGCTACGAAGCACTAACAACATGTAATGGCATCCTAAAACGGCAACTGAGTCTCAGTTTCCTCAGTAAGCTTATTTCTGATCAAAGTGAAAATTGTCACAGGACGTAGCATGCTTAGTTTATTGCGCTAGTTGCTGATATTGAACTTAACCCAGATTTTTTTCCTACAGCTCCTAATGTCAAAATGAATCCTCCAGAGGACATGAAACAATTTAGCTGGTGAACAACCTACTATATCTCATCATATAGATTTAATGAAATCCAAACTACAATAATGAGTTCCTTATCATATCATTAGTGAAGGCTGAGCTCAAGCTCAAGCTCGCTGGCTTATTTCACATTCTCGTATGGCAAAGTGTACCCCCCACTCCCCCCACCCCTGAAACCACTTGGACAGTAAAACTTTCCTTGCATAACATTTCGTATATGGTTTATAATAGTGACTTAAGAAAAACCTTCTTTATTGTCTTTTCCATCCTGATGATGCTACTTATTAAGTATAAGATTTTAATACTTCCTCCAGTGCTCTGCAAATGTATGTAGGTTTATATCTGACACTCACACTCCTCTGTGCATCAAACATCAGTGTTCTGTAGAGCTGTGCAAAGTTGGGGTATGACAGGTCGCTCCTGGCCTCCACCTCCTATGTAAATGGGTTTGTTGTGAGTTACAGTGACACCAAACAGTGCTGTGGTCAAGTCAGAACATGCAGGAGAGCAAATTCAAAAAGGCAAAGAAGCTGCAGGCAGTAAAACATTAAAATGATCCTCATACTTATGTTTCACTCTAACCTGTAGCTTGTCTTTGAGAAAGCGCATGTTGGGCACTCGATAGTTGACCTGAGGCAGCAGAGCTTTCACATCCTTCACTGTAATGCTGGGAAGGGAAAAAAAGAAAAGAAAGAAAAACCTTATTCAAGTGCAGTGAATCTAAACTCAGCACATGAAAAAATCATCTAGTTTGTTCAGAGTGAGTCACATGGTGGCAAATACCATACCGTTACATTAAAAGTTGGGCACTTTCCACTGTGAAAACCTTTATCCTCAATGTTAACTAAACTTAACAATGCCTTAACAATTTTTAAACTGATGGTCAAAAATAGAAATACATGATTTGATAAAACAGTGTATTAGCAGACTGCGTGAGCTTTTGTAGAGTCGCTGATGTCTTTAACGTTAAACTTTTTTTCCGTAGACAAATTGCACATGGATTAGAGATTAAGGAAAAAAACATATGCAACCTCAGAAATCAATAAGAGATTGCAGAAGGAAGCTAGAAAAGCAGGTAGAGTGAAAAAAATCTAGGTCAGCGCTCTTGGGATCTTTTAGGTTCAATGACCGCTATCACTACTGGTCTCAGACCTGCCACCTCCCACCTCTTTCTCTCTAGCTACTGTTACTATTTTCACAGGAGACAGGAAGTTGCCCTCTCCCGGCATCGCATCACATCACTTCCTCCTCCTTATCAGGGGGTGGCAGGCTGTTTGTCCTGGAGCTACTTCCACCCAAACAGAAGCCTGGATTTAAAAGAGTCTGCGTGATATTTGCCTCGGAGCATGGAGGTGTATGGGCAGGTCCCTGGCAGAGTCTCTTTGATGAGATCTGGATATGATTTCACCATAATTCCACCTGCTGTGGCACCCACTAATGAGCAGCCATCATAGGCTTTACAACTGGGTGCTGAAGGCCTGCATGTCACTCACCTGCCCTCGTGGCTCCTGTCCATGACTTCAAACTGTTTCCTCAGCCACCTACAGAGGGAGAGAGGGTAAAGTAATAGGAGAGAGAAAGCAACTTTTAAAAGCATTAAAATCTAATATACACACTTCTGGGTACTGTGCTAAAACACTGAAGTTAAAGGAAAGCACTGAATATTTTTAGACTTTGTTTTAACTGTTAACATAGAAGCAGAACATGTATTCTGACAGACTGTGCTCTGAAAAGAAGTCATTCTATTTTAGGTAAAACTAATAAATACTTTCCTGATGATAATGTGCCCAATGCATCATTTTTGGTCATACTAACTAAAACATTAAGTCTATGTTGTAGATTTTGGTTATTCTTAGTGTGAGGAAGGAACATTATCCATGGTGTGCTCATTTCCTAACAACTTGGGATTGCTGCAGATGGCTGCCTCTCCCTGAGCCTGGTTCTGGTGGAGTTTTCTTCCTGTTAAAAGGGAGTTTTTCTTTCCCACAATTGCCAAGTGCTTGCACCTGATTGTTGATGTTTTCTCTATATTATTATAGGGTCTTTCCCTTACATTATAAATTGCCTTGAGGCAACTGCTGTTGTGATTTGGTGCTATATAAATAAAATGGAACTGAAATAGAAATAAATAATAATATACCGGGAAAATTTGCACAATTTCCATGAAAGAAAATTGCCGGTCATAGTGCCCAGTCATTCAAGTAGGATATTTTTATTGTCTTTCATTAAGAATATCCTTCTTTTTCTTTCTTTTAAAAAGATTATCATTTATATTTGGAATGAAAAAGTTTCACTTTTAATGTTTAATGCTACTTACAACATACTGTAACATTACAAAGCTAATCTAATTAGTGTTCCAGTGTTAAAACACAAGAAGACACACATTACCAATGTTATACAGAGTTTCCCTTTTTGTTTAACTATTAAACTTTCAAAGACATTGAAGTTAACTTTTGTCATAATGCCTGCGTGTATTTTAAGTATTCAGCCAATGGTTCTTCTCCTTAAACAGTTTACAGAACTTCATAAATAGATAAAATTATCCATTTCATTCCCTTCGACCATTTCCAAACATAAACTGTGCTCACTATGTAGACAACAAAACTGTCTTTCTGCCATACAACACCTCTCTGTTCCTCTGCTTTCACCACATAAGCCAAAAAACTGCCTCCGCACATTTGTCTGGAGCAAATATTTTCATCCCAAAACAAATATTTGTCCTCGCTGCTGACTCACAATTCCGTTTCTGTCCAGGTCACCACTCCTTTGATATACCCAGATGTCACTTTATCACAAATATAGACATTTTTAATGGTTTCCATTACTTCAGTTTTGTACTTTTAATTGGCACCAATTGGCCTCCCGTTTTGGTGGTTGTGGGGAGCATTGTCCAGTTTAATGTTTCATATTAAAAACAACCCAATTTCCACACGCTTATACAGCGAGGAAAATAAGTATTGAAGAAAGGGAGGTGCAAAAAGGCATGGGACACCAGCTGATATCTAGCATCTGCCACTTAGTGCAAATTAAAATCAGCTTTTTCAGTCCCAACTGATGGCCTATAAAATGGTGTCTCATTACCAAGGTGTCACAGAAGAAACATCTTATGATGGGTAAAACCAATGAGCTCTCTCAAGACCTTTGCAAAGTTATTGTTGCAAAATATACTGTTAGTATTAGTTACAGAAAAATTTCGGAACTACTCAAGGTTCCAGTGAGCGCTGTTGGATCCATAATCTGGAAGTGGAAAGAACATCATTTCACCGTAAACTGGCCACGACCAGATGCTCCCCACAAGATTTCAGACAGAGAACTGAAAAGAATTATCACAAGAGTTTCCCCAGAGCCAAGGACCACTTGTGCAGAGCTAGAAGAACAAATGGAAAATTTACTGAGACATTCTTGTGAGAAACCAGCTTCCATCTATCAGGATGATGAAGATAAAACAGGGATGGAAGTTTCAGCGGGACAATGATCCCAAACACACAGCCAAGAAAACTCTCAATTTATTTCAGACAAAGAAAATAAAGCAGCTAGAATGACCCAGCCAATCACCTGACCTGAATCCAATTGCAACCTCATAGAAAAACAGAAACCTCAGGATTTGAAGACTCTTTGTGTAGACCAAAATCACATACGCACATATGTGTGTCTTATTTTGCACACATTGTATTTCCAAAAAGCCCTAAGTTATACATTGCTTCTCATTAATAATGGATAGTGGCTGCTGTGCATTTGCCCCTCTCTCTTGCTGTCCACTACAACAAGAATTGAAATTGAATTGAAAATGATTGCCAAATGATGTGAATGTATAGGTAACGTGAGATGCAGAGACATTGCAGGTGAGGCACTGAAAAGCCTTTTTTTTTTAGTTTTGGGGGTGAGAGCGGGAGGGGGTGTATGATTTTCCTGTTCATTTTGTTTAGTTTTTGTTCAACAGTTTCCTGTTTTTTCCCAGAGAAAAGGAGAATTTCCTGTTGTTACTGCACTGATTATCTTCACCCCTATTTAAGTCAAATTCAACGTAGATCTTTTTTTCATTGTTAATAATCGATAAAAAATGTGGGCTATGGGGCTTGACCTGTTGGGCTGTTGAAGTGGGGCATGCCAGAAAAAGTTTAAGAGTTCATGTTTAGATTTTGACTAAAGAAAAGCTACTTGTTAACCTATAGCTTCTGCTGAACCCTTAATAGGTTGTCATGTAAATACTACTAACACAAGAGACTACAAGTTAAGTTTCCTACACATATAATCTTATATTAACACAATAAAAAATGAGCAGGTTAGAATATACTTCTATTACTGGTTTGTCACAAAGCACACTATAATCAGTTCCCAAAGAACTGATGGAACTCACATCCTTTGCTTTCCAAAGGATTGTTTTGATGAATGTAAATGGTCTCAAAGGTGCAGCCATGCTTTCCCCACTATTCTCTGAACCTCCAGCTTCCTGTTTATTTAAATGTCAAAATAAAAGCTTCACAAACTTCTGACATTTAATAAAACATCCTGTACAGTAATACTTAGTAAGTAAGTAAGTAAAATTTTATTTATATAGCACATTTCTAGATAAAAGATCACAAAGTGCTTCACAAGGTATAAAACAAAAACAGACAAAAGTTAACAAAATGCAATTCTAAAAAGATGTGTTTTTAGTTGTTACTTACTTATTGTCTCTTTAACACACCGAATAAAATCAGGACACTCGACATATTTCTATGTAAAGCAAAGCTGCAGAGTGCCTATATCACCATACTGCAGCAATTGGATCACTATTTGTGGAGGAATTTCCAACTTTCAGTTTCAAATCTATGAGGTTCTAGCTAGACCCTGGATGTAAGCAGTTAATGTGAATTTGTGAGAACAGCACCCCCAAGGCTGGAGACGGAGCAATACTGGAAGAGCTTATGGGAGAAGGACGCAACCCTTAACGGCAATGCTCAGGGGCTAGTGGATCTAAGAGCAGACCACAGCAACCTCCCTAAACAGGGTCCAGTAACCATCACAGTGGCAGAAAGGGTCTCCAGTATGAAGAATTGGACAGTACCAGGCCCCGACATGGTTCACACCTACTGGTTGAAGAAGCTGACTGCACTCCACAAGCTTCTGGCAGTACTAATGAACCAGCTGCTAGTCGACGAGAGACACCCGGAATGGCTAACCAAAGGCTGGACAGTCCTGATCCTCAAGATCCCCCAGACCGGACCGGTCCCTTCCGGTGGTCTATATATGTGTAAGTATATGATTATTGTCTTCTACTCTTATTATTACTCATAATACAGATTTTCATCCAGAGTTTCTTCTGATGTTTGCCACAGGTTTCTTGTGATACTTGTCATTCTGGTACAAAGCTACACTGATGTGATCAGAAGACCAACTGTAATAAATCTGAGAGTCTCTTTGTCGTTCCTCTACCTTTCCAGCACAAACTGTCCTTTAAGATGATGGACAGGAATGATTTGTGTGTTGATATAGGAGCATATTTGTGTATATGAAGCCTCAGGTTTACAGTTCTCTCAAACACAAACACACAAACCTGTCAATCTGTTGTGGTGCCGGTGCCCTCTGCGTGTCCATCATTAGCCAGTTGAGTCCAGTGATCCACATGTTGACTTCCTCCTCACTGAAGGCTACAAACACAAATTCACAGAGCAAGCAAAAAAATGCTTTTAGGGCAACAATTGTCCTGCTAAAACTGAATTGTAAGTATTTTAAATTTTGTAGTTTTATTGTTGTGTTGAATTCCTCCAGAAATAAAAGACCATACCCAACAGTAAAAGGATTCTCATAACAAATATAACTCTGTATCAAAAACTATTAAAAACACACACTAACAAATAAGAGTTCATTTTCCCCATAATTGTTCTTTTGAAGATTTACACCTTCACTTGGATACCAGTAGTGTTAAACCCACGTAGGTTCCAGGTTTACTCATTATAACTGAGGTCTGTATGATTCATTGTAAAGTTACAGTACAATATAAAACACGGTTGTTTTATTTGTTGTTGAAAATCAAATTTTAAGATGTGATTTTAAGTTGATTACGTAACTAAGCTTTGCTTATATGGTTACTGGGCAAATTATGATACTGTAGGCTATGACATTGAACACCAGGGGCCCACCAACATATGTTTGCAGTAGAGCCTTAACATCATGATAGAGAAACCAAGCACATTGTTAGATTGTGTCAAAATGTGGCATTTTGACAGTAATTAAATAAACAGCAGTGCTAAACTGATTGTTTAAGATGAACAAAGTTGAGAAAATGAGTAACAGAAAATATGTTATGTGATGTGATGTGAGTTCTAGTTGAGCAGCAGACATGACTGTGAGAAAAACCAAACAGTAGCTGTGAAAACACTTTGGGAATCATCAGTACACATACACAGACAATAGCTTATATACACACACACACACACTGACCAGCTACACTGAGGGTCCGGAGGCGAAACTCCAGGCCGTACAGCACTATAAAGCAGTGGGTGGAGTCCAGCTTACGAGCCTCCTCAGGGTAGCGCTCAAAATCACGGGAGCCCTTCCCCAACCGCAGCTCCCGGATCTCCCGTATGTCGACTGTAGGAGGGAGAGAGAGAGGAAGGAAGGATTGTGTTGCATGAATGCAAATATGCACAACCATAAATCACACTTTGGCACGTTGTTCATTTCACTGCCAAACACACAGAAATCTGCTGCTGAAGAGCTGAACAAATACTCAGTGTTTGTGTGTGAGAGCCCAAAAACACACACTAACATTTCTGCTGACTGCAGAATGTCTGCAAACACACCGATGTTTACGCTTTCCTTCCACATAATTAAAGGAAAAGATTCTCTAATGTATTTTTAATTTGAGACTCTAGTAGTTTTGCATTATTAACAGTGCGAGATTATACTTTCAGTCTCCCTTCTGATTGGCTTCTCCTTGGAAAAAGAAGTTTTGAATAACAGGTGGGTGGGGCTTCTGTACTCACAGTCAGAGCTGTGTGCCTGAGATGACCATATTAGGTCTATCTGCTCTCAATGACATCACAGAGCAAAGAGAAGAAAGAAAAATGTCTCAAATTGCGAGTTTAGAGCTAAACTTTTGGGTCATGGGAATTACTTAGAAATATTCTGAACTCACTGAAACAGAAAAATAGATTAGGCCCCTTTTTATAATCATGGCTTTAAGCCAATAAATTTACTTAATTTCTTTTATTAACTTAATTAAAATGTACTGAGGATGCTCAACGACATTTCAAGAGTCCAGGGTGTACTCTGTTTCTCCCCTTATGACAGCTGGGATAGGTCTCAGTCTTAAGCATCTGGACAAAAAAATATTCGGCCTGCTATAAAACCAATTTGTACCTTTAGTCTCTGTGCAAGTAGCCAGATGGTGACCATGAAAACAACATAAATAGAGATAAACTTTGGTTAGAATTACAAAACCAAACATGAGAAAACTTTACTTTGATTCTGATGGTTGGAACTTCTTCTGGGATTCTGAAGCAAATTGTGAACATGCCTGTTCAATGTCAGGGTAAGCACACAGTCCTAAACTATTCTGTGACTAAGACTGCAGTGCATATTGTAGGCACTGCAGTCTTCTTTCATAACATAAAGTTATTATAAATAAGTCATTTTTATTTCTCAAAATATAGCACGTCAAGCAGTTTTGTTTATTTGATGAAGATTTACATGCAATCTAACCGTTGGCTTATTTCCTGTGTCATATAAAGGCTTTCATAGATGTAATGCACACTTGTGGCTCAGTCAGTGAAAGCTCCAGTGGTAGGCTTATGGAGTCGGGTGACAGACCGCCGAATATGATGTAAACTCCGGCCTCTGCTTTGACACTGGCAGCAGTCGACACACCCACAAAGAAAACCCCAGCTTACTGACATAGCAGATGTCTTGTGCAAACACACATAAACATAGGCTCAAAAATGCTCTGCCATTCACAGACCACAGAAAGACCCACTGTAGCACACACACACTTGAACTGAATGTGACTTTTATAAGCCTGGATGTGATTTTTCCACCACAGAGGAGCTTCTTCCGAATAAAAACAGGAATCAAGCAGAAGTCCAACAGCTTTTTTCCCATTGGCATAAAAAAGAATCCCACCAGGAAAAAGCTATCTGTCCAAAATGTACACTGCAGGGGATACGCAACAGGGAACACACAGCAAGGGAAAGAACAGTGTTCCGGGTCTTTATCAAGCCAAGGCCATCCTCAGCAGGTTGTAAATAATCTGGAATCAAACAGAAATCTGGTTCCTATCTGAGCCTCCTGCATGTGGAGATGACATGGAGCACGTTTGGCATGAGATTAAGAGAAAGCCATTTTCCTCAGATGGAAATGTGGCCGTACTTCATTGAGATGGGGTCCAGCACTGGAAGCAGCAATTTCTTAACCAGAGAAGACCTGCTTGGTTTCAGTACATGGAAATAATAACTTTATAAGATGTAAAAAAACACCATTATAAACATAAATGATTCCCACATACATTAGCTTAAAAAATATCCCTTTGAAAATCATGGTGAAATTTAAAACAAGATCCAGGTTATTCGTACTTGGAAATACTAACCTGGTGTTGCACTCAAACTAAAACAAGAGGAAACACAGCTAATGTTTGCTTGGTAACTCTTAATAGCGGTCTTCATGATCATATACAGTCATGTGTAAAAGAAAGTCTTCACACGAATGAGGACCAAGAAAAACCTCTAAAAGCACATAGAGCAGAGCTTAAGGTTTCAAAGGTACATCTGAACAAACAACAAGACTTCTGACAAGAAAAGAGACAAAAGTGGAAATGTTTGGCCATAATGCATAATGCACATAATACACAAAGCATACCAGCGCAAACACCTCATACCAACTATCAAGCACAGTGGGGGGTTGGGGGGAGTGGACTTGTTTTGCAGCCACAGGACCTGGACACCTTACAGTCATTGAATCAACTATAAACCCCTTTGTATACCAAAGAGTCAAATGTGATGCCATCTGTCTGACAGCTGAAAGTTGTCTGAAACTGGGTTCAATTCAATACAATCTTATTTATACAGCGCCAAATCAAAACAACAGCCACCTAGAGGCACTTTATATCGTAAGGTAGACCCTAAAATAATACATACAGAGAGAACCCCAACGATCATATGACCCCCTATGAGCAAGCACTTTGGCGACAGTGGGAAGGAAAAACTCCCTTTTAACAGGAAGAAACCTCCAGCAGAACTAAGCTCAGGGAGGGGCGGCCATCTGCTGGGGAGAGAGAAGACAGATAGATGTCATGCAACAGGACAGTGATCCCAAACACAGCAGCAAGCCTGCAACAGACTGGCTAAAAAAGAAAAGACCTAGTCAGAGCCCAACACCAAAAACTTTCACTTTTTTAAGTCTAATTTTATTTTTGTTTGTCTGATGCATCATAAAACTCCTTTTCAGGCCATGGCCTTTTTTATATCCCTCAAGCTAGACATGTAAAAAACAAAAATGCCTCACTATATGCATCAGTCATGAAGCTATACAAAGTGCTTCACAGTCTAAGCTGAGTCACTTTCTTCCCAAACTAATTTTAGAAATACCTCAAAAACCTCCTATTTGTTTTCCTCTGCTCGCTCTCGTTATTATTTCCTGCCATTTAGTTTGGACTCCGGACAATAAGGCAAACAGGCGCTCAGCTCACCAAACGTCACACTTCGCTCACCATGACTATGACAGCACACACCCAGCCTTTCCCACTCCGCAGTATGCAGAGACTGATAAATACCACACATATTACGGTCTTTAATCCGGGTCTAAGCTGTAAACATAGCTGTGATAAAGACACACAGACTCTGCAATCTAAAGTAAAGTTTAAAGAATAAGTAGGGAGACGTATCCAAAGGGCCAATTGCACATTTAGCATGTAAGAGTGTGAGGTAATGTCAGAAGCCTCACAGAAAGAAAATACAAGGTAAACCTCCATCACAAAAAGAGATATAATCAGTTGTTTCATCATGAGAGCAGCTTATGAACTTCTCTGGTTTGCTGTCAATACTCAGTGCTAGATGGACACTGGCTGAAGAAACTCTCCTAAAAGCCATTTCGTGCATAGCTGACCTAAAACCACACACCACTGATAGCTGCGGTGGACTTCCAGTGAAACAAATTTCTTCTGGTACAGCTAGTAACAGCATTTCCTGCCAGTTGGAACAAATAGTTTATGGCAGCTCAAAGAATTTGAATTGAAGGGAGGGAGGTGTTCAGGTTAGACAAGGACTAAATAATGAACAGTTAGAAGGACTCCTCATTGAAAAGCTTGATATGACATAACTGTAACATGGTCTAATAGTATTATTGTTGCGCAAAACTTCTAAGCTTTCATTATCGATGAACTCAGCTGACATCCAAACATAGATGTATAGCCCAGCTAGACGAGGCAAAATGAAGTTAAATTTAATGGAGATTACAAATTTGGAATTTAAATATTTAAAAAATAATCAAAAAATCCCACTTTAATACATATTATGACTTATGGAAGCTGTCATTACCGTGCATGAGCAATGCACTCTGAGTCGACGCTGTGAACCTCTTGCACTTGCTGTAGTTGTAAAAAGCATCAAAAAGGCCACGTTGCCCCACTTCTGGCTCTGATTTCCATTTTCTACTGTAATTCACAGATGTTTACTGTTAATAAGAAGAGCAGAAAGGAGTGGGAAAGGCTGTGGATGAAGACAACTTCTAAAAGTTACAGCAGCTTTCTCTGCAATTAATCGCTAAAGTTGTATGCTGTGCCAACAATTCTCTCCAAAAAGGAGTCTAATGAACCTTGGGCAGTGAGTGAAAATTGTTTTAAGAAATGTGAAAGACAGATATTAGATGCCCTCCTGCTTGGCCATAAACCAATCTCACCGAAAGAGAATCAAGGTCACAACCCAAATCATGGCAGAATCTAATAATCAGCCAGTTAAACTCAGCAGTCTTTAAGTGTCCAGTGTTCCTAACTCCCAGACCAACACAGCTGCAGAACTGGATTCAGGCACTTCAAATACATGTAAACTGGTCATCAGAGGTGGACTGATACTGTGGCCTCTAATGGACAAACTATGCAACACGACTAAAGGATATTTCTCTTCTCTCTTCTTTACTTTTTAGTTTTCATTTAGTTATAAATGTAGATACTGAAAGACTGCCAAACAGCTTATAACAGACAATAATTTAGGCCCATGTATAAATAGGTAGGGCTCTTCAGACGCTTTTCTTTCCAAGCTCCTTAGACCTGGATGACTGAGAACCTTCACAGACATAGGGCTCTACTGGTAATTATGTTGCATCTTCAGGAAGAGACATGCGTGGTAGCCATGCAGGGAGCGATGGAGAGCCTGAAGCCAACCAACACTGTGCTCCAGGACTGGTGAGGTGAAACACCTCTGGTGATCTGTACACAAAGGCACCTACCACTGCTAATAGGCAGGTTCACTTGACAAAAACCTTTACACCTTTTACTTCTTTTAGATCTTGTCAACCAAATAATGTAGTTGAACTAAATGTTGAGTTGGCTCTGAAGGAGGGGAGAAAGTGCATTGCTGTAAAGGAAAATGTTCATGCTAGACAAGAGAAAATGACAGCTTGATAGTAAAAATGAATACAAAAATGCAATTTATCCAATTTTTAGTGCTGTCAGCATTAATCTTGTTAAAATGACGTTAACGCCATAACCACATTAACACGGCAAATCTCCGTTAGCGAGTTAGCGTGGGTCGTCTCGTGCGTGGGACTGCACGGCGTCAACGCATTAGAGCGGTTAGCTTGTTACCGCGTTAGCGCCGTACTGCTGATAGCACTACTTTTTTTTCATAAATACTAAAAGACAAAATCATACCTAAAATTTATATTCAATTAACTGCTAAGCACTGAATAATGCCTGGCTCTATCCTTGTTTTTCACTCTAATGGAGACAATAAATTAGAAGGAAAACATTTACTGAGGTCACAGATCAAATAACAAAGGAGAAGTTTTTCCACATACTTCAACCTTCTTTTAGTGACCACAGGAGTTGCCCCCTGCTGGCCATTATAAAGAATGCAGACTTCATTTTTCAGATTCTGAAGCTACTTTTCTGTACTCTGTATGATCCCAGCTTAATGGAGCTAAAGAAAAAATTTAAAGATGGGAGGACAATCGACACCACTGAGAGCAATCTCATATTTTTCAGCATAGTGATCTTACATATACACATTTCAGATAAACTGACTCTGGCTAACCCTAATCAAGAACAAAATTGTTCCTTGTTGATTCAAATCACTCTGAGTATCTCAAACATCCAACTCCTCATTTGTGGACCATGTCTCTGCTTCCTGTAGATGACGCTGGGCCTTTTGTTTTCGGCCCTTCAATCTGAGGCAGGAAGTGAGACACTCCTTGATAACCCCATACTTCCTTTGCCTCAAGACTTAATACCTCCACTGTTTGCCAAAGTGCTCATCTCAGACAAAAAACACTCAATCCAAGCATGCAGGTGTGTACATAGCTGAGCAAACAGTAGGAAAAAAAAAAAAAAAAAACAGAGGAAAGAAAAGCAGGAGAGAAGGGGAAGGTCATGATGGTCTAAGCGTGAGATAAATGAGCTTGTAACTGCAAAAAGAAAGTGAAAGAAAGCAGAGTGAGAAAATAATGTGGGAGGTCAGAGAAATCTGGAAATGAGAAGGGTGTTTAGGTGAATGCGTGGGGGCAGGAAAATGAGAAAGGACAGCTGGGGGAAGAAAATGGAGAGGCGAGAGGAGGAGGAATAAACATGGGTGGCTGAGAGTAAGAGCTGTGGGAGCTAAAGTCAAGGAGAGACCTGCTGAATTCCTAGAATCTACTGATGAGTTTGTCCAGTGGGAGGTTTTTTGTGTTTTTGTGTAAACGGGGTGTTTTTGTTTTTACCATTGTGGGAATGTGTAGACTTGGACAGAGTAGGTGTTCTCTGTGATTTTGTACATGCACACACTTGAATGTTTTTCCCTTCATTAGCCAAGGTGCTGTTTTTTGCTAGGTTTACAATTAAGGTTAAATCAGCCTCTGAGCGTTCAGAGAAAGATTGGCAGAGGAGAGTTCAGAAGAGAGGAGGGGCAACTACAGATAACTAAACAGTATTAATAAATTCTTCATTATTCACCTACTGGACATCATCTGCAGAGCAAGTGACAACATCTGATTGTGAAAAATGAGATGCAGAGAAGTCCAGAAACCATCTTTTACTTACAGTCTGTGGTTCTAACAACTGTTGACTTGCCCAACCCTTTAAATGACTGCTAGCTTAAGAAATGATTACTGATACTGAACTGTTTGTTGTTGAAACAGAGGGCCGAGATGGCACACATGAACTTTGCTACAGTTTGAATATCACAGCTCAACAATTTAAAAGACAAAAAAGGAAGGTCATCTAAAAACTATAGGCTAGCTTTTCTGTGTTCTCCGGGCTTCTGTGCTGCATGTTTTAGCTTTTCATTGCGAATGTGTTCATGAAATAGTTCATAAAAAGTTTTAATGTTTTGTGTTGTTAGATGTGAAAAAAATATTTTTTATTTATGTTTATTCCTTTTTACTTTTGTTTACTTGAAGGCAATTTGCCATCAGACCCCAATTTACAGATTTGTGTCCATGGGCACAAACTTAAGTTGCTTTTAAAAGGTGAAAGAGTCCACATTTGAAGGCTGAACAGACTGGCAGTGGGACCAATAATTTCATTCTGCTGCTCACACAACAGACAATGATCGAAACCCTCACAAAGCAAATAACACAATATATCTTATTATTAAGCCATTTGTAAGCCAAATTACACAATGACTTTAATAAAAATCAGTGGCAACAGATCCTGTAGTGAATCCTAATTTCAAATGTATGTCATGGTTTAGGGCTGCTTTTCAAGGAGAATGTCTGATTGGCAGCAGCCTCATTTTTCAGCATGACAATGACCCCAAACACATCCAGTAAAAGCATACTTAGATACAAAAACACAATGAAATATTATTGGTCATGGACTGGCCTCCCCAGAATCCAGACCTGAACTTTATTGAAGTGGTGTGGGATCATCTTGACAAATAACAGCACAAAGGGCAGCCACCACCCAAAGAAGAGCTTAAGAAGCTTGAAGTGCTACTCATGAAGAATACTTATCGAAATGACAAGGAGGCTGTCATGAACCACTCTCTTGTTGCCTTATAGATTATATATCCATTTATGCTTGGATAGCTTTCAATAAATCGCTGCACCAATTTCCAATTTTTCACAGAAATTCAGTTGTCTCAAGACTTACAGAATACTGTATATATATATATTTGTATATATGACCTACTTGGTTTGGTTTAAAAAAAATCATGGCTTGGATCACAATACAACACCTGACACCTATTTTAAACCTCAGTTTTCTTGGTTGTCAGGGTGATGCGTCGCCTCTGAAGAGTTGCTGGAGTTAAAATAACACATGGCAGACAGAAGGAAACTCTATCATGCCAGTTGTGAATACCATAAGTTTTCTCAGTACTAACAGAATCTGTAACAAATCCACCCCCGGGCAACAAAATCCAGGACGCAGACAATAGCGTCCACACCCCAGACAGGACGAATCAACAGCCCAACAACAGCCGCCTGCTTTAAGTTTACCACTGCCACTTGACTCCACTCCAATAGGCTGTCTCAGTCGTCTAAGCCCACAACCCGCCAGTCAGTCAGTCAGGAGGTTGGGCAGCCGGCAGAAAAGCTAAAGCAGGCCAAAGATCCACGCCACAGCAGCATGTGTGCTGAGAGTGAAAGGCAGGCTGACTTGGAGGAAACAGAGGTCACAGGGTCATGATCTGTCTGTCCTCTGAGGGCCCTGTCACAGTGTCGGGACGGGAGACACTCCGACACTGTGGGGAACAGCCTGCCACAGCAAAATGTCATTTTACAGCAACACTTAGAACGAAAACCCCTGAAACCTGTTTTTTCAAAGGATCAGTTAACTATATATTGTTTTTGCTCCAAGCTTAAGCAGCATCCAGATCTCAGAGCTTTTTGCATCACCAGCAAAACAATGCCTTTTTCCTGAGCTTTCAACCACATCAGGTCTGGTTTTCATCCAGTGACTACAGGGGGAATCTCATAGCTCAAAACCCCCGAAAAAGGACAGCTACTGAGCCATGAGTTCCATGAGAAATCAAACTTTAAAGCTCTAAAACACTCTTAAAATTGTTAAATACAAAACCTTTATAAGGAATCTGAATTAGAGCGTAAAACTGGACAAATTTAGTTTTAAATCAGAAGAAACTTGATTAAACAGTTGGCTAAGCCTTCAAAGCCAGCTTTTCCTACATTTACTTTGAAGTTGGTTTTATTTTAGGCAGTCAAAGTTTCTTTGCCCACAAGCGCACTGTGGAGAAAGAAAGTGCTGTACACACAAACACACACGGTGTGCATAAATATTTGTGTCATTTGGTTTGTAAAACCTCACTTTCTTTATCCATAGTGCACTTATGGACAAAGAAACTGAGACTGGCTAACATAAAAGCAACAAAATGTGTAATTTTTGTAAATTTGCACTGTCTCAGTATAAGGCCTCACTGGGCACTAGGGCTGCCACGATTAGTCGACTAGTCACGATTACGTCGACTATCAAAATCGTCGACGACTAATTTAATAGTCGACGCATCGTTTGAAGCTTTGTAAGATCACAAAAGACGCAGGAATAAGTAGTAGGATTTAAGAGTGTAATAACGGACTGAAACAGAAGATGGCAGCACTGCATGTACAAGGATGCCAGCTGCCGTTAAACCCCGAAGAAGAAGAAGTAGCTCTGTCCCAGAATTCATAGCGCAGCCCAGCTCAGTTTCCAACAATGGCGGCAGCTAGTTAGTTTTAATGTTACTCTTATTATTCTTTCTGGGTCACAAAATAAACGTTTAACATATTTTCAGGCGAGAATGTAGCTGTGTAAACCTCAAATATCTGCTCAGTTTATCAAGACACCACACATTTTCAAAAGCGCTCCGACGTTTTCAGAGACGTCTGTTACCCACTAGCTCGATAGCTAGCCGGGGCAAGGCTCACTAGAGTCGTGAGAACACCGGACTCCCGGCTTCAAACCCACCTCCGTCTTTCGCTACTCAGGTTAAACATATATAAGTCACTTAGATAACTTAAATATTTTATTGTTTGGCTTTTTTTAGTATTTTATTTGTTCCTGAGTAAATCGGTTTGGCTGAGATCAAAGTTATAGTTTTTACACAGCTGAATAAACGTCAGGCAGACAGCTGATTATCAGAAGTGTGAGATGCTCCAGAATTTACTCCGGTGTCCCGTTATATGTTAGATATCAAGGAGCAGACGGCTGAGTTTATTAAACTTCACCTAAACAATCTGCAAATTTCATTAAAATTTAATAAACTATCATCTTGTCTTTATTTTTAGTTAGCACCTTAAACACTTAAAGCTGTAAGCTAATGGTAGTTATATAAGAGCAGATGCTGCTGGTGCAATAAGCTGTAGTTTTACGTCCAATGGATGATGATCTGATTAGTCGACTAATCGCAAAATTAATCGGTGACTAGTCGACTATCAAAATAATCGTTTGTGGCAGCCCTACTGGGCACTTGACTGTACTTTTATCCTTTATCCTGCTGCCATAACAGATAAAAATTAACAGTAAACTGTATCTTAATGGGTCACAGCTGGTATGCTGTATTTAAAAAAAATGGATGGATGGATGGATTTAAAAGATGTAACCGCTTGAAGGTGGTGTTTTCAAGAAGTGGATTTCACACTGTTTAGGACATTAAAGCAGAGTGTGGTTTAGGACAGGTCTCTATTGACAATGGCACCTGCAAAAATCCTCAGCTTGAGGCTTTAAAAAACTTTGCAGCCCGGTGACCAACATCAAGGTGTCCATATCCATCTTTTACATACAGTCTATAGTTGGTAATCACCTCTTAAAAGCGTGAACACAGAGCTGAGGAAGCAGACTGTGGTGTCCTGTTTCTTTGCTTGTCAGCATATTTCACTGACACCTAATCGTTGGCTGATACTTCAACATCTTCTGATACAGAATCTGTGCATGTGATTTGTGGAAAACAGCGCCATCATATCCTGTATGAATGTGTTATTCTCAATAGTTAAAAGATTTCTGAGCACAAATATTTAAAATCAATCAAACCTCTGCTATAGAGAAATACACCCAATTATTGTTATTTTGCTAGCTGTAGTTATTTTGCATTTTTATAATGCTTCTTCATAACTATGTAATCACTGTATGTATCTGGATATTTGTTTGTTGTATATATTCTTTTTTAATAATAGACATAGATTCTCTTTTTTTCAATAAAGAGAATTCTCTGTATGCCTGCATCCCTTATTTACAGCAGTGTTGCCAACTATATATCTCTATATCAACTATTTTCTCTAGATTTACCCACTTTTTATAGCCCTACAGCAGCCCCACCTCCCAAAGAAGAAGAAAAAATACACAGTACCACATCACGCAATTATGCCTTGCTTTCAGAACAAGGTATTCTCTCTGTACGGATCAGCAGTGAGCACTCAGACAGAGGCTGTACTGTGTGAGGTGTGTAAAAAATGTTAAGAAGTTCTATGGGATCTATTGTTCTCCTTCATTTAACTTATAAATATAGCGTAAACACAGCCATTGACATTCATTTGTGTGAATGCAAAACTTTGTCACATCCGCAGATTTATCTTTGAGGCTTGATGAGTCTGTGAACATGGGTGTGATGGTTCAAGACAGAAGGCCTTTCTGTGCTGCTGCCTCAACTTCAGGTCATCAAACACATGATCCACTGCCCCTGCTGTTGAGCTCTCATTATTTAATAACAGGATACAGAAATCTTGCATAAGTGCAGCAAGTTAGGGAGCATATGAGCATACACATAAATACACATAATAACTGTTTAACATTTTTATACAGACTACAGTTTGTTATGGGATGATTGTAAAGAAAGAAAGGAAACAGGGGTCAGGACATAATTCTGATAATGTGAATTATATATTGATGGCTAATTAGCCAAGTGCTCATGTTGCTTATGCTAGTTAGCCATATTAAGCAGATTAACGCCTGGAGAAAACTGTATTGTTCACTGCCTTTCATTTCAGCTTTTAATGTAACTGACGTGGGAAAATCTGCTGTCTAGTGTTGGCACTGCATCTATGTGAGACTGTTTCTAACCATTTTTATATGGAGCATAATATCTATTTTGAAGATTTTTCAGGTAAAGACTGAACTGGAACATCAGAATATTGGATTTTCTTTAATAACCTTGTCTTGATGAAGTGATGGTGTTTTTTTTTTTCTAAAAATTCTCATTTACTGCCTTAAAAAAAAGCCAGGTATCAACCTAAACCAGACAGAAAACAGCGAGCGGAGGAGAGAATCAAGCACAATGGTACCAAAACAGCAGTAGAGACTTTCACAATGAGCTGAAAGAGTCCACATAAATAACATCATACTCAGATTTCTAACAATGCGTTACATGCATGGTCAGCAGCTCTGACCATGTGTCAAACTCCAGTCCTCAAAACTTTGAAATGTGTCCCTGCTGCACAAACCTGAATAAAATTAGGTCATTGGAAAGACGACTTCATGCCGAGGTGGCAACCCCTAACCCTTGTGCAAGTAAGTTTAAATAAATGTAAGTTTTAACTTCTAAAAGTACTTTTATTGCACCATATTCATGAGCTGCTGTACCATGAATCAAATGGCTGAATTGCCACCTCAGCATGCAGTCAAGTTCCATAGAGTTCTGATAATAACCTACTAATTTTCTCCACATGTGTTGCAGCACAGACACATGGAAACGTTTCAGGACTGCGGCCTTCGAGGACTGGAGTTCGACACCTGTGATGTAGAGCAAACCTATACGTTTATGGGATTGGTTCTTCAGGTTGTTTTATATGGAGCGCTGCTGTCTGAATCTGTGGTCTTGTTTCAGAACAGCTCCAAGATGGAAAGGCTCAACCAGGTTGACTCTTTGGTTGACTCAAACACACTTCTGCATGTTATAAATGTGAGACAGATGTTTCCATGGTTTAAACATGCTTGTGTTTTGCGGGCTGGTTTAAACTTGGCAGACACAAACATTGGATTAGCCTTAAAAGCACAATTGTTTCACTGCTGCTAGTTTAGAAGAACTGTTTGACTTTTCAACATGAATTACTGACTTTAAACATTTCACAGAAATCAATCCCCAATTTTATACTTACTCTCTCCTTCTATTTTGTCTGGGTTTCTGCTCCACACTATCTGCCTCGTGTCCTGCCTTATCTGGAACGTTCTCCTCTCAGGGCGCTGAGACTTTTTCTGATAGAAGATGGTCATCACTGTGCCCATTTCCAGGCTGTGGAGGATGCGGGCACCTGCCTCAGACCAGTCCAGCATCCTGGAGACCATGACTGAACCAGCAGCCCCTGCAACACTACTGGGGGCCTCCTCGGCACAGCCATTGAGGCAGCCACTGAATCTGGCTGCACACATCTTCACTGCATCGCTAAAAGTAAACCTTGCTGGATTACTAATCTGTTGTGATTTCTCGAATAGGATGCTTATCCTTCAGTCACCAGCTGCAAGCAACAAGGACAGGGGTATTCAACATGTTCAAGCCCACTGGGGTCAGGAGGAAATCTGGTTATGAACTGTGTCAGTTGGGGCAGCCAGAGTGAATAAAACTATTCCCCAATAAAACACAAGCTAAAAGACATCAGTCAGCAGCTGCACAGCTCAAACACCGACCCGTCTGAGATGTGAACTATCCTCTGGTACTCTGGAGGGGGGAGTGTATTCCTGTCTTATCCTTTCCAGATGCTTCTGGCAGCACACCAGTGAAATCCACTCGGGGTGAGTTCTCATCACCGCCAGACAGCGTGATGATCCGGCTTTAAATCCTGCTTGGACGCCTCGCTGCTCTCGCTGGGCCGGTAAACAAGATGTGGATCCCCTCACCGCTGACTGACGAGAATCAAGTCGGGGCTGGCGACAAAGACGCTGGGTTATGCAATAACGAGCCGGGCAAATACCCGGAGTAGGACGGGCAGCGGCGGCCGCTATGTGGCGGCTTCACGGAGACGAAGAGACGCGCGGATGGGAGAGCACGGAGCAGCCGCGACGAGACTCGGGAGCGCTCCCATCTGCCGAAGCATTCTGCTCCCTTCTCCCTCTCTGTTCCTCCTCTCCCAGCTCACAGGATCCACTCACCCGTGGTAGAAAACCCCTTGAGACGGGTGCGAGGCTGTGCCGTTAATTTCACCAGGTCCTCCCTGCTGCTCCTTCCCCAGGATGTCGCTCTCTGTCTCTGGATCTGTGCGTATCCTCAGCTTCAACGCCAGAGGTCTTGAGAGGAAATTAGTGCCAGCAGACCGGAAAAGCTTGATCCGACTTTTTTTTTTTTTTTTGCTTGCTGTACAGTATCTGAGGGAAGATGAGGGGAGTAGAGGGAGAGTCGCAGGGACAGCCAGAGAGGGAGAGAAGCCAGAGAACAGAGCGCCCTCTGCCGGCCTCTACAAGATCTGCAGGTGAAAGCGTTTTCTTCAGCGAATGCGCAGTGGACTCAGCGGGTATCTGGGCATGTCAGGAGGTTAAGTGCGGTTCAAATTACAAAGGTCACTGACGTGTCAGCCAGTAGCAGTAAATCAAAGGTTTTACGCGACTGGTGAGCTCGCTAGAGGTTGTTCTTTTTGTTTATTTTGTTTTGTTTTTATGTCGTAGCTGAAATTTAGATTTCCAGGACATTATACATATAATCGTTTTAAACTAATACTGTTAATAAGGGGAGCATGTTTGGGAGCATTTTGATGGATTATCTGACCAACATGTTTGCAGTGTACAACAGACCATTCAGCAAGTTTGTGCTTTAATTCTGGGGGGTGAAATTGTAGTGGCTTATCAGTCCATTACCTAGCACTAATTAGCCAATATGTCTGCATCTTGCGCTTATTTTATGGATGCACTTTGCAAATTGCGTGTGCTATTTAATATGCCCCCCTTCTTTCCAAATATAGTAATTTATGTCCTTGAAATAAAAAGAATACTGGTTAGAGTCAGAATCTGAGTCTAAAACCAGTTTGTCATGTCCAGCTAGTATATACAGTATTTCTTAACCGCTTCCACTCCCTCCTCTGGGCTATCCCTAAAAAGTCACCATGATCACTTTTTTTTTCTTTCTGAAAGCTATACTGGTCCACTTGATTGTCATAGTTAATTAGAATTTTGTCAGGATTTTTTTTTTTTATTACTTTTTTAATTTTAATATTGTTATTTTATTTTAAGTCATTACAATCAGAACAGACAGAATTGGGGGATGATAAAGAGAAAGAAAAAGGACAGAGAGGTTGGGAGAGAATGAACAGAAGGATAGGGAAAATAGAGAAGAAGTCGTCCAAATATATGTGGACCTAACAGGATAATAAATTGATTCTCATCTTATTGCACAATGCAAAACTTTAGTAACTTTTATTATGTACAGTACTTTGCAGAAGTCTTGAGCCACCTGTCATTTATTTTTCTTATAATAAAAAATACATTCTTCTAACTTTTAAAGTGGTCCCGAGCTTTTTTGTGTGTGGAGATTTTCACTCGTTTTCAGTCCCGTCTATGCACATCGCCACTTTTGTTTTTTAAGTCACTTACCACTGACCTATCAGCCAAGCATTAAAAGCAGTGTATCAGTGTGCAGTCTGCAGGAAACAGAAAACTTAGCAAAGAAACAACTTAAAATTATACCTTTAGACACTTTGTTACTAGCAGCCAGAGGCAAAAAGCACATAATTGGTTCCCATTTCTTTACACAAATACAAAAAACCAAATTGACAAATTGCTAAAGAAAAGACTGTTTGAAAGGCATTAAGTTGTATCTTTGCACAAACAAGGTGGGTTTGAATTGCACTTCAGCCAGTGGTGTTGGGGAACTTGTCAAAATTGATGCCATTATGAACACAAAAATAGAAAGTTTTTCATCATGACAATGATCCCAAAACAGTGTTTTATCCATGACACTATCAATCATGGACTGGCCTCAGCAGAGACCAGACCTCAACATTATTGAAGCAGTGTGGGATCATCTTGGCAGAGAACAGAACAAAAGGCAGCCAACATCCAAAAGAAGAGCTTGAATGTCTTGCAAGAATCCTGGAGAACTATTCCTGAAAACTACTTATAGAGTAAAGGTGGTCATGCCTTACAGACTTTCAAACTATAGAACAGCACAAACTGTTTTTGCCTTATATACTGCATTTCCATATGTTTGGACATTCCAATAAATCACCTATTTCCCATTTTTCTAGCAAAATATAAAGAAATTAGGGATGGCTTAAAAGTAGTGTCGTGGAATTTTGGATAGAGGATTTGTGCCTTGTGATCCCCATAACTAAAGGAATAACTCGCCCACTACTGACCATTATTTATGTAGTGAAATAGACTAAAGTTCAGTAATGTGCATTAGCAGGACTCCCTGAGGCTGTAAAAGAGTGTGGACTGATCCACCGCTGAGACAGTCAAGGATGATATCACTGCCTCTCTGTTTTTAATCAGCTCCATATGTCCACTGGGTGTATCTCCAGTTCCACTACCACTGGTCAGCAGGCAGCCAATCAGAATTCAAGAGAACTCTTCTCACATGTCCTGCAGCAGCAAGGAAAAGAGGCTTGGGGGGTGGGATGTAGAGAATTGTTGCCAACAGTTTTCAGATTGAAGCAGAGTAAAGAGGAATGGTGAGCATTCAGTTAATCGCCTAAAGGTTAAATTTTACATCTAAACTAAGAGCAGTACCATTACACTCTGTCTCCATCTTTACTCTGCTGCTTCTTTTCAAACTTCAAATGAATCCTGCAAAGAAACCATAAACTGCAAAAAACAGAAAAACATGTTGAAATGAACTTAAAGTTATTATCATGGCACATTTAATACTGTTTTAGTGGCAAATGTTTGGTTTATAGGTAAATGAGAAGAACACTTGGAAACAGCTGCAGTCTTTGATTTTCAGTTTCTTTACCATCACTGGACAGAAACACAGATACTGTCAGAACAACTGAAAGAAATAAGCTACACGTGAGTCCAAGGACTTATACACAGCTTTAGAACTTTCTTTTTCTGTGTGGATTTAACACAAGCAGCCATTTATCTTTTACTGAGTCCTTCCATTGGATTGAGAGACTTTAGTTGTGAATAGGTTTTTATTACTAACACATATCACTACGAACGTGGGCTTGTTTATTACTAACATAAAGAATATTATTTTATGTTTACAACTTTTTTGTTACATTTCTATGTTTAACTTGAGCATACCTTTTCAAAACATAAATGTGAATATTTGATAAAAAAACCTAATTGTTGTGTCATTTTATTTTCATATTAAGAGCCCAGAAAGAAACACATTAGGTAAAACTGTTCCATAAACCAAGCACTCAGTGACAATCAATACACTTGTTGGTTAAAAAAAAGTGCTATAATTTGCAGTAATACAGCAGTATTTACATCTCTGAACAAAGTTCAGAGATGTAAATACAACTGAAGTGGTGATTTCTTGCTCACAAAAAGCAGCCTTTGTTATTGAAGATGAGATTTTATTGTTAAATACAAGTTATCAGTAAGAATTTTAAAGACCCCCACACTCAAGGTGATTATATGAAGATGACTTACTTTTTTTTGCAGGATTTCTGGAATTTTACAATTAAATATGAAAAGTGTGTTTTACATATTACATATGAATCATTTTACATTAATATCATGTAGACAAAAGAAAAGTAATCTATAATCTGGTGATTTCCTCTCAATTTAAGTGAAAAGACGACAGTGTCATGAACCTAAAGTAACCTGAAATTTCGATATTCCTCAGTGTCTCCATCCTGTGTAGTCTCACCTACATAAAAATGTTGATTACTGTGATTATGGATGAAGTGTTATGGATAAGAAACCACAAATACTTTAGGGTCAAACTTCCTTAGCTTCTATACTGTCAAACAAAATCATAATCTTTGACAGGAACTAAAATATCAACCTGTAATTGCTTCCAATTTTTCAAAAGCATGATCAAAGGGTCTGAGGTTACATATTTATTTAAAACATCCACCAACCTGAGTCTTAGTCCCAAGTTTAGAATATTATTAATATGAAAAAATAATTAAATGCATGGGCAGCTTTCTATTTTTTTTCTAGTTTCCAACCACGTCTTTCTTCAGCACCTTAACATGAACTTAATGTTATTCATCTGAAACCAGGGAGCAAAGTCTGGTTCAGAGAATATGATTATTTCTGCACTGTTATATCTTCATTTAACAGCGCGGCTCCTGTTTTTAGATTGGTTGGACGTTTATTGTCGAAAGTTTCCAAATGTAGAAAACATAACTATAAGGATATGTCTAAAAGAGTGTCTAACCCTGATGATCTTTGCACTACACACCTTTATTTTAATCCTTCTTTAAAAACATTCGTTACATTTGGATAACACAGGCGACACAACAGCTGTTATTCTAGTATTTGGAGAGTGTCCCCACTGTAAGGGTTCATTCAGACGATGCTCTATAAATATAAGAACTTCTGTGAGGCAATTTAGGAAACACTTGATTCTCTTTAGTTGGCTAAAAGAAAGTTGGTGTTGTTGCTGCTTCCTTTTTGGATCTCTTTGACCATGTTGTGGAGTTTCTGGGAGAGTGCCACCTAGTGGAAGAGAAAGCCACAGGCATAGGTAAAGAAATCTTTCACAATCTGTGAGAGTTAATTTCTGCATCTTAGTGAAGGACTAAGTTGGTCTGTACTCTTGCATTCAGTACAGCTTGTACTGAGACTTACTGTGTAGGAATCCGGCTTCTGCAGTCTCTTGTGCCGAGGGTGCAGAGTCTGGAGGGAGCTCTGGACCTTTGCTCTAGTTTCTGCAGCGCTGCACAAAGGCTGTGTGACCTAGAAAATGTTGGAGACACTCATAAAGGCAAAGCTCCCACACACTATAGTGGCTTGTTTGGTACTGTTTAGTACATGAAGTGTGATTTTTTTTTTTTTTAATAGTTTTTAAAGAAAGTACTTTTTTTTGCTGTTATATTACATACGTTTGGTGTTCTTTGTAAACTTCTTAGTCACTGATTAAACATCTAAATGGAAAATCTTTAAGATACAAAGATTAAAAAAAGTATGTCTTCAGTGCGATTATCCCACAATTCTTCATAAGCTGTCTGCTAATGTTTGAGAGAGCGGCCCATCCTCACCTGTCCTTTACTAAACACTTCCTGACGCAGACAGGTGACCCGAGCTGGAGTGACCGAGAGGGCGGTGTGGTTGCATCCCAGGGGGTAACAGCTCAGTGGGAGTCCCGCCTCTGGAGGAGACTCCACCGCCAGACATACCACGTCTAGAAATGGATGACCTGCAGAGGAGAAAGGACAGAAACCAATTATAGATTTACAGGAACATATTCATTTTTGCCTAAAGGGACGATCATACTGCCATTCACAGACCTGTCTCTGTGATCATTTATAACAAGTAATTTGTGGCGTTCCCGTTGTTGTGCCACACAGAGAAAGAAGCTCAGCTGCAGCAAGTAGTACTCAATTCTCACCTTCAGGATCTATTAGCCGGTAGACAGCTTTCCTCCCAGGAACAGTGCTCTTTTCTGGGTCCTCACTGACCTTCATCCTGGGTCTTCCTCTCACCTCCACCAGCTAATGAACAGAGGAACAAACAAAACCATACCGGTGTTAACATGGCAGGAGAGGACAGAGGCTAGTAAGTGTGAATTCTCATTAAATTACCTTATATACACAGCCAAGGGAAGGTTGTTTTGTGCAAGTCACCAGATGTGTTCCAACACCAACTACACTGATCTCGTTCTCCTAAGACAATGACACATCAAGATGACATGGAAAGGTCTTGCAGGGAGTCGCTTTTACAAGTCACAAAATTTGACTGACTCCTAATGAATTACTCTGTATGGTCACTCAATTTACCTTACTGTTGACTTCAGCCAAGCTCTCTTCTGAGATGTTATTAGTCCCAACGATGATCAGGGAATCAAAAGCAGGAATGGAGAATCTGCAGAGATGAAATGAACAATAAGAGAGGAATCAAAAAGCAGTGACACAAAATTAGACGTGAGCCACAGATCTCTGGAGGAGTCAGAACATATCTCACTGTAAGTTTAAAGACAGACGGGAGGACACCTTACTCACTGCTCGCTGCAGAGTCTGAAGACACGGTGCACATCAAGGGACTGCTTGCAAAGGTCCCCGCTGTCAAGACGAACCCCCACCGGCCTGTAGCCCAGCTCACACAGTACCAGTGCCACAGCACAGAAGTTCAAGATGCCGCTACTAAAATTATATTTACACACAGAATAGATGAGATCATTGAACTGCTTTGTGTTTAGCTTTGTTTAATGGAAACAAAGCTAGGGAATGGAGAAAAGAGAAGGCTTAAAAGAGAAGGGCCAGTCAGTGATATCAATTCCTTCGTCCTCCAGGAGCTGACTGCATACTCTCATCACATGAAACTGATACCTAATGTAAGTCAGGGTGCCACTGCCTCGCCTGTACAAGTCTGTGTCCTTCCATGGATATGCCTCCCCTGACCATCAATGACCCACCACCAATCCAGTCATGTTTAATGATTTTACATAACATTCCCCACAGCTTCTCCAGACACATCAGTCACACGCGCTCAAGGTGAACCTGCTCTTAAACTGAAAATCACAGGGCACCAGTGGTGGACCTGCCAGTTCTAATATTGTATGGAAAATGCTAATTGTGCTCCAAGGTCATCAGGCACTCTTGTGAAGTCTGTTTGTGATTGTTAGCTCAGAGACATTCACACCAGTGGCCTGTTGAAGGTCATTTCATAGGACTATGGCATCACTCGTCCTGTTCCTTATTGCGCAAAAGAGCAGATACAGGTCCTGCTGGTGGGTTAAGGACCTTTTCCTGCCCAGTACAGCTCTCCTAGAGCAACCGCCTGTCTCCTGGAATCTCTTCCATGCACTTCAAACTTTGCTGGAAGACCCAGCCTACCTTGTGGTAGGCTGATGTGGAGTTGGATTACCTCTACAACATCAGTAGGGTCCAGGTATCACCTCATGCTAAAAGTAGTGACTCTGACTGTAGCCAAATGCAAAACCAATAAATAAATCAGTCAGAAAAGATGAGGGGCGCCTGCAGACTGGATGGGTTCAACATAGAATTTTATAAAGCCCATATTGATATAATCGCTCCACTTTTACTCAGAATGGTGAACTGCTCTATTGCACGGGGCTCTTTCCCTGATAGCATATATGATGCCCACGTTTGTCTTCTCCCTAAGAAGGACAGAGACCCCACCAATGTGACTTCATATCGCCCACTTAGTTTATTAAACTGTGATCAAAAAAATCATTGCAAAAGTCTTGTCTTCACGCCTTAATAAATTTTTGGGCACTTTAATTCAACACGATCAAACTGGTTTTATCCCAGACAGATTTGCTTTCTCTAATACCCGTCGTCTATTGAATGTACTGTATGGAACAAATCCTCCAAATTCAGCTGTTATTTCATTAGATGCACAACAAGCTTTCGATCAAATTGAGTGGAAATACCTGTTTGCTACACTTGAGAAATTTGGCTTTGGTAGTAATTTTACAACTTTGGTACGTATGCTTTATGCACGGCCAAGATCATCGGTACTGACAAATTTTGATAGATCACATCCGTTTCTACTTCACCGGGGGACTAGGCAGGGTTGCTGTTTATCTCCACTGCTCTTTGCTCTAGCTATGGAGCCTCTGGCCATTGCAGTTAGAAGCAGCTCTGATATTGTAGGTATATCCTGTGGTCCTGTCAAATCCACTATAACTCTATATGCAGATGATGTGGCTCTAACACTGTCTGATGCCAGGCTCTCTTTGCCTCCCCTGCTTCCTCCCATTAACAAATTTGGACAACTCTCTGGTTTCACAATTAATTGGGACAAGTCCTTTTTTAAAACTATCGACTCTATCATTTTGTCTTTCATCTGGGCAAATAAACCCCATAGAATTTCAAAGGCACACTTGCAGAAACCCTCCTCTGAGGGCGGATTAGGCCTCCCAGTTTTCAGGCACTACTATTGGGCTTGCAATGCCAGAACGTGGGTTTTCTGGAACAGTGTTTCAGCTGTTCCTGCTGTTCAGAAGGGAGGCGGTCCTTCTTGGCCTTTGATAGAGGCACACAATGCTAAATCAATTTTTGGTACATCACTTGATGGTATTCTGTTTTCTAAGCCCAACATACCTACCAAACTTTTAAGTAATGATTTTGTCCTAGGTCATTCTCTTAGGATCTTAAAGCAAGTTAGGGGTGCTTTGTGCCTTCCAGACCTATCCATTTTTGCTCCCATAACTGAAAACCTTTCTTTTTCACCTGGCTTGATGGACCCTGTGTTTAAGCTTTGGTCAGCATTAGGTCTTCACACTATTAAGGATCTCTACATCGACAATTGTTTTGCTTCATTTGCTCAGCTGCAATCAAAATTTATGCTCCCCTCTGCTCATTTATTTAGATACTTACAAATTAGGAATTTTGTTAAACACTCTTTAACCCATCTGGATAAGCCCCCTGCTCATAGTGACTTTTATGATTATTTGATTAAAAATCCCACTTCCAAACACCTAATCAGCCAATTTACTACACTTTTTACACTTATACCACCTACTAACCACATCAAGGATGCTTGGGTTAAGGAATTGGAAGTAGACATATCGGATGCTTTGTGGGCCAATGGGTTGAAGAAGATTAAAGAATGCTCTGTTAATGCCAGACTACAACTTATACAGTTCAAGGTCCTTCATCGTCTGCATTTTTCTAAAACAAAGCTATGCAGCATTTTTCCGTCTATTTCGTCTTTGTGTGACAGATGCAAAGCAATGGATGGAACCCTTTTCTGGTCTTGCCCCACACTCAGGAGTTTCTGGGCAGAGATATTTAATATATATAACCGGATTTATGACTTAAAATTAGAGCCGGATGGTGTACTTGCAGTGCTAGGCTGCTCCCTAACCTCATCGGCACTCAGACGTCCTCTTCAGAAAGCCTTAATGTTTGTCATGATTGTAGCTAGAAGACTTATTCTTAGAGCCTGGAAATCACCATCTCCTCCATTGTTCAGGGTTTGGCTACGTGAGATGATTGCTTGTTTGTATATTGAAGAGGTTCGTTATCGTTTGGCTGACACCCATTTTAAGTTTGTCGAAATCTGGGGCCCTTTTCTCAATCATATTAATGGGAATTTAACATAAACTTTAACCCATTTGACTGCACTTTGTGTTTGAGTGAAACTGCACTTCTGCCGGACCCTGATTCCTTCCTGGACATGTTTCCCACATCTTCTGGTCTTGGTGAACTCTCTGTTGCCCTGTCTAAACTCACACAGAAGATCATCTTCTTTGGACAATGGTGTTTCTTTTGAACTTTTGATTTGTACTGGCTAACTGGTGTATTTTTTTATTTATTTAATTTTTTTCCTTTTCTTTCCTGTTTTCCTGTTTGTGTTTTTGGTTTGGTTTGACGTTATGTAACTTTGAACTTAAAATCTTATAAATAAACATTTAAAAAAAATTTTATTATGACTCTAATCCCAGACGTTTCAGTGACTAGATGCTTTATTCTGATTAAAAAGTGTTCCTTTAGTTTTTATAGCTTCTTAGTTTTCTGGCTTTCATTAGCCAAACTGCCAATTCGTCAGCTTTATCTCATATATGCAGTGTAAACTTTAAAAACTTAATGTAAGGCAGGAGTTACCAGCCAACACTGTAGCTGTCAATCACTGGGAGGAAGTTCTGAGGATACGCGATGGCATAAGACAAGAAAGCAGCCAGCTCTCCCTCATGGATCTTCCCTGGCTCTGCTCCCAGAAGTTCACACACACGACTCAGCCAGCCTTTTGTTAAAGAAATGATATCGACTGGATTATGGTCCCCGTTCACCGCCGAAAGTGTCTGTAAAGAGACAAACAAGACGTTTAAGAGTTTGTTAAATGCAATAGAGCATTTCAGTTACCAAATTACAACAGAAGGAGAGCCTAATGTGTGCCTCTCCTGTGAAACCAGCCCTCAGGAGACTGATACCCTCTCTACTTTTGAAATTAAGGTTCAAATGGGAGCTGAATCTTTTGAACCATCCCGTAGTTATGGTGGTAATAACTCAGGTGGCTGAGGACTGTGGTGTTTATATGCCACTGGTGCACGTCGTTCATTTTCATTTGTCAACTCTCTCTGGTAGTTTCTGTTTTTGGGTGTTTTTTCACCTGTTCCGTTTGGTACTTCAGCGATCAGAATTATTGTCTGACGGCCAAGAAAGACACCCAACGGATTTATTTTTCCAAGTGGGTCATTATGGCTTTGCCATATCAGTCCACTTGATTGATCTTTATTATTATTCATTTATTTTATTTTAAGTTATTATAGCCGCACCACCCTCCTGGAAAGAACTGAGGAGAGCTGAGGGTCATCCAGCAGCCACGGTGCTGAAGCCACAGGGGCTGCAGTGAGGTGCCTGCAGGCTCTGCCAGCAGCCAGCCGCGCCAGAGCGGACCGAGGGGCCCACTGTCAGGGGGGGTGCCCCACCCCCTAGAAGGGGCCCGACTGAGTCCCAGGCGCCAGGCCTTGTCAAGCAGCCACTGGGAGTGAGCCAGTACATACCTGACCTCCCAGCCCCAGACACCGGGAACCACCAACACACAAGGGCATCAGGCACCGGCAGGGAGTGTGGTAAGGGGAGGTAGGCCCCCACACCTGGGGGGGGGGGGGCTCTTGTGTCTTTTGTTAACGTTTGCTCTATGATCTCATCCAGTTAAGAGGAAGTGCTTCCTCCCCACTGTCGCCGAGTGGTCTGATTCTTGTATTCTCTCTAATATAACATCACCTTTACCTTACATAAACTCCCAGACCAGCTTTTTTGGTAGACCTTGCTAGTACAGTCATGTTTTAATTCACTTAAATGCATTGCTGCCATGTGATTGGCTCATAAGATATTTGCATTAATGAGTCGTGGAACATGTCACAGCTAATCTTTACAAAGCCTGCTGAGTGTAAAATGGAAGTCATGTTCTGGTTTGCCAGTATAAACACATAAGATGTGTAGCTCAATTATCTGAATAGTATGGTTCCATTCAGATGACGTAAAGACAGAGCGCACATACTCACTTGCGGCCACACTTCCTCCAGGGAGGTAAAAGAAGTTACGTACGAGTGTGCCATGGTCCCTGCAACTGGGATTCCAAACAGGAAACCAGCCTGAACATTACTGGTAAGATCAAACCCTGAAAGATGGAATAAAGCTAAAGTCTCTGTGTGCATGCAGAACAGAAGAAAATCATTTCGACATTTCAATTCCATGTCATTATTTCAACATAAAACATGCTGGTTTTTGTTCATTTGATGTCATATAGTAATGTTCTTTGGGAATTTCAGTAAATACTGCAGACACGCTGTGTAAGACAGCATGGAAATGAAGTCCAGATCGCTACATTCCTTCAGAGGTTACAGACAGATGCTTTTATCCTCTCATTAAAACAGGCGTCCTCTTCATGAGTTTCGTTGGATGGAATGCCAATATCAAAAATCACATTTCTGATTTTTGATATTGGCATTTTTAAAAAAAAAAAATATAGGAAAGCAGCCGTTAAGTGACAACTCCACAAATGTGCCAAGTTATCTGTACAGATCTGGGAGGATCAAAACAAAGTAATCACACAGCATTCACCTCCGATGTGTGTGTATCGGGAGGCGGTGAGTCCTCCATCTGGACCCTGAGCCCTCCTGAGGCCCATTTCCAGCAGCTTCGTCTTAGGGCCTGCCGCCAGACGGAAACGGGCAGCATTAGTGCAGACCAGACTGACAACAGAGAAGAGAGAGGACACTGAAGCAACAGTCCATTATATAAATTTAGCTTTGCTTCAATGAAGCTACAGTATATGACATTTATATTCCATGAAAGCAACAAACAAAATATCGCAAATAAGCTTATTTACATTTTCCCAAATATGAAATAGGATTCTTCAGAAATATATTTCCTAAGGTCCTCGGGGTGAACGCAGTAGCTTTAAAGATGGCACAACATGGAAAAATAACCAGGACGTTACTTTTCCAGGAAAAACAGAAATATGACTATATATTACCTGGCATAGTTGACAAGACACAATAGACTTGTCTCCAGTAGTTGTACCACAGCCAGTGGACCAGCCACTTCCATGAGAGGCACCTGAAGATATGATGACATGCAGCACTAGTTAGTCCCTCAGACTGTGACCTTTGAACCTCAGTTTAACCTTAAAGACTCATAGCTCACCCTGGCAAAGACCACAGTGCCTTCGGGGACGGAATGGAGCGTTACACCCGAACAGTCGAGGCATCGCAGAAACTGGTAGAAGGCAGGGTCAGTATCTGGAGGCATGACAGAGCGCAGGAACTCCACATCTGGAACACAAAATGTTAACACAACCCTGTAACACTCTCCTGACTCACTTCTCTGTTTGTCCTCCTGTCTCACGCACCTACACTCACAGGAACAGAAAAAAAAAAATCACATTGTTTCCTGTAAATCAGTGGTGCGACTATAATGAAGGTTAGACTAAACATGTTTGTTGCACAAGTGTGGCACAGTGATCCTGTCTTAGCGCTGATTACTTTTCACCTGTGCAGCTGCTAAAGTTTTAAAAAGTGCATTAATTCAAGTATTGCACAGAAATTGGTGGTTTTACTTAACTGATGATGTTATGCTACTTTAGACCATACTTTTGTGGTAGAGAAAATAGATTTCCTGTTTTTACTCAAGTACACGTTCCAACGTGTACTCATAGGTCCACCACTTTGAAGGCAGTGTGAAACAGTGCTCCTCTGCTGTGTACTACCGTGCAAACCTCATCACTTTCAAACACTGAAACAGTCCTAAATCAAAGCGAGGGCAGCACATTAACATTAGTTACTGGGTTAGGTAGCAACATCTAATGCCGTCATGTTATCTGATACTGATGCTGGACTGGCATATCTGTGTATCCAAAATCAACAGTGGTCCCACTCGGACTGACTGCTGTCACTCTCATACAGACAGACAGAGCACTAACACCTCACAGTCAGTCTGAGGTAGATGTGCAGTGGGCTACAGATGATTTGCTTATATTCCTACATAAAACCAAGGTTGCAGAGCCCCTGTGTGCCTTTTGCGGTTAAATCGGTCCTGGAGTAGCAAAGCTGCTGCTGGTGGAACAAATACAGTGGGGCAAAAAAGTATTTAGTCAGCCACCGATTGTGCAAGTTCCCCCACTTAAAATGATGACAGAGGTCAGTAATTTGCACCAGAGGTACACTCCAACTGTGAGAGACAGAATGTGAAAAAAAAATCCATGAATCCACATGGTAGGATTTGTAAAGAATTTATTCGTAAATCAGGGTGGAAAATAAGTATTTGGTCACCTCAAACAAGGAAAATCTCTGGCTCTCACAGACCTGCAACGTCTTCTGTAAGAAGCTTTTCTGTCCCCCACTCGTTACCTGTATGAATGGCACCTGTTTGAACTCATCATCTGTATAAAAGACACCTGTCCACAGCCTCAAACAGTCAGACTCCAAACTCCACCATGGCCAAGACCAAAGAGCTTTCGAAGGACACCAGGAAAAGTATTGTAGACCTGCACCAGACTGGGAAGAGTGAATCTACAATAGGCAAGCAGCTTGGTGTGAAAAAATCAACTGTGGGAGCAATCATCAGAAAATGGAAGACATACAAGACCACTGATAATCTCCCTCGATCTGGGGCTCCACGCAAGATCTCATCCCGTGGGGTCAAAATGATCATGAGAACGGTGAGCAAAGATCCCAGAACCACACGGGGGGACCTGGTGAATGACCTGCAGAGAGCTGGGACCACAGTAACAAAGGCCACCATCAGTAACACACTACAACGGCAGGGAATCAAATCCCGCAGTGCCAGACGTGTTCCGCTGCTGAAGCCAGTGCATGTCCAGGCCCGTCTGAAGTTTGCCAGAGAGCACATGGATGATACAGCAGAGGATTGGGAGAATGTCATGTGGTCAGATGAAACCAAAGTAGAACTTTTTGGTATAAACTCAACTCGTCGTGTTTGGAGGAAGAAGAATACTGAGTTGCATCCCAAGAACACCATACCTACTGTGAAGCATGGGGGTGGAAACATCATGCTATGGGGCTGTTTTTCTGCCAAGGGGACAGGACGACTGATCCGTGTTAAGGACAGAATGAATGGGGCCATGTATCGTGAGATTTTGAGCCAAAACCTCCTTCCATCAGTGAGAACTTTGAAGATGAAACGAGGCTGGGTCTTCCAACATGACAATGATCCAAAACACACCGCCCGGGCAACAAAGGAGTGGCTCCGTAAGAAGCATTTGAAAGTCCTGGAGTGGCCTAGCCAGTCTCCAGACCTCAACCCCATAGAAAATCTGTGGCGGGAGTTGAAAGTCCGTGTTGCTCGGCGACAGCCCCAAAACATCACTGCTCTCGAGAAGATCTGCATGGAGGAATGGGCCAAAATACCAGCTACTGTGTGTGCAAACCTGGTAAAGACCTATAGTAAACGTTTGACCTCTGTTATTGCCAACAAAGGTTATGTTCCAAAGTATTGAGTTGTATTTTTGTTATTGACTAAATACTTATTTTCCACCCTGATTTACGAATAAATTCTTTACAAATCCTACCATGTGGATTCATGGATTTTTTTTTTTTTCACATTCTGTCTCTCACAGTTGGAGTGTACCTCTGGTGCAAATTACTGACCTCTGTCATCATTTTAAGTGGGGGAACTTGCACAATCGGTGGCTGACTAAATACTTTTTTGCCCCACTGTAGTAACACGATCATACGATTAATGGTGGTATTCTTAACGGCTTTGGGGAAACTGGACTTTACAAACTTAAAGAAGCACAGTTGCTTCTTGGGCTTCTGTAAGTTTTCACAAGTCACTACTTTCTCTTTTCCAGTTCTTAAGAAATACTAAGTAGTATTGCGCAACCAGTTATGTATGCCTACCAGAGCTCCACAGGAGAGAAAAGTGACTGTCAGCGGATTAATAACGAGACTTTTATTATTTAATCTAGCGTTTATGTCCAGTTTGTAGTCAGTGACACTAACATGTAGTTAGTTAGTTAGTTAGTTGATCTCCTCACCTTCGTCTGCGAAGCGAAAGCTGCGCAGGAACAGCAGGCAGTCGTGCACCCCGGCGAACAGCGAGAAGCCTCCGCCGAACGGATTGTCCCTGAAGAAGAGCTCGAACACGGCGTGCTCGTCGTGGCGACCGGCCCGCCAGTACGCGTACGCCATGGTGAACTGGTACAAGTCGGTGAGCAGCGGGGGAACCCGCTCCCGGATACCCCGCTCCATAACCCCGCTGCACGTGCTGCTGCTGGACGGCGCTGCCATGTTCTCCCAGCGCTGATGCCGAGACCTCTGGGACTTGCAGTTCTCCCACCGACTCCTTTACCCTCTGAGGCAGAGACGGAGCGGGGCAGCTGGGAAATACAGTCACGGCTCACGTTGTTGCATTAAAGACTTTTCAGTTAGTCTCTTTGTTGGCGTACATTTATGGTCTAGTGATTCCCATTAGTGTCAGCCCGTGTCACGAGTCATGCGCTTAACCTAACGCAATTTTGGATCATGAAAACTGGATTCACTTTCAAAAAATCGCGTCCATGTGGCCACCTGCTGTGAAGGAGCGAGATCCTTCAGCACGCAATATAAAAACCCACCATCTATGCATATATTGCAACTACAAAATTAGTCTTTATTTATAATGAGCCATGAAAATGTTGGAATATCTTATTTGATGATTTCTAATTTCTGACTAAATTTATTCCAAAATGTCAGCAAGCATCCTCTGGTTTTAACCTTATTCAAGATTCTTTATTTGTCAGTTGCAGTTATGAACAGGGATGGTCAAGTTACTTGAAAAAAGTAATCAGTAACTAATTACTGATTATTACCCCCCAAAAGTAATCCTGTTACTTTACTGATTACTTATTTTTGAAAGTAATTAGTTACTTAGTTAATCTTTAAAAACATTTTACACCATTTTTCTGCACAATCCCTCATATAAAATGTAATCAAATGAAAAAGTCTCTTTTTAAAACTTGTTTTATTAGTTTTAATCTTTTAACTTTATGCATCAAGCAAAACTTTAATTATATGCAACATTCTCTGACTGGAAGAAATTTGTTTAACATTTAAACCTATTTTCTGCACATTCCAGCATATAAAAAATAGGCTTTTGTGTTTAAACACACTTTCAAACAGATGCTGTAAAAGTTTTCTTCGAACAGCAGACGCTAATGTTTTTGTCACTTACGGAATCAAACTCAAAGTAAGGTCAGTACTTCCACACTTTGAATGCTGCACGGTCATACTCTCTCTCGAGATATATTATAGTATCCATTATATTATCCATTGTTGATCTGCACGCAGCTGTTGCCACGAATGTCGCACTCGCTTAGGTCAATGTCGTGAGACACTCACACACAAAAAAATCATGGTTTTAGTAACGCAGTAACGCAGCGTGCTCACGGGAAAGTAACAGTAACCGAATTACCTTCTTTGCAATAGTAATCCCTGTCTTTACTCGTTACTTGAAAAAAGTAATCGGATTACACTAACGTGTTACTTGTAACGCGTTACTGCCCATCTCTGGTTATCAACAATCTAGTAATGACTGGTCTTAGTTTGTTCTCTGCAGGCCACTATGTCAAGCTGAAATTAAATCTGGCAATGAGCTAGGGTCATGTGAAAAAGTCTTCCCGTGACTCCATGCAGTCCTATGAAAAACTAACACATCCTTAGTGCTTCCATAGGTAATTGAGAGGGCCAGTCACAGCAGGGGTTGTTTTAACACACTCCCACAGTGTTCCCAGACGTGAACATCACACAAATTTACTCCAAGGTCATACTGCTCAATGCTTAGAGAAAATAAAAAAAACAACCATAAAGCCACAGGCCTCTGGATTTTAAATGTTAACCATTATGACAAGAGAATGTAAATAAAAAAGAAAGAACAAGCGTGTCTTGTTTGGAAGGTTGCTATGAGAAAGTCTCTTCTCTCTAAAAAGAACATGGTAGTATGACTTAGATTTGCAGAGTTGCACCTGAACAAATCTCAAGACTTTTGGAACAATGTTTTTTGGACAGATAAGAGCAAAGTGGAGAAGTTTAGTTGTAATACACAGCACAGTGGTGGAGGGTTAATGATTTGGGCTTGTGCAGCCACAGGACCTGAGCGGTTTGCAGCAGGAGCCTATCCCAGCTGCAACAGGGGAAGAGGCAGGGTACACCCTGAACAGGTCACCAGTCTGTCGGAAAGCTAACACAGAGGGGCAGACTATTCAAACTCACATTCACATGCATGGGCAATGTACAATCATTAGTTAACCCAGTGGTTCCCAAACTTTTTTTGCTGGGCCCCCTTTGTTTTACAAGAAAAATGTTCGCAGCCCCCCCCCCCCCCCCCCCCCCCGCGTGCACGCACACGCACTAACACATCCTCCAACCACACACACCCATATTTTGCTCCATTGCGGTTTATTTCACACCTCAAACATTTAGTAAACAATTAAGCAAATACAAGTAATCTGCAATAAATTACAGGTAGTAAGAAAATAAACTACTAACTCTTTTACGCTACGTCCGCACCTACACGGGTATTTTTGAAAACGCAGCTGTTTCGTCCACACGTAAACGGCGTGTCGAATCACCGAAAACGGAGATTTTTTAAAACTCCTTTTTTTCATTTTACGTGTGGAGGAGGAATACAGAGTTCATCACGCAACATCAAAGGTATGTGCCTTTTTCACGTCACGCTGTGCGCCACGTTATTGTTTACATGAGATGAATTGCAGAATGGCAGATAGAAACAAAATACTGTTAATCTGACTATCTGCAGGTTAGTCAGATTGATGATTTGAACCCCGTGATTTGAACCGGGGGAACAAATCGTGGCAGGATCAGCCTGATATCATTTGTATCCCGCTGTAACTTTACTGTATAAAGTATAGTATAGTATGTATATCTCCAAAATGTCAGGAGTAGTTAATCATTGCAACAAGTGTTTGTGAACTAAAAATCAAGAATGCGGGATACTGTTTGTCTGTGATTTAAACAGCCCAGCGCTGCTCCCTACGAAGGGAAAACCAATTCTGCAGGGGAGACCTACCTTGGCACTTGTGCAGGTGAAACCAAAGGGAAGATATGCTTCACCATATTTTCTAGTCTTTGGCTTAGAATGAAGTTGGTTTAGAAACATATTCAGCGATGCTTCATCTCCTGCTTTGCATTTCTGTAGGCGCCCCGTGCTAGCAGTGTCCAAGCGTTTTGTTTTTTGTGTGACAAAAATAAACTGAAAACTAAACCTTGGAATATGTTATTAGTTTAATTCCAAAATATTTCCAAAGCACACTTCAGTTCACACTGCTTGTGATTTCACAGTGTTCAAATGAATACTCTTAGACTTTGCATTCAACACAATGAATGAATTTGTATCAAGTTTCAACTTTTAAAAGTGAGGCTACATCTGAATCTTTCTTTAAAAGGAATTGCACCTAAATTTGCAAAAACTGTAACTACAATATGATATATACAACTGTTAAAAAAACCCAGTTTTACGCCACATTCTATTGTGATACAACAACTTGGATTTCTTTTCAAGTTTCCTCAGGAGAACAGCTTAATTAATAGAACAGAAGTATAAATAATATCCTTCCTAAAATACGCATATCTCAGGACTGTGGGAAAGAGCAAGAGGAGGAAACCCACGCAGGCACAGGAAAACCACAACAGAGCAAATAACCCACAGAAAAGTCCCAGCCTGGATTTGAACTAGGTACCTTCTTGCTGCAATGTAACAGTCCTAAACACTAGACAGCTGTACTCTTTTGACTGTCTGGATAATTTCATCGCTTCAGGCCCATAAACCGAATTCAAATGTGACACCTTTAGTGGGCCACAGCCTCAAACACGGAGACAAAAGAAGGCATTTCTTTGTTTGCAAGCCAAAAAAATGGTGGAACTATTATTCATTAGTGATTCTCATTTCTCACACATCCCATCACTGAGAAGATTTTAAACTCAGTCTGGAATCATTACCAAATTATCCCACTTCTCCCTGGTGTCCATTGCCCTGCTCAGCTACAGGGAAGTATCCTGCAAGCTCATTGGTCAGTGCGTGCTTCTGTCCTGCCCATACAAAGTATGTAGGCTGTCCTGACTGGTCTTGCTCCTGTGTATACACAAAGAAGGGGCTGAGTTCAATTGCCAGAGCCGACCTGACCAGGCCGACTCCACCTGAAAGCTCTGAGCAGGGGTGGTAAACTCGCCCGCTGACAGGATGCATGTACAGCGCCTCGGGGCGGAACAGGACGGAGAGTTTCTCTGCGCCACCACAGTATGATAGCAGCTCCTGCTCGCCCTGCGGTCCAGTGGGGCTCTGCAGCAGGTGGGTGAAGACCACAGGTCGGTCATCGCAGCGCAGGAAATTCCTCTCCCTGCCGCACAGTGACAGGAAGGGGAAGTCATCCTCGTAACGACCACTGTGATTCATGCGCAGACGAGTGAAGAAGAAGACTAGGAATTCCTTATCTGGTAACAAAAAACAAATAAAAAATGAGGGCATCAGTAATGGTCTCACAAGTGGTATTAATGCAATTTACTTGAAAATAAAATAATTCAACTGTATATGAACATCGCACTACAGTTTGTATAAAACATTTTTTATTATAATGTGATATTAAATCCATAATTAAATGTTACAGTTTATCATCTCAGTGTAACACAATTTAAATGTCTCTCAAGGATTCTCACAAAGTTAATTTTTTTTTTCTTTTCCCAGTTTAATGTACAACACTACAATGTATTCAAGCTGGCTGCAATTTAAGAATCAATGTAGGGTACTGTGAAATGTCACAAGTTACCTCTCATTTCTTTAGTCTGGTTCCTTGCATCCAAGAATCCAGACATTTTTTATAACTAACTGAAATACCTGGTATAAGTGGTCTCAAGCACTTATTTTCTGAAGTATTTCTACGTCATGTGTTTAATGTACTGGACTGGCCACATATGTAATACACCTTATAAGTTGTTTTTAATTTAAAAAGCGCAAATGGTTCAAATATAACCATTTAAAATTTGTACATGAATAACAGTAAGACAGAAGGAATAAATAAAGAAAACAGGAGAAATATATACAATCAAAAAGGAAATAAAGGCACACACTGGAGAACAAAGTGCTTGGAAGCAGTGCATTATCACGTGTATCATTCTTGTAAGTGGTCTGAATGGTGAGGTTTACTCAGACCATAGCTCAGATTGGTGAGGATGGTGGGCAGGGGTGGAGGTGTGGGAGAACAATGTTTGTTAACAGTCTAAATGTCCCAGGGAAGAACCTGTTCATGAGTCTGGAGGTGTGGGACATCCTGTGCTCAGTAGTGGCTCATGCGTACAAAACACCCAGGCAGTAGGACGGCTCGCTCTCCACTGAGGTGTGGTAGAAGACCAGCGGCAGCTTCTGGTCCAGGTTATTCTTCCTCAGGATGCGTAGGAAGTGCAGCTGCTGTTGGACCTTCTGCTTGAAACACTTCATGGCTACAGACGTAAGGGCTATGGGTCTGTAGTCATTGAGGCTGTCTATTCCAGTCTTTTGGAGGATGGGAATGATGGCTAAGGCAGACAGGTGGGAATGGTGGCATGTGTCAGGGAGAGCTTGAACTGCATGGTGAGGATTCCCTGACAGTTGTTTCACGCAGGCTTTAACAACATCCCATGGGATGCCGTCAGCGCCGGCAGTTCTCCTGGGGTTCACCGCAAGGTTTGATCCACTTCAGAGAAAGTTTCATTAATGCTGCCTAACAGCAGCTAACACTGGTAAAACAGCACCGCTAACCAACAGAAAAATTCAGGACATCCTCATCACCTCATCTCAATATCATGTCATCTGACAGACGTGAGCTTAAGTGATTCATTGATGTGTATAAGACTCCATTCACAAATTTTTGCAGCATCCTCCAGAATAAACAGATGTGGACACTCAGAATTCTGATGTTTGAGGTAAATAGTGGACTGACTGCCTGCTCTTACTACAGATTAACGCTGGCCAGAGTTGTTTGTTCTACAGAAGTCACTATAGCTACGATAATGCACATGATTTGGGAGGGGTAAGAAAACAGAATTCTGTCAACTGCAATCTACCAGCATATAGCGGTGATATTTTACACGCTGTACCTTAAAAAAAAAAAGAAGCCAGGAAGCCACTCTTAAGAATGGGAAAAAGGGGTGTGACCATTACACCAGAACCGGACTGAAAAATCAATGACAACTGGTCGTATGGAGTGATGAATACAAACTTTACATTTTGGGCTCAAATTGTCGGCAGTATGTACTGAGGATACCAAACGGGACGGAAGAACAAAACACTATCTTCCCTGAGCCTGGACCTCAGAATTAATGAAGGGATGAGAACAAAAGAGCGCCAAAATCCAAGAGAGAGAGGTTCCAAGCTCGTTAGAATTATACTAACTGTTTATGCCTTAAACTGTATTTCCATGTATGTTTGGATGTTTTAATAAATCGTTACATACATTGCCCATTTTAATTATAAAGAAATGATGGGCCAGTCAAGAGTTTTGCTGTGTACTGTAACGCTGTCATTTCTTAATGTCAAAATAAATAATAAGTCTGTGCTGTATGTTTCTTGGTTACCTTTAAAGCAGGTGACAAAGTTTTTCACTTTGGTATCATCGAGGAAAAGCTGCAAGTAGAGGAATGAAAGTTAACATGATATTTACTGCTAAAGGGAGACTCCGGATGTTTACTTTTTGAAGAGCTAGTTTACTTTCTTACCTGTCCTTGATGGTCGATATAGTAGAAGTATTCTCGGATGCGTGGTGTGGGGCTCTGGCCCTGGACGTACGTAGCGGTCGCTCTGGAGGCGGTTAAGCCGGCTGGTCCGCGGCGCAGAGAGGCCAGAGCTCTGGCGCTGAAAGCCGCGGTCCGGAGGAACAACATAACCGAGTAATAGTAAATAGGCTCCGTATTAAACACGGGAACCGAAAATGTGGTGTTTCACAAACGACAGCCTGTGTGTTTCTGCTATTTGCACACCGTACACAACTCAGATTGAAGCCCCAAGTGTTTACAATCGAACAAACGTTACCCGGAAGTGTTTAAGTGGTGCAATGTGGTCATTTATTTTCTGCTGCCACCTAGTGGATGATATCATGCACGCGTTTGAAATGCAGATTTAACGCGCATATATTTCATGAGAGGCTCGACAAATTAGAAAAAAATTCTATTTGTAATCTTTACATATTAAATACCTGTGTTGTTATTTTACTTGGCCGTATCTAAAAATGTAGTGAAACAGAAATTTTTAGACTTTGTAGATAAGAATCAGGTCATCCTAAAAAAAATCAGATGTGTTTGACTTGTCGGTTTGCGATAGAAAAATGTGAAGTCCAACCCTATGCTCCAAGGTTATGATAGATGGATGAAGCCTTTATTTGTCACATGCAAAGTTTACACCTGCAGTAAAATAGGACCCCCCCCCCCCCCCCCCCCGACAATAAGTCAGTAGGCATAAACACAGACATATGCAAACTGAGGAAATCCATCTGTTGCACATTGGTCAGAAATGAAGTGAAGTGAATGGAAGAAATATTTAAGAAAGCAGATATGATTACTACATGTTCATCATTTTCATTATTCTTCAGTTTGTTTGTTTGTTTGTTTGTTTTTTACAATTATTATTGTTTTGTTCTTATTCTTTCAGTTTTATCAAATACTATTTGGTCTTTATTATCAGTCAATCAGACTTTATTGCTTTTTTAAGTCAGTTATTTCAGTGCTAAATGTACAGCACCCGGTTCTGCAATGTCTGATTCGGCTGGTTCATATTGAACACCATGTAAAATCTCTCACATCAGCTAAAAGTGAAGATGTTTGAGAAGATATAGCCATAGCAATTTTTTTTAAAAAAGCCAGGTGTACAGCATAGAACAAGCGAAGGTAAGAACAAAATACCGACTATAACACATATGTATATGGATGTTACATGTTTGACAGTGACTGGTTGCATTAGTTGGTACTAACCTCATAACCACAGAGTACACATTGTTTCAGTGTTAGCTCATTGTATATTAACTGCTCAAGAAAGAGTGATCAGGTTTATTTGAATGCATCCTCTAGGAAGTTGGATTTAGATAAAGCCAGTACATTTGCAGTGCATCAGTCTCATTGTACTGTTCATGTATTTATTGTTAGCTGTTCCACTTTGGAGACAGAAGAGGAACTCAGCCTGCAGCAGCAGACAGACTGGTAGAAGAGGAGCTCTGACCTGTCTGTCAGATCCCAGATACACATCAACAACTCAAGAATTCATTCAAGGTGTAATTTTGGTTGCTAACGGGGCCGATGGCGCGATATGGCAGCCTCGCTTCTGTCAGTCTGCCCCAGGGCAGCTGTGGCTACAACTGTAGCTTGCCTCCACCAGTGTGTGAATGTGAGAGTGAATGAATAGTGGAATTGTAAAGCGCTTTGGGTGCCTTGAAAAGCGCTATATAAATGCAATCCATTATTAGTATAACATTGTTGCGTGTGTGTGTTACCCAAAAAGCCATTTTGCAGGACAGAGAAATCAAATCAATTCTTATAATTAGTATTTAAATGCATTCAGTTTGTTTGTTGGACGACAAAGAATCACTGAACACCGCCGTTTAAATTGTTAGAGCTATAGCAGGAAGTTGCCTTTATCTTTAATAATGTACCAAACTTTTTAAACCATCTTAAAAAAAAAAGATAAAATGTCAAAGCAAACAACTCCTCAAGAACTTGTTTTTAAGTTTGTAGTTGGAACCCATTGTAGCAGGAAGCAGGTATTTAGGGCACCTGGACTACGACATTAAGGATTTCTTATGAAGTACAAGCTTCTTTTTTCCCTTTTTGCAACCCTCCTCCATTCCACCTCCATTCTTACCTTTGCATATTAAAGGTAAGAATTGTGTTTGATTTGAACCAAAAACTTCCCCACATAGAGCACCTTGTAATAAAATAAAATGCATATAAAAGTTCTTCTTAGAGCAGTTGCACTGGTGAAACATTTTAATTTCATTACGGACACCTGCGCTTTAAGTCTACCAGTTCAGTTTGATTCATCCGTCCATCAGTTCTCTTATTCAGTTCACTGGGGAGCTGGAGCTTATCCCATACACACCAGGGAAATGTCGCTGGTAACCTGCTAACCTAACCCCACCAACTGCATGTCTTTGGACCGTTGGAGGAAGTTCAAGTACCTGGATAGAACCCATGCAAACACAGGGAGAAAAGGCAAACTGAGTTCAATTCATATAGCACCAAATCACAACAACAGCTGCCTCAAAGTGCTAAGTCAAAATATGCACAAAGGGTAAAATGATGGACAGGGGTTCAAAATCTAAATATATCATTAGGATAGTACCAAAAAACCCCAAAAAACAAACAGAGTTGGTAACATAACAGGCTCTGAAATGGCACGTTTGCTGTGGCTGCGGGTACCATTATAGGATAGGTCTTGAAGTAATCAACTGCTCCTGTATTAAACACGGCTTCCCAGTCATAATAAAAGCTCCTGGTGAAATTTAAAATTTTTTTTTTTTTATTTGAGAGCATTTGCGTACGTGCTTGTCATTCTGTCTATAAAAATGATTGCTCATATGGTTTTCAATAAATTCTGAAAAAAAGTGTGTTGCATTGCATTTGGATAGTACTTGTTTTGTATTGAAGTATTTTGAAATGGGCTTTAACATAGCAAATAACAACAGCTTGCACTTGTTTTTACTGCACTACAAATTTCTTTAAAAAGATACAAAAAAAAAATACACACAAAATACAATACTATTCCTTTAAAAGTAAATAATGCCCTGAGAGTCAATTGTCTTGGTGGTTGTGCAAATTCCCTGCTGACTTGGCCTCAGGATGTCGCCAGGCAAGAATCAAGCGCACCCAAAGGGAATCAGTGGTCATGTGCGCAGCAGAGGGGGAGACGAAAGGAGCAGCGGCAGAGCATGGCAGTTGGTGTTGTGTGATTACACGTGCGTTAATTAACCTGTAAGTGTGATTACCTTTGACGGGTTAACTAGTATGATAATAGCTATAGTTGTCTGTGCATGTTAAAGTTATGCCTCGGTATATTGATACCATATTGGTAGGATTATTTAATTAATTTGTACGCAGTTAATACCAGTGGCCAGAATGTCCTGCAATAATTACATCAAGCCGTTAAAGGATTTTTCTTTTGTTTATTGTTTAGTTTAACTGCTGTTAGCTTGCCACGTTCTTGCCTTACTACTAGTAACTTGTAAAACATGTGCTATTTAGCCAACTTATGGTGTTACAGTGACCCCTTGTGGACATTGTCAACTATTGCTGTGTCTGAGTAGATGATGTGTTATGCTTGGTTCTTAGTTATCTTTGACACTACTAATTATAGAATTCCCTGTTTCTGTTTCCAGACAACCATGCTTATAGTCAATTATACTGCATCCGCTACAACCATAAGTTCATGTCTGGCTGTCCCACATTTGGATTAAACATGTCAAGCTCTGATGTAACTAATTCTTCTGTGGAGCACAATTAAAGACAGTGAACTAAACTCCTGGACTGCTGCAGTCTTTCTGACTGAAGACTTAGGCCAGACTTGTATACCCAGCACTTTCAGTATATATATGTATATCTGCAGTGGAGGTTTGTGCTTGGAGTGCTTCTTGTTCCTATTTAGAGAATAGATGTCTGCTTTCTTTGTCTCCCTGAATGCACCATTTAAATTATTAGAACCACAGAAGGAAGTTATCTGCATCTTTACTTACTCATTAGACTAGCTCAAATAAAAACTGATAAAATGCAAAAACAAACAAATTCCTAAGACACCTTATCACAAACATCTGTTATGTTATTATGAGGTTGGGGTTTGTGGCTGGACTCCATTGTAGTTGGCATTTTCAGCATTTAGACTGAACTTCTCATAAAGCTTTTTTTCTGTTTGCACTGGTTAACTTTGTAATTACATCCTATAATGTGTTGTTTGACTTGGATGAAAAAACCGTCCTACATACCAGAGTTGTTAGTTTAGAATTTTCTAATAAGTTTTTATTTTTTATTTTATTTTGACTTTTTGATTTTGATTCAGTTTAGTTTCAGTTAGTTTCCACAGTGGATTTTTTTCTTGTTTCAGTTTAGGTTATATGGTTTGAAAATGTTTAGTTTTACTTCATTTATTTAGTTTCATTGTTGATTTCAGTCTTTTTCATTATTATTGTATAGCTGGCATGTGTCGGGGGCACAATTTTGAAAAACCAGCACAAACGTTGACATTTTAGACATCCAGAGTCTCATTAAATGTCAAATCAAGCAAGTTGTAATAACATTTTGACCAAACTAACAGGAACTAAAACTAATATTTCCTCTATATTTCTATTTTATTGTAGTAAATTCTGCAAGCACAAAATCAGTTTACTTTTATATTTTTATTTTATTTTAGTTAACTAAAATATTTTTTTCACATCTAATTTTAGTTTTTCAGTTTAGTTTTAGTTACCTACAATGACTTTGCTACATGCAGTACATTTTATTAAAGTAAGATAGTCAGATGTTGTCCTATATATTCCTGTTTTATGTTGAGGATCATGCAGATACAACCATCAAACACTTCAGAACACCATTTTATATTTGGTATTTCTGCAGCTTTGGAACTCTAATGTATGTAAGAGAGTAAACAATGATAGCACTGTAGTTTCCGACCATGCACCAAGTTGTTTTGTGATAATACCGAGTTTGAGAAAAAAAAACAAACATCTGATGGTAATTTAAACCCAAATGACTCAAGGATCAAGAATTTATCAGTTATGTGGGAATCCTGATAGTTCTGAATTCATGATAGCACAAACATGCTTACAAAGAGCGACTCAGTCTTACAGCTGCGTTCTTCAAACACTATCATTTTAGGAGAGACACCTGTAACTCTAACAGTTCATCTGCAAAGGGTTTAAGCCTTTTATATTTGCCATACCTACATGGGAATCTCCTGTGTGTGAGGCCATAATGCATGTAGGAAATTCTGAAACTGTGCTTGTTTATTGTGTAACTAAAATGCGATCACTGTTGCCGCAGAGCTTGAAGATCCTGAGTTCAATTCTGCCATCAGGCCGGGGTCTTTCTGTGCGGCTTCCTCCCACCATCCAAAGACAGTTTGTGAGGATAGGTTAATTGATTAATCCAAATTGCCCATAGGTGTGAGCGTTAATGGTTGTCTGTCTCTGTGTGTTAGACTGGTGACCTGTCAAGGATGCCCCCGCCTCTCGCCCTATGTCAGCTGGGATAGGCTCCAGGGCGCCCCGCGACCCTGAAAAGGATAAGCGGAAGCAAATGGATGGATGGAATCTTAATCTACCTTCAGTTGGTTTGTTTGTGACTAGGACACATATCCACAAATGTTAGTATGTAATATAGATATTAGCAGTTTAAGAGCAACTTTGAGCAAGGAGGAACCTAAGACCTTTTACCTGAGTGAGGAGGTTTGGCAGACCTCTATGATTGCCCATTGACACATTCTGACACATTCTTTCAAATTACATGGAAATTTGATCCAAATCATTGATACAGAAATAAATTTTACAAAAACCTAAAGTGGACTGTGAAACTGACAAACAGAATTTACAGTACCCTGGATATAGTGTCATTATGAATACTATAATAAATATACATCAATTGGAAGCCATATTATTATAACATTTTTTTAACAGACCTGGTTGTGCAACAGCACCACCAGGAAGATCATTATGTATATGAAGGATTTTGTAAGATTAACATATGAAAAACAAAGTAAGTGCATCACAGTAGTGAAAGTGCTGTACTGTTTGTGGGCTCAATTCATCACTGCTATGTTGTTGGACTTTTCAAATTATGAGATATTTTTGTGTTTTGATGCTGACTTTATTGAGTTGGGAGATGTGAGCAAATCTTCAGTGAGATTGTGCAGGGATCATGTTTGTGCTCTAACCTGCAGGATTTCATAACCGGCTGACAGTATAGTAGCAATGCTAAAGACAGAGAAAATAAAAAGTGAAAATGATTTGCAGCAAAGAGTGAAGGAATGCAACACCTTGTTGTATCACCTGACTCTGGACACATAAGAATCAGTCAACCATGAAATCAAAATGCAATGTATATCTGTTACAGCTTCTCAATAACATTCTCCACAAAATATATTTGGAAGTCAGTGTTTTATGTTTTATGAGTATATAAGTGCTGTCAGTTGTGGGACTGCAAGGGCCCCCTGAATGCACCAATTAAATCATTAGAACCACAGCAAGAAGCCGTCTGTACTATGTGGCAAACTTGTTAATCCGGTTTGGGGGGGGAAAAAGTGAAGAAGTGTCTTCAAAACATCCGTCGAGTTATTATGGGTGTGGGGTTTGTGTTTGAAATTTAGTGAAGCAGGTATTTTTGCCATTTGGACAGAAGGACTAGTTTTGAACCACAAGCTTTTTGCTATTTGCACTGCTTGCACTTCTATTTCCTCGTCGTATTTGATTTAAACCAACAAGTGTCTTTAATGAGTTTTATGTTCAGGATCATGCAACTGCTTTAGTGAAACATTTCAATACTGACACCTGTGCTTCAAATCTAACAATTTTGAAAATCTGAAAAAGTACAACAGAATGCACAAAGGGACAAGCATAGAGCAGTACCTGTGGGATTTGAAATGTAAGTATAAAATTAAAGACTGGAGAGGTGGTAAATGTATATAGTAAGGCAGGGGTATCCATCTCCAGAGCTACTGTCCTGCAGTTTTTAGATGCTTCCCTACTCCAACACAGCCGAATAAAAGGGTTGGATTACCTCCTCAGCATGCCTTCAAGTTTGGCAAAGGCCTGGTAACAGGCCATTCATCTGATTCAGGTGTGTTGGAACAAGGATGTGTCTGAAGGCTACAGGACAGTAGCTCTAAAGGACTGGAATTGGACACCCCTGTTGTAGGTCTTTGTGGTGAGGCGTGGTCGGCGGTGCCGTGCGGACGCACCTGCACGGCATCCGTCTGCCATATTTAAAACCATGGGGAAGCAGGGGTTGAGAGTTGTGGTGTAGCGTTATGTGCGGCTGGCAGCTTGTGAGTTGCAGCCGGAATGAATAAAGATGGCTCTGATTAAAGATTTCTATCTAATTCACACCAGTCTTTAACATACAATATAACAAAATCAGCTTTTAGCTATTGGCTATATCTCATTGACCATTGAGTTGGTAAGCTGGTGGAGGTCAGTGAGAGTTTTCACTTAATAGAACCTTTTTGTCAGGGGTTACATAACATTAAAATGTATATTTATCATTCTTTACAGAATTGCAAAGCGGCAATTGTGAAGTCAAACAGTCCCCGAATGCCATCCTTTTAAATCACAGCAAGAGGTTGGCTGTACCTTCACTTATGTATCTAAGTTGTTTATTCAGCTTTAAACAAAAATTTATAAATTGCCAGAACAAACAACTTCCAAAGATACTGTTTCTAAGACACCTGTCATTTCTTCTGGGTGTGGGATTTGTGGTTGGAACAGGTATTTTTGGCATTTTGGAACAAGGTAAACTGAGAGACTTCTCATGAAGAGCTAGCTGTTTGTAAAAACAAATACCAGCAGTTTTTTTTCATACAGCTGTTTTTGCTAGACATTTTAATTTTAGATTCTAATTTTAAAACACCTTTGCTTCCTCTCTAATATTTTAGAACATCTGCAAAAAAGGAAAACAATGAAAGGGAGTAACTGTGGGCTTTGAAATTATATAGTGTTGTGTCCGGTTTTTCCAAAAGTCAAGTCAACTTTATTTATCTGAAATATCTGTCTTTTCAAAAGATTTAATTTGCTTTGGCTGTTGAAATTACAAGTTACAGCGCTGGCCCCCTATGTGAAATCAGCTGTATGTCTTCACAAAGAGGATGACCCTGGATCAGGCCGTACAGTTTTATACCCCAACAATCACACATTTTATTATTACTATCTTCTTCCGGAAGCAACGTGGCTGTCCTGCTGTCTCCCTTCGAGTCTCCTCTCTGTTCACGTCCAACCTTGTATCTGCTCCTTTTCCTGGAATGACAAAGACAGAAAAAACACCTACCTGCCAAGCCTTGATTATTAATATTATCTTATTGATTCTTTTTATTATCTAAGTTTGGGACAAATATCATCCTGACTGTTAACTAGTTATGATATGTAAGCATGCTGCAAAAAACTCTCTGCCATCTATGTCAATCACAATATTTTGATTCAGTCATGACACTGAATGAAACTTCCGACCCTCAAAAACCCAGAGCGCCAACTTGTTAATGAGAATATGCAATGTGTATATAAAAACAGCTTTATTTAATTATTTGAATCCTAAGTAACACAGTTGGTTCTGAAATGTCATTCATGCTATCACTATGGTCTGCCTGATACCCCATACCTAGTAGTAGAGGTGGTGTAACATCAGAGGTGGTTCTGTTTTCAGTTTGTATATATATATTTTTTCTTTTTCTGATGCAGGTTTGATTAAAGTATAAAGGCATTTAGTGTCTAAGTATTAAACCTTACATGCTGTTCATAGACAGATATTCTCTGACAAAGTCTAATCTTGTACTTGAGTCTAACCAGCACTATGCTGTAAACCCAGATGACTTTTCATTACATTGTGAAGAAATTTTCTTAAGTAAGAGAAAAATTCTGGAATCATTTACTTAAAAAAGAGATTTTAATAGACTGTTTAGACACTCCCAAAGATCATTCTAATGATGACCAACGTGTCTTTGGGCCTCATTCCAGTGAACAGTGAACACATGAAATTGTCCAATTACTTGTGCACATTGCATATAAAAATAACAGTTACCGGGGAAACAGTAAAATAATTTTGTTGTTCTTCCAAGATTGTCATCTTCTCATGGTGGAGAAGCTGTGTGGTTCAGAGATCTCAAGAACAATCAGTGTTGGGGAGCAACGAAATACATGTACCGGCGTTATGTATTTAAAATACAAGATATGAGTAACTGTATTCCGTTACAGTTACCGTTTTAAAAGGTGGTATTCAGAAATACAGTAACTTTGTTGAAATAAATGGATTACACGGCGGTCTTTTCCTGTTTCATGTGTTCGGCTATGCCCTGTCTATTTTTGGTAATTCCACACCAATGGAAACAAAACACACATTAAGAGGCTCTAATGTCTCAATCTTGCGGCCCATGTCACTACTTGCGGACCTGTTTTATAGTAATAGTTTTCTAGATCACAGTAAAAAGTGCAGCCTCACCTAATGTCCACCCTACTGTTACTCATTTTATATTAAGATTTAAAAATCTAGTTGGTAATGGTATGGCGACTATCCTTCAGTAATAGTAATAAATCACGCAGCAATAGTACATTCATGTAGTTTTAAAAAGCATGATAATATATTAAGTAATCCAAAGTATTCAGAATACATTACTCTCATTGAGTAACGTTACAGAATTTTGGGGCATGTATTCTGTAATCTGTAGTGGAATACATTTTAAAAGTAACCTTCCCAACACTGAGAACAGTGGCATCCAGATCTGAACTCCTGATATAGAACCACCTATGTCAATAAGGTTGAGGAAAGATTACCTTGATAAAGAGCTCTATGACCTATACCTCAATAGCAGAACAGCTGGAAGAAGATGCTGTCTTTAAATGTGTGACACAACAGCTGGAAAAGCAGATAAAGGCAGCAGATTAAAAAGAGCCCCTGTCATCTTGACTCTATGCCAGGAGGTACTGATAATAATTTGTTAAGGAACATTTGGTGGCTGTGCATTCACCAGCCTCTCCACAATAAACAAGTCATTTCACCAGCTACTCAGGTCAAATTGAGTGTATTATAGTGTAACAGAGGAAGTCCTATAGCAGTAGTCTGAGCCTTTACTTGAAAGATCCTAAGGGATCTTTCAAGGTAATGTGATCCAGCCCTCAATATAAGCTGTATCAAAAGGAAAGCTTTGAGTCAAGTAGAGTATCTGTCTCCCAAATTTAAACTAGGGCTGGTTTCCCAGGAGAGGGAGCTGAGAGCTTAACTCTGCCTCCAATTCTTTTTTTAGAAAGTCTAGGAACCACAAGTAAGCCTGAGAGCAAAGTGCTATGTTAGGTTAATATAGTACAATAAGACCCCATTGAACCATATCAAGACTTGAGGAGGCCTGATTATTCAAGACTTTATATGTGAGGTGAAGGACTTTAAATTTAGTTCTTTATGTAACCTGAAGCCAGTGAAGAGAAGCTAACATGGGAGGAATGTGATCTCTTTCTCATCCCAATTACTACTCTCACTGCAGCTTTTTGGATTAGGTGAATTAAGTGATTCAGCGGATTAAGTCCAGCCTTAAAGAAATTAATGCATGAACTAGTTTTGGACTGAGTTTTAGACAAGAAAATTACAGGATATCTAAAATTACAGGATACCCAGTCCTTTATATCTTTGAAACATTGCTGTAGTTTAACTAATTGGTTTATGCCATTTGACTTCATGGACACTTGACTTAACAAGGTCAATGAGAGGGAAACCAACACATACAAGTGTTTATTCATTGAGAGCATGGAACATAAGCATGCCATGCCAATCAAATGCATGTGGAACACAGCCAAGGATGGGAATGGCGGTAGTTCGATTCCTTGGAATTGTTATTCTGCCTGGGTATCAGTTCCACTTATGAATTCCACTTGCACTTGTGCTGCAACAAGCTGATTTCAATTCATGTCCTGGAGGAGGAAAATAGTGGCACAGACTTTGTGGATATGGGCATTACTTTTATTTTTATTTTACAAAAGGATGAGAGCGTGATGGTAAAGAGCAAACTGCATTCAAGACAGAAACAACTTCATAGTGTCCATGCATGTTCATCTGCACGGACACTATGCTACTGCTAAGCTAGCCGAGAACCCATAGATGTTAAAGCTGAGTGAATGCCCATACTAGAAATAGAATAGAAATTTGTGTTGGCCTCAGTTTTATGTAGTTAACTGCTAAGTGTGAGAAAGTGCGTTTCTGGTCATTTTACGGTGAAACATGATAGTAATGCAATGAGTAATGTATCAAATTAGTTTCTCCTGGAATTAATTAAGCAATGTATGCTGCTAAGTGATGGTGGTGACTTTCAAAGAGGAGCAAACAAGAACTCAATGAGAACTGATAAATGAATCAAAAAGGAAGCAAATCGATAGGTAATATTGATAATGGAATATGAATTGCTGAATTCTTATTCTTTTTCCCATACACAGTGCAATATATGAACCATGGGATAAGACGAAAACCAGCATCCACAATGACCTGTCACAGCTGGAGGGTACAGCATAATTTGAACAATAGGTTCAGTGTGGCCAAAGAGTGAAAAGAGAGGGGAAGGGGATCTGGACTGACGGGGTGGAGTTCCCAGAAGGCTGATCAGGAGATTCAACAGTTACAAGTACCCTGGCTCCTTAAAAAGCATTATCTCTCTTCAAGCAATGGAAACGTGAAGGATTAATGAATGTCTGAGTCACAATCCGACATGAAACATGAAGCATTCATCTATTATTTCTATTCTATCTGTACATCTGTTACAGCTCCTGGATAACATTCTCCATAAAATACTTTTGGAAGTGATTGCTTCATCTTTTATACATATGAGACCTATCTGTTGTTGGACTGCAAGTGCTCCCTGAATGCACAATTGAAATCATTAGAACCACAGCAGAAAGTAACTGAATCTTGACTTATATGTATGAAACTTGTTAAACCGGCTCTAAATAAAAAGTGTTGAAATGCTAGAACAAACAAGTTTCCAGATATCATCTTCAAAACATCCATTGTGTTATTATAGGGTGGGATATGTTTTTGGAATCCAGTACAGCAGGCATGGTGAGGGACTTCTCATGAACCACAAGGTTTTTGTTTTCTGTTTGCACTTTTGATTCAGTAACAAAATATCAGCAGTCAATAGACCTTGTGTCTCACAATCTTCCTCCTTTCTTACCTTACTGTATGGCCTCTCACGTCTCAGGTTTGATTTGAACCAGGAACTGCCCTATATACAGTATATGTTATTCAAATAAGAGTTGTAAAATGCAAAAGATTTCCTGTTTCATGTTCAGGATTATGAATGCAGCTGCATTAGTGAAACATTCCAATACTGATACCTGTGCCTTAAGTCTATGATTAAAGACAGAACATACAAAAAGTCAAATACAGGGGGCTAGATGTGGGATCTAAAATGTAAGTATATAACAAAAGGAATGGAGAGGTGGTATCTTAAACGTGTTGTATTGTAGGGTCTTTAGCATACAATATAACCAAACTTAAGGTAACTGTATCTGTTAGTGCTAAATTAATAAAATTGAACTGAACTGAATACCTGGTTCTGAATTTCTACTTTTGCTGTGGTCATGAGTTTTAAATACCTAACCAACCAACTAACAAAAATAGCAAAGCAATAATTCAGTGGAATATAATGCAAAGCTGCTTGTTATTACCACCACTGAGCTGGAAAATTAGTGGAAGGTGGTTGCAGTTTTCACTTAAAAGGAACGTTCAGGTCAGGGGCTACATAAAATTAAAAGCTGTATTTTGATGTGCGTGTGTGTTTTGCAAATCTGTTTCAAAATATTGTTGTTTGGAAAGACTGCAAAGACTCTCTCAAGCATTAGTGAAACCTCAGCAAGAGTGACTGTGGAGGTTGTATGTATCTAAGTTGTTTACCCAGCCTTAAATAAAAACTAACAAAATGCCGGAACAAAGACGTTCCAAAGAAACTGTTTCTAAAACACCTGCTGTATTTTTCTGGGTGTGAGGCTGTGGTTGGAGCCTAAGCAAGTATTTGTGGCATGTGGAACAAGACAAGCTGAGGGATTTCTGAAGAAGAGCAAGCAAATGTTTGTGCTAGTGATGGAGTAAAAAAGTAAACATGCTATGACTTTTGCATACCATGACCTCTAATGTGTCATGTTTGATTTAAAGAAAAACAGTACATTTTACATTACAAAACATACTTACATCCTTACGTCCTACGTAAATTATTGTTTCATGTTCTGGATCATGAAGTTAGACATTTTAACGTTGGTATTAACCTGTATTGAGAACGTCTTCAATGGAGACAATGACAGAAGGGAGCAATTGTGGGCTTTGAAATGTAAGTATATAATTGCTATGTAGTTTTTTTTTTAAAAAATGCTTAACTTAGATTATATCATGATTGGATCTGTGTAGTGTAGAAACATTTTTTTCTACAATACAATACACTTTAACCACACATCAATTTAACATGTGTAAACAGCCTCTTTGAGTAAATAAATTTTCTCTGAGTAAATAAAGTAATAAATGTATGATTTATCCTTAATGATGTTTCAGAGAGCAGGGAAAGTGCAATTTTGAGGTTTTACAGCACTCATTTTTGGAGAAAAACATTTAGTATCACAGAATATCATCTGCTGTTTCTTTTCCTAAGAAGTAAAAATATAACAACCAGCAATATTTAAATATAAATTATTGAATGGTACAGTGTGTGTTACTAGGTCTAGAAAAACAGTGGAGTTCACTCCAAAGCAGTGGAGTGAAGAATTAATGCGGTAAATTTAAATTCCAATCATATCTCTTACTGTAGCAGTAACACTGTAGGCCAAACTGCCTCATCAGCTTATCTGTAATCTTGATCTTTAGGTCCTTTCAGAAATCTTTTTGTTTGCTTTTCTCTTTTTTGAAGGAGGAGCTTCTGGGAAATTGATGTCTGTCTTTGTTTTTCAGTCTCTGTAGAGTATATAAATGGATACATTTATGTGTAGTGTCACTATCTGGGAAAACAAATCTTCACATTATGATGAAGCTGATTCTTTCCCTGACTCTCTTCTGGGCACTCTGCAGCACAGGTACATCATCTTGTTCTTAAATTTAGACTTCAAATGTTTTTACTTCTGCAGAAAACATTTTTTAAAAGGGAATATAAATGTTATCCTGACTGATTATGAACTGACTTCAAATCATGCTTCTAAACACTATTTAGGGAGTTAGCCTACTTTTTGCTCACCATTATTGCATGTTGTGTATTGCAAGACCCCTTAAAGCCTTTCAACCAATAAAGCAAAACCCAGCTATCTTCATGAATGTGAATGAAAATGTGATCACAATTTCACTTTTTTTCTTCGCAGCGGGAGCCCTTCAGTGTTTAACCTGCAAAGATGTGACATGTTTAACGACAAACCCAGTTAAGTGCACTACAGAGAAGGCGTGTGTGACATCTTCTATTCTAGGTAGTCTCTTCTTTATTCCATCTTTTACTTTTCAGTGAGCATACATGTACTGGGAGGTTACATCAATGTTAACAAACTCCACTTTGATTCTGCAGTGACATCGTCTGGAATTAAGGTACCACAAATCATCAGGGGTTGTGCACCAGACTTCGTGTGTCCTGTCTTAGGCTCTCAGACATATTCAGCAAACCTGGGTATTTTGAGTGCAGCTGCATCTGTTGAATGCTGCAACAAAGACAACTGCAACTTAAACATTTTGCCTGGCAAGTACAGATAGAGTTTCTATATGACAAGAAAACACAAGCTAGATAATAATGTCGGAATCCTGCCATCTTCTTGACCTGGATTGTTAAATCTGAGTCACTGTAATGTTTTCTGTTTTTGAAAAAGATTTCCTATTTCAGTCCCTGCAGATCAGACCGAGAACAATCTGAAGTGTTTTTCATGTGACCCCGGCTCCACTCAGTGTAACTCTACAGTGAAGTGTAGTGGAGTAGAGAATCGCTGCTTTCAAGCATTTGGTAATTCTCTTCAAACCTGTTTTGAAATGTTTATACAAATTTGTGTTTTTGTAATATGAAAAATGAAACATCAACAAAAGAAAAAAAGCATTATATTACATACAACTTCAAGATATTCTGTTATTTGAGTCATATTATGAGTCAAATGACATCCTTTGTTTGTTTCTAACATTTAATCGACCCACCTAAGTGTTTTTTATCTGACAGTTGTATTGACTTTAGTTGCTTTACAGCTAAACTTTGCATATCAACAAACTGCCGGCTAGTATTTCTTGCAGCATTTAAAATACTACTACTACTACTACTAATAATAATAAATACTATCAACTAAGTATTTTAAAAGGTTTTATAATTAATGAAAATTAAAATAGCCTATATCATACTCCCACATCAGCAATGTTAATATAATTTGCCTCACTGAAATGATTTTGTTAAAAAAATGGAAAAATCCATTAAATATCTATCAGTTGCTTTATTAGCTGAATTTGCTGTCACTTAGTAGATTTTGGTCTGTAAAGTAGTATTGTAGGTACACCAGTTGGAGTTCTCTCACTGAGGTGAGACAAATGTCAATTTCTGACACTAATACTGGAACAAAAACATAACAGTGGTATTACACTGACGAAATAAGGAAGCTAATTTAATGAGACTGCTACGTCAAAAAAACACCTTACAAACCCACTGGTAAAATACACCCTGCTGGTAAATGTTGTAATTACATGCTGTAGAAGGTTTTTGCTTAAAGCACCTTTAAATACTTCCTTCTGATTTGAGCAAAATAACAAAAAAATAATTTCTATAAAGATGAAAAATCTGAAATGATGATTTTTATCTACAGTGCCATCAGGTATCAGCACTTCAGTTCCAGTCAAGGGCTGCATGTCTGAAAACATCTGTACAGCAGTGTCCAGCCTGTCAAGTCTCCCTGTCTTGAATCTTGGGAACGTTAGCTGTTGTGATAACAATTTGTGTAATGCTGCTCCAACAACAACTACCACGTTCATCTATCTTCTATTTGGACTCATATATATTATCTATTAGAAGAAAATAAAAAGGCATGAAAAACATTTGAAGCATCAGAAAGACTCAGAAAACACCTTTTTCAAGACCTGATTGGGGTTAGGAAATCAAAATTTAGATAAAAGAGGCTGGAATCTGTCTGAAGCTGAGGTACAATAAAAAGGCATCAATATAAGACAAATTAAAAAAAACAGCATACATACCAATATTTACTCAATATATCATACTTTCTGCATATTTTCTTTTTTCTTTTAATTATCAAGGATATTAGGCATTTTAAGGCTTGTGTGAAATGTGGAACTGGAGCATTCCTTGTAGCAGGAAAAATAGTATCAATATCTGAAAATAATGAAGATTCAACTCAAACAATGCTAAAGACTTTACAGGCATCAACAATCTACTGCACAAGGGATTCTGCATAAATGGCTCTCAATGTAAAACCATGAACAAAATAAATAAAATCAAATACATGAAAAGCAAAAATATATAAATAAAAACAAGAAATAAAAATGTTTGAAACCGACACGAATTTTATTTATTGTTTTGTTTTTTTCTCATGTCATGCTGGTGGTCATACTTAAGCCAAACAGAATACAATAAAAAAAAACAACAACAAATAAATAAAAACAGATAAATATTTACATGGTGTCCAACCTGTGTTTGGTAATGACGGTGTGCCTTGATATATCCTCCAATCCGTACTGTAACTGGTTATTAAAGTAATGGCACAAACATTCACACACTTATGGTAAAATATCTATCTATCTATCTATCTATCTATCTATCTATATTATATATATATATATATATATATATATATATATATATATATATATATATATATATATATATATATAGATAAATTCAGCTCAGATGGCTAGATCAATGAACTGGTATCTCATTCACTATTGACAGCTTTATAACATTTATTTAGAGTAGGTGGCTCACAATTCCTCCATTCTGTAGTCAGCATCCACAGCCAGTTTTGTTAATGTTAATGGCTGAGAGGGTTCAGTTCTACGCAGCAGTGAGAACAAAGCATATCCTTGGTAGATTTCACACTTATGGTGACTTGTGCTTGAAGTTGGCCTCTAGTGTAATTCTCCACATTCCCATCCAATTCCTGATGAAGGGGCAGAGAGTCCGAGGCTTTTTTGTAGTCAATCCCGGCAGTGCACAGGTTGGTTCGTCTGCTGTAGATACAGTGTAGAGGAATGACCAAAGAGATGGAAGACAGCAAACAAATCTTTATTTAAATAGCATATTACTTTCCAGGCAGCAGTACACTTTCCTATATAAATATATCCTATATAAATAGACATAATACATTACAAATCTAGCTGATGAAAAACAAGAATACAAATAGTGCGTGTCATTTAAATAAAGTAGAAACGAAGGCCATTCAACAGGCTTGCAAATTGGAAGGACCAGAGATTGACCCTTGACATTTATGATAACTTCTTCGTGTACATGATGTTCACAGCCATCGCTTTTGTTTAGCAACACTGTCTCTAATATTACTAACAATAAGTACAAATATTATATTTGTATGTGTAAAGTAATGTGATGTGTTTACATTGTATTTGATAAATGCAAGCTACCTTGAAGAAAAGCTAAAATTTGTTTTGTTTTGTTTTTTCACTTAGGGAAATACAGGCGCATTTGGACCCATCAAACACTTGTTTTTACCCAAAAAGTGATGCGGATGTTCTGACTACTAGGCACTGACATTTGACATTTCTCCTTTGTTTTCTGTTAATGTGCTAAAATGTTATTAATGTAATGTAATTCTGAATATTGGAATTTAAGTTCCAGAGAAGAGCCAGCACTTAATGGTGTGTGGATATCCCGCCCGTCACACCCATTCACAGACAAACCTTAGACTCAGTTTGTCTTCATTTGACTGTAACGTAATGACTAAGTTGTTGTGTCATATCTAGTGTTCCAAATGTGACTTTATAAATAACTTCTTTAACCAAATTAATTTCTCCCAAAAGCATTCTAATAAAGATATCAAACAAAAGTCAACAAAGTCCAGGTCAACATTATGAGCCAGAGAATAGTCAATTCTGCGCCCTCTCTTTCTAGTACAGGCTCACTGACAGCAACACTGCACCCTGATGGTGGCAGATTTTACAGAGCAAAAATACAATGTGGCTCTGCCAGTGTTTCTGAAAAATATAAGCACTTCCATTGAAGTGTTGCTATATTACTCATATTAAATACATTTTAATAGAAAAAAAGAAAATAAAAATGTACATTTTTGTAAATTCCTTAGACATGACACTAGTATTTGTATATATGCACTGCACAAAAACATTAAAGAAATAATTTGAAAATGCCCCATCTCAATGGGATTTTTTTGCTGTATATCTCTCAAATAAAAGACACATTTAAAATCAAAGTGAAAAAATTATGCTGTAGGCTAGTTCATTTTGCAGACATTTCAATGCAGTATTAGTATCAGTATCAGTATCAGTAGTTTGTACGACCCCCATATATTTTTTGCATACAGGTATAGTAGAATAGCTTTAATTTTATTTTGTTTTATTAAACTTGAGTATGAACTTATACAACATGCAGCAAGATATTTGAGAAAAATAACGTTTTATTGATTATAAAATACGTTATATCAGATTTATATCTATATCAGCAGATATCCAAATTTATGATATCAGTATCTGACATAAAAAAGTGGTATCGTGCCATCTCTAGTTTGTACAGCGCCCATGTGCTTGTATGCATGCTTGTAAGGTTAAGACATGCTTGGTCCACGGCATCACTGAGATCCTGCGTGAGGCTAATAATAATGCTGAGGCTGGGCGTTGACGGGCACCAGGAGGAGCCAGGATGTACAGCAACAGAGCAGGGTCTGACAATGGGCCCAAGGATTTCTTGATCATACCTAATAGCAGTCAGGCTGCCGTTGCCTAGCTTGTAGAGGCCCCTCTCCAGATCATCACTGACTAATTAGCAAACCAGTCAGTTGAAGGCATAAGAATTGGTTTGGTTTAGCCAACAGGGCTCTATGGCGCTGAGGAGAGCACAGGACCCACTAGAAGACGAGAAGTTCTCAGCACATCAGAGGCTGCCTATCTCCCTCTCTTGACCACAATCAGTTTGTGTACACACCAAATCAGTTCACGGAGGATGCCATCATCATCACCCTTCACAGAATGCTGAGCCATCTGGAGAACAGGAAGATCTAAGTGAGGATGCATATACTCCTCTTATCTGTTACTTATTCTTGCTCCCCTGTTTATATTTTATTTTATTCCATGTACAGTTGGACAGTTGCACAGGCATTCGTTGAAAATGTCCATTTCAAGCTGGACATTGTGTTTTTTCCCCTGCAGTTTCAGTCAAAGTCTTCCTTTTATAGTTCATGTTTGTCACACAGTAGTGTTTCAGATGATTCATCTAAGACATGGAAACAGAAAGGAGTAAAGAAATAGTAAAGAGAAGCATATATTAAAAGATAACTCGGCTGTGGGGTGTAGGTGACATACCAGGGCATTAGCTGAAAAATTAATGTAATGGCCAAACCCTTAATTAAGTGATTCAGAAACAACCTGCGTTATTTCTGTGTTAGACCATAATAGAACAAAAAGAAGGTGTGTGTGACAAATGATCATACTTGATAAATAACATGCTGTATGTTTGATTTGAATAGGCGTACTATTATTATGTTACAAAGAGAGCATGGCAATGACATCTGTTTAACAACAGCAGGTGTGGTAAATTCAGAGAGTAGCACAACACTGTGACAGAGTTACAGCGTCAGTTGTGCTTCATGATGGTTTTTGAAAACATTTGAGATGGTAGATCATGAGGTTTAGATGATTTCTTGGCTGTTTGAAGCGTGTAAGAGCAAAATGTACAAAGCATAGAAGCATAAACCAGAAAATCATCAATGTTTGAGCTAAAAGACATTTCAGTAAAGTAGCTGAGTAAAAGTAAAGTTACTCCACTGTTCAAGTATTGATCTTGATCGGGTAAGGCAGCTGCCACACCTGCAGCAGGTTTTACACCATTGATCACAAAGCCGTCAGTTTCTCAACAAACCAGCTGTACAGGAAAGAATGAAGCAGGTGCGGGGCAAGAAAATAAAGAGTGATTAACATGTTTTATATTTTATTCAGACAGTTACCTCCCAGTCATGACTGTTAGTTCTTGCATCAAGGAACATCTGATGATTTTCTTTCAACTTACACATAAAATCAAACAGATTTCACACCACACTGTTTGTACTGTGTTAGTGAGTAAAATCAAGTTTTCATATTGAAATGGTCAACAACTGGCATTCAAGTAGGAATGAAAACTGTTATGTAGTATAAGCTGATTAAATAGACATCTACAATGATCACTGTTTTTTTTCAGATATATTGATTTTGAGATTAAAAACACAACATTTGTTAGCAAATTAATAGTTCTTTTTGGACTTCTTTCTTTTGTTTTATCTTGACCTCTGTAGGATCTCTGAGTTTTGTCCCTCTTTTGTCCCATGATTTCTCTGTCTTCAGAGGACTTGTTAGTCTATCTTTATAAACTACATTATTATTTAGCAACCGCGACTCTTTGTTTGCAAATGAGGCACCCAGGTACAGCATTTCTAAAAGTTTGCACTATGAGTACATACGTATCAGTCCATTCTTCATTAAAGCTATGGTTTTCTGCATTAACTTTCTACTTAACCTGTTAAACACTTCTGCCTGTTTCCACAGAATCGCCAGAGTTCACTCAGAAAGCACAGATTCCAAAACTGCAAGTTTCTGCAGGCTCCAAGCAAAATTTACCAAACAGCAGCAAAAGACCACAATTATTCTTCAAGTTTGAAAAACATTAGGATGAAATTTGTTTTATCTTTGCTCTCTTGCTTCCAAACGTCCACCTGAACCAACGCTTCCCGCACAGCTCCATCTTCCAGTGTGCTTCAAGAGCTGTTTCCCATCACTATTTTCAGCCTTATTTGCTTGTTATGCATAGATGCTTTATGCACCAGTCTATTGTATGTACAGTGTGGCTGTCCCCACACTGTACAGAGGTCTTTGTTTTGCAACAAAGACCTCTGACAAGATAACCCAATTTCTGCTGTTCGAGACCTAAGAAATTCCAGCTTTTGTATGAAATTGTATCAAATTGCACAACACTTAAGGCTCTTGAGGAATGTGTTTTTTTCATTCATGTAATATATTCAGGCCAACTCCACAAACTAAAGCACTGTGTGCATTATTAGCCTCACAAATATGAAGCCTAAAATATTGCAGTCGCTCTCTAGTGGCTTACTGCAGTACAGGTCATGTGAGTTACTTTATGTTATGTTTATGTTACTTTAGTTACTTTATGAGAGCATCTGGTCCTCACAGTGTGTGCTGATAAAATTCTGGTCCTTGGACAAATGTAGTTGATAACCCCTGATCTATTTAGACACCATTTATCATTAGTAGTATATGTAGAGGACAATACTTGATGTAAAGCATTTAGGCTTGATCTTCATCAGTTGTAGAAAAGTTATTCCAGGGTTGTTTCATAACATTTGGTCCTGATTTTATTCGGAAGTGTCAGCTGTTATAAATAAATTGAACTGTATGAACAAAAAGTCAATTATGGTTTCAACGTCAAAATTAAAGATGATGGCTTAATGACACAAGACGCAAGGTCATTCACATTTGTTAAAAACTTAATAATGTAAAAAAGAATTCCTGTGTTTTTTGTGATGCACGAATACTTGTTGTTGAATTGAAGAGGAAAGGTGTGGTAAGGTGCTGTGACATAATGATTTGACGAAAGAAGAGTTAATTGTTTGAATGGTCATGTTTTAAAAATGTGAACACATGCAATTGTGAGGTCACCTGTTCAGTATATAAAGTGCAGTGCTGCTCCTCAGCTTTAGTATCACAGTCCAGGGAAACTAATCTGCAGAACTGACCTGTTCATCACAATGAAGCTGCTGTTTTCTCTGTTTCTTCTCTGGGCACTCTCCACCACAGGTAACTACACTCATTTCACCTGCAGGTAGAAGGGAGTCTAATTTAAAGCTTTAAATCTTTTTTTAATCTTACATTGTAATTTTTTTCCAAAGCTAGTGAGTAGTATTGACTCAACTGTAACCTGCTGTAACCCAATATGAACTTTCAAAACATCTCCTATTTGCTATATATTTAAATTGTGATCATCATTTCTGTATTCCTCTCCTGATTGCAGCTGGAGCCCTCCAGTGCCAAACCTGCACAAATTCAGCATGTTCAAGCACAGTACTACTTACATGCTCCTCATCGGAACCAATGTGTGTTACAGCTACCATTCAAGGTAATGTTTTCTCATATAATATTTAATATTTTCACTAAATTACATCCACTGTGAAGCTATTTGTGTTCCATCAACATTAACAAACTGCACTTTGCCTTTGTAGCTACTTCATCTGGAACTACGACAACACAAATCTACAAGGCATGTGCATCTTCCTCCCTGTGTCCAGCCGTAACCTCTCAGACATTTTCAGTCGACCTGGGCTTTCAAAGTGCTCTGGCTTCTGCTCAATGCTGCAACACAGATAACTGCAACTCAGAAACTCTACCAAGTAAGTTAAATACTACGTTGCTCATTGATGACAAAAGAATAATATAAAGAAATAAAAACAATAATCTGATGTTGTAAGAGTCTCTGTTCTGAAATGAAATGGCCTTCTTTTCTGTTTCAGATCCTGCTTCTCAGTTAAATAATGGTGGGGTATGCAACTTTTGTGACCCTTCCACTGGTCAGTGCTCCTCCACATTACAGTGTCAGGGAGTGGAGAACAAATGCTTCCAATCAATCAGTGAGTCTTTATGTTGTATCAGTTGTGTCATCGGTTTTCTATCAAAGATGATTTCAAATTCTTTTGTGATACATCTGACATATAAAAGAGCGGGAACTTTTACCCTAATTTATACTAAATGTTATCCTTGGGTGTGAAAGTTACTGTGATAAGATTTAAAATTTCAAGACTGGAAGTCAGACAAACAAATAAACTTTTTAAAAAGCTGTTAAGTTGTTTTCTGCATGAAATATGTTAAGCTTCCTGGAAAGTAGCCAATTTAAAACATCCTGAAATTCTTCTTTTTCATCTGCAGTCAACAGTGGCACAAGCACATATCCAGCTCAGGGCTGCGCATCTGCAAACCTGTGTGCAGCTGCTTCAAGCCTGGGTTCTCTACCTTTCATGCAGAGTGTTGGTACAGTATCAGGTGTTACCTGTTCTGCAGCACCAACTACGACTGCTGCCCCGACTACAACCACCATCCCAACTACAACTACAACCACTGCCGCAACTACAACCACCGCCCCAACTACAAGCACAACCACCGCCGCAACTACAAGCACAACCACCGCCGCAACTACAACCACCGCCGAAATAACAACCACTGCTGTAACCACAACCACCCTCCCAGCTACAGCTATAACCACTGCCGCAACTACAACCACCGTCCCAACTACAACCACTGCCGAAACTGCCGCAATTACAACAACCACACCAACTACAACCACCGCCCCAACTACAACCACCACCCCAACTACAACCACCGCCGCAACCACCACCGCTGCAACCACAACCACCGTCCCAGCTACAACTACAACCACCGCGCCAACTACAACAACCACCCCAACAACAACTACAACCACCGCCGCAACTACAACTACAACCACCGCCCCAAGTACAACAACCGCCGCAACTACAACCACCGCTGCAACCACAACCACCATCCCAGCTACAACTACAACCACCGCCGAAACCACCGTCCCAACTACAACCACCGCCGCAACTACAACCACCGCCACAACTACAACCACCGCAACTACACCCACCACCACACCAACAGCTACAACCACCGCCCCAACTACAACAGCCGCCGCAACTACAACCACCGCCCAAACTACAACCACCGCCCCAACTACCACCACCACCCCAACTACAACCACCACCCCAACTACAACCACCGCTGCAACCACAACCACCGTCCCAGCGACAACTACAACCACCGCCGCAACTACAACAACCACCCCAACAACAACCACCCCAACAACAACTACAACCACCGCGCCAACTACAACCACCGCCGCAACTACAACTACAACCACCGCCGCAACTACAACCACCGCTGCAACCACAACCACCATCCCAGCTACAACTACAACCACCGCCGAAACCACCGTCCCAACTACAACCACCGCCGCAACTACAACCACCGCCACAACTACAACCACCGCAACTACACCCACCACCACACCAACAGCTACAACCACCGCCCCAACTACAACAGCCGCCGCAACTACAACCACCGCCCAAACTACAACAGCCGCCGCAACTACAACCACCGCTGTAACAACAACCACCGTCCCAGCTACAACTACATCCACCGCCGCAACCACAACCACTGTCCCAACTACAACCACTGCCACAACTACAACCACCACCCCAACAACAACCACCACCAATGACCCAACTACAACAACCGCCGAAATAACAACCACTGCTGCAACCACAACCACCGTCCCAGCTACAGCTACAACAATTGCCGCAACTACAACCACCGTCCCAACTGCAACCACCGCCGAAACTGCCGCAACTACAACCACCGTCCCAGCTACAACTACAACCACTGCCGCAACAACAACCACCGTCCCGACTACAACCACTGCAGAAACTACAACCACCACCCTAACTAAAACCATCACCCCAATAACAACTACAACCACCGCGGCAACCACAACCACCGTCCCAGCTACAACTACAACCATTGCCGCAACTACAACCAGCGTCCCGACTACAACCACCGCCGCAACAACAACCACAACCACTGCTGCAACTACAACCACCACCCCAACTACAACCACCGCCGCAAGTACAACCACCGCCACAACTACAACCACCGCTGCAACCACCACCGCTGCAACCACCACCGCTGCAACCACAACCACCGTCCCAGCTACAACTACAACCACCGCCGCAACTACAACAACCACCCCAACAACAACTACAACCACCGCGCCAACTACAACCACAGCCGCAACTACAACTACAACCACCGCCGCAACTACAACTACAACCACCGCCCCAACTACAACAACCGCCGCAACTACAACCACCGCTGCAACCACAACCACCATCCCAGCTACAACTACAACCACCGCCGAAACCACCGTCCCAACTACAACCACCGCCGCAACTACAACCACCGCCACAACTACAACCACCGCAACTACACCCACCACCACACCAACAGCTACAACCACCGCCCCAACTACAACAGCCGCCGCAACTACAACCACCGCCCAAACTACAACAGCCGCCGCAACTACAACCACCGCTGTAACAACAACCACCGTCCCAGCTACAACTACATCCACCGCCGCAACCACAACCACTGTCCCAACTACAACCACTGCCGCAACTACAACCACCACCCCAACAACAACCACCACCAATGACCCAACTACAACAACCGCCGAAATAACAACCACTGCTGCAACCACAACCACCGTCCCAGCTACAGCTACAACAATTGCCGCAACTACAACCACCGTCCCAACTACAACCACCGCCGAAACTGCCGCAACTACAACCACCGTCCCAGCTACAACTACAACCACTGCCGCAACAACAACCACCGTCCCGACTACAACCACTGCAGAAACTACAACCACCACCCCAACTAAAACCATCACCCCAATAACAACTACAACCACCGCGGCAACCACAACCACCGTCCCAGCTACAACTACAACCATTGCCGCAACTACAACCAGCGTCCCGACTACAACCACCGCCGCAACAACAACCACAACCACTGCTGCAACTACAACCACCACCCCAACTACAACCACCGTCCCAGCTACAACTACAACCACCACCCCAACTACAACCACCGCCACAACTACAACCACCGCCGCAACTACAACCACCGCCGCAACTACAACCACCGCTGCAACTACAACCACCACCCCAACTACAACTAGTGCTACGACAACCACCACCCCAGCGACAACCATCAACCCAACGACAACCACTACAACTACAACCACCACTCCAACGACAACCACTACAACTACAACCACAGTCCCAACTACAACCAGTACAACTACAACCACCGCCTCAACTATAACCACCGCCCCAACTACAGCTACATCCAGTATCCCAACTACAACAACCACCTCAACAACAAGCACCCCAACTACAACCTCCGCCTCAACAACAACTACCATTGCAACTACAACCACTACACCAACTACAACCACCACCCCAACTACAATCACCGCTCCAACAACAACCACCGCCCCAACTACAACCACCACCCCAACTACAACCACGGCTACAACTACAACCACCACCACGACTACTATCACAACTCCATCCACTACCCCAACTATAACCACCACCCCAACTACAGCTACATCCAGTACCCCAACTACAACATCCGCCTCAAAAACAACCACCACCACAACTACAACCGTCACCCCAACTACAACCACGGCTACAACTACAACCACTACACCAACTACAACCACGGCTACAACTACAACCACTACACCAACTACAACCACACCCACTGCCTCAACTACCACAACCACTACCCCAACTACAACCACTAAAATTACAACCACTACCCCAACTACAACTTCAACTGCAGGATCAAGTACAACAACTGCCTCCACAACCAAAAGTGATGCTTGTTCCATCAGACTGGGAATGATCCATCTGCTGCTTGGACTCCTTCTCTTTACCTTTCATTGAAGTCCGAATAACACAAAACCAAACAAAAAAACATATGATGCAAGACTCACAAACCTTTTCGAGATTTGAGTTGTTTACAAATCACTGTTAAACTGAAGTCCATGAAAAAAGGTAATAGAGTATTGTTGAAGCAGACTTGGAATAAGTATGTAAGACTTCTTTGTTTGTTGGCATAGACAATTGTGTCAGTTCAATACTTAATATTATTTATAATATTTATTTTAAATATGTGTTGTATGCATATTGTTTTCCATGTATGTAAATGTCTGGATTTTAGTTTATACCAAGTGGGTGATACAAAGGAGTCCTTGTAATAATAGCAAAGCATGCTTTGTAAATAAAAGAAAGAAGCACAATTATATTTATTTATTGTTTATTTGTTTCCCTTTGTCCCTTTGATTTTCTAAATTTCTCTCTCTACTTAATCTGCTGTATATTACTTGTGATCAAGATACAATGAAGTGTTTCAAGGCCATTTCCTAAATCTGCTGTGGGTCACACATATATACCAGTCGGTTAAAATGGGATTAATTTTAATACAAAATAAAAGTAAAGGTGTAACAGCGGCACCTAAAAACAATTAAAAGCTTTACTTGATTAAGTACAATAAAAACGATAAAATTGTATGATTGCCCGTGAGACAGGATAAGCGATGCGGGGAACCGGTTAAAAACAAATCAACATATCACACACGTTAAAAGGGATGGCAACTCACACTGAACCCCAACTGGGCAAAACACTATAAAAAGACAAATCTTCAGTGCCGTCTTCACTCAGGCTCACCGCGGTGCATGCAAAAAGCAGCAAGGATACAGAAAAATAAAACCCAAACAAAATTGACAGCCGCAGCCGCCACAATATGTCAGATTACACCAGGTTAAAACAAATTAAAATACACCGCTGTATCAGGTCCTCGGCCCGCAGCCAGAAATCCACTCGGCAAAGCAGCAGCTCTGTACTCTGTAAATAAAAGCAGGAGATCACTTATGCTAGACAGTAAAACGCAGCGGGAGTATCTCTCCAATTATTTTGCTTTCATTACCTGTTCACAAGTTCGCATCACACTAGAGAAGGGCGATATGACCAAAAATATTTATCACGATATACATTTGAAAATTTGCGATAACGATATACCTGACGATATAATTGACACTAGACAAAATACTTTACAACTCCACAATTTTATTAGTGCAAAAAAACCCATCAATGTATTTTCACTTAAACAAGCAGCTGTTTTTTACATTAAAGTTATATAAAAATGTAACAGTGCAAATGCAAATTCCTTGCTGACAGTTTAACCAAAAGGCATTTCCAGTGGAAATTAGCCAACATATCCTCAGCATAACCGTGTATAATATCCACAAAACTTAAAAAGAGCTTATACACACGCAATACGGTAACATTATGTTGAAGCACAGTACGTATCACTCCGCGAGGCTCCTGCCTATGATAGCCGTAATGCTCCGACAATCCATCAAGTGGTGCAGGTTTGTAGCTTAGCAAAGTCTTACTAAAACATCAGTCAGTAAACACAACCAGAATTCAAACATAAGGCACACGGGATTATAAGATACATATTTCTAGATTTATTTTCAGAAAAATCAAAGGATTGATTTTAAGTGTGCCATATTTTCCAAAAAACACGGTAATAACGACGGTCCGCTAGCATGCGCTACCAAAAATAGTGCTTTGTTGTGTATCTGGAGGACGAAAGCTAAACCAGTTCCACACCACTGAAGTTCCAGCATTTTTACAAACCAATTCTGGTTCATCCGTTTCATTCAACGATCCGCTTTCGCCCTTGTCATTCTCCGTCGCCGCTGTGCCTTTTTCGCCATGTGCGTATGAAAACAAAGGCACTGCGCATGTGCGTTTTACCCATATTCTATCGCTGCCCAACATTATACCGGTATTACCATGAATGGTATGATATGGCCCAGCCCTACGTCACACCCTAATAAATATTGGTCAGTGGCAGTGGACTCCACTACACGTCTCTCTGCCGGAGTAGCGCAATGTTTCCCACCTACAAGGGTGCAAATAACTTTAAATCTCTGCCAAAGAGCCAGACCTCAAGTGGTCCATTTGCTATGACCTACCGTTCTAACAGAAGGCTAGCGTCCATAAAAGAAGTTAAAAGTGCCAACTTGCCCGGCTTGGACCAAGCACTCGCAGCTTCAGGTGCGCTCCAGAGTATGGCGGTGTGTGTGAGACGATGATGAAAGTATTGCGTGGATGATGCTACGAAACTGAGCTGAAAGAATGGTGATATGTGTGGAAAATTGTTAATTGTCCTGATGTCTGAAAGAGCTTTGCTGAGCACGCTGAAGATTTTGATGTGAATGCTGGCAAATGAAACAGCTTAGTATATTTAAGTGTGTGTGTGTGTAATAAGGGTGCATTGTTTTTAGATCAAGACTTAGCAGAATTACAGAGGGTTTATAGACTGTAAATACACACACACACAAAAAAAACGAGTTCGATTATTAGCCTGTAGAAACAGGAAAGAGAGAAACAGAAAAACATGAGTCTGTGTGGCGGTGTGTGTGTGACAACTTTGCATGCCCATAAAAGGACACTGGCTGATGTGCTTAGTGTGGGACCAGAGAGAGAGAGACTTAGTGTTAATACAGGTGCACTCTTCTCAACCTGAAAACGTGAGTACAGCGGCAAGAGCATAGATTAACAGAATTGGGAGGAAAACAGGCCAGGCTTTGGCTTAAATTTTGACAGCTTCACCTCTCATTGTCTCCTTATCCTGAGAATAATAATAATAATAATAATAATAATGGATTGCATTTATATAGCACTTTTCGGGGCCCTCAAAGCACTTTACAATTCCACTATTGTAAAGCGAAGAAAGAGAAGAAGCTTAAAGGACAGTCAATCTACTGATGAAGACAGGAGACAGACAGAACACTGTGTACTTGAAGAATTAACAGCAGGCAAAAAGACAGTGCAATTGAACTATAACACTGAAGACTCCAGCAGCAGCATGTAAGAAAGCACGTGATGCAACATGCACGGTGAATTACAGGCTGGTAAGAACAGTGGGATAAATAACTGTGGGAAAGCACTGGACACTGAGTTTCATATTTGCCATGCTTGGAGTAATCCTCAAAGAAAAGACTGAAAAGATCAAGAGAGAAGCAATGGAGAGAAGAAACAGCTGATTTGGGCCTGTGTTGATCTGCGAGGCCCCACAGGAAACTGTGAGAACAGTGAGAGGTGAACCTGGACGTCATATAGTGAATGCATATGGGAAAATTGGATTGAAGGCTGACCTGATGAAGGTTTAGAAATGTTCACCACATCACAACAAAGAGGTAAAAAAAAAAAAAAGGTAAAAATAAAGATTAAAAGAGAAAGGAAAAGAGAGAGAGAGATTAACTAACAATTACATTAATGAATAGAAAACACACATATACAAATTGTTACATGTGAAATTATTTTTGGAGAGAAGCAGAAGTGAGACAGTTTGAATCCACAGCTCAGTGCAAAGAGGCATGAGTTAAACCTGATTATAAAATACATATGCAATGAAGAAGCAGCTTACACTCAATTAATATGAACACATAACATAAACGCAACAAAGACACGCTTACACTTTTCTCGTTTAAGTTTGTTATTTTTTAGGTGCAAAGCAGACCTGGATCAATTTTCCACATGCAGCGGTCGGAAGAAAGTTATAGGTTAACATCCCTGGAAACGTTCAGGCCAAGTTTCTGGTTGAATTGTTTACAGCGCCATGCGTCACTAAACCTGACAAGTGAGCTCTAACTCCTGGCTGAACACAAGGAATGCTGTTACTTAAGGTGGGAAATCAAAATTTGGGTTAGCAAACTTGGAAAAGAGAAAACTGACTGCTTAAGTGGGAAAATTGTGAAGGAGTCTGAAACACTGGAAAAAGAAACGTATACAAAATCACACACACAAACAGAAAATGCATTAACCTTATAAATACAAGAGAGCTCATGAAGATTAGACAGCATCTTGAGCATGTGAGTCTGTTTATCAGTGTTAACATAGTGTGAATTTAACACACTTAAACCTTGAAGTTGAGGAATAACTCAGGGAAGTTCCATGACAATAGAGTGACTTTGGTGAAAATGAAAAAGTGATTAAAAGCTTAAAGTAGTTTTAAAATAGTGAATTGGAAGTGCTCTTGTGTCGATTGAGCAAAACAAGTGATTACTCTAGGAAGAAAATTAAAAATTGTAATAATGTGGTAAGATTTAAATAGGTGTTTCTCTTGTCACGGTAACTTCTTGAGATATGACTCAGTATGCAAATTAGCTGGAATGAATGGTGACAAAGAAGCTTCCTGTGTGGCTGTGTGACTGAGGCTTTCAATGGAGGAAACAGCAGAGACTGAGAAAAATGACTTGGTGAAATATATAATGGTAAAATAACAGGATAATTAAATAAGGTGGTCAGGTCTGTTCAGAAGTGCAGGTTTGGACAAGAAATTTATAATTTAGTGATGACACATTGTTATAACGGGTTTATATGTTATGCTAAATCTAGGTATGTTAAACTGCTTAAAGGAGAACATTACTGTGTGCAAACTGAGTGGCTTTTAACAAGATTTTCTGTGTATTTAGCAGGTGAAATTATATCAGTTGACCTCGGACTCTCAGGACGCTGTGGAATCTGAGGCCAACCACTGAGATATGATGTGGGGAAAATGAACAGAGGGAGTGATTTTAAATCTGATTTCAGACTATGTAAGTATTAATTAAACCAAGAGTAGGGCAAAACCTTTGTGGCCCTGAAGTTCTAATCTCCATAACATATCGATAGATTAATAAGCCAAATTTTTCTGTGTTTAAGATCTTTGGGGTTGTTGTTTCAGTGATGGGTGGATTCTGTCAGTTAGGTTTGGGTTGTTTTCTTATTTTAATAGTGGGAGTTTTATTAAACGTGGACATGTCTAGAATTGGGCCCTTTAAAATTGTAACAGTGCACTTAGAGAAAACCTGTCAGGTGATTATGTTTTGTGTTTTGATGAGCTAATAATCAGCTCTCTTTTTCTCAGGCTTACTTTGAAACAAAGTGCAATTGAATGATTATTGTTATGTGTTGCCTTGAATTCGGCTATGCTGTCTGTTAGACAGTTGTTTTTCTTTATTGTTGTTTTTGTATTTGTTTGTAGTGAATGCTACTGGAATGTATGGATTAAGCTACGTAGCCAAGATGATTAATAATTTAACTGTTGTACATTTGTGACTGATGATGATGATAATTTATGATTTGCATTGTTGCATAGAATTGCAGAAAAATGTATTTGATTACCGGTAAACTGAATTGAACTTGATGTGCTAATGGACATTTTTCTGGCCTACAGGTCAGGGTTTTTTTTCCCCTTGAATTGATCTTCTTCATATTGAAGTGGCGAGCCGGTAGGACCATTCTGTTTCTTTTTCCCCCCTCTTTTCCCCCACTTTGCAGTCTTTGGATTACGGACATATTTCCACATAACATGAAGCTGGACCATAAGGAGGAATTCCTTAAAAAAAAGTGAACTTTAAAAAAGAAACTTTAAAAAAAGGACCAAACGGACTCTGAACAAAAGGACTCTTGCGCAGAAAAAAATCACAGCATTAATTTATCAAGTCATCTAGATGGCGGCGTGCACAGACGCAGCGGCTCACTGCTCCTCACGTTTGGTGTTTTGTTTTTTACTTTTTCTACGTGTATCTGTGTGGATGTGTGTGTTTTTTATTATTATACATCGAGTAGAGTCCACCTACAGTCGTCAGGACCTTCTGAGTTTGGGATTACGCTGTGCAAGGAGCATTACATCGGACTACCACCACTTTCACGGCATTCCGGAGGACATAATAAGAGCTCCAGGGTCTCCGTGGTTGGTTCTTCCCAGCGGCAAGACAAAGAGGAAATGTAAACAAAGGAGGCAAAAGCGTGGCTGCAGGGCGGGCCCACTAGCTCGGCTAAAGAAACAGCCATTTAAGCCACCGCTTCCGAGTATTTTCCTCTCCAACGTCAGGTCCATAACCAACAAAATCGACGAACTGAGATTACAAATTGCAGTCAATAAGTGTGTACGGGACAGCAGCATAATATTACTCACAGAGACTTGGCTGCAGCCATCAATTCCGGACTCGGCTATTGAGCTAGCAGGCCGCACGGTCCACCGTCACGACAGGAACGGCCACTCCAGTAAGATCAAAGGAGGGGGTTTATGCATCTACACCAATGACAGCTGGTGCAAAAACACAAAGACTGTAGACAGCCATTGTTCCCCGGATTTGGAATATTTGACTGTGAAGTGCAGACCCGTCTACATACCTCGCGAGTTTACTGTTGTCATGGTAACGGCCGTGTATGTACCACCCGATGCTAATGCTAACTCGGCCATGGAGGAGCTGCACAAGACAATAAGCAACCAGCAGAACTCCCATCCAAACGCAGTGCACATTATAGCTGGGGACTTCAACCATGCTGATTTAAGGTCAGTATTCCCCAGATTTGAACAGCATATTAAATGTGCAACGAGGGGGAAAAACACATTGGATAAAGCCTACAGCAACATCCAAAAAGGCTACAGAACAACCCCTCTACCACATCTAGGTTTGTCAGACCACATGTCCATGCTGCTGATCCCTGCATACACTCCCATTAGGAGAAGAGCCCCCCCAGTCACAAAAACTGTGAAAACCTGGCCAGAAGGTGCATCACATCAGCTGCAGGACTGTTTTGAAAACACGGACTGGAGCGTGTTTGAACATCAGGACCTTGAAGAGCACACAACATCAGTGCTCTCATATATTAACTTCTGTGTCAACAGTGTCACTGTGGACAAACGTCTCCGGGTGTATTCCAACCAGAAACCCTGGATGACTAAAGAGGTCCAGGTCCTGCTGAAGCAACGTGACGCCGCTTTTAGATCCGGTGATGGTATGCAGTACAGTGCAGCCAGATCTGAGTTGAAAAGAGGCATCAGAGAGGCCAAGGCAGCGTACAAGAGAAGGATCGAAGACCACTTCAGCACCAACAACTCACGACAGGTATGGCAGGGAGTTCAGCACTTAACCAACTACAAACCTGGCAATACCACGTTGACTGAGGGTAACGCGGCCACCCGCACGCTTTGAGGTGAAGGGACCAGAGGCAGCAGCAGCAAAAACATCGGACAGCAGCAGCAGCCCAAGCCTCATAGTGCAGGAATATGAGGTGAGGCGCACACTGAGGGCAGTGAACCCCAGGAAGGCCGCCGGACCAGATGGGGTAACCGCAAAGGTCCTAAAAGAGTGTGCAGACCAGCTGGCTGGGGTCTTCACTAAGATCTTCAACACTTCACTGTCCCAGTCCTGCATCCCGCCGTGCCTAAAGTCAGCCACAATTGTCCCACTGCCAAAGCGTACTAACATTAGCAGCCTCAACGACTACCGACCAGTTGCTCTAACACCTGTTATAATGAAGTGCTTCGAGAAACTGGTCCGACGTCACATCATGTCCTTCTTGCCACCCACACTCGACCCGCTCCAGTTTGCATACAGAGCTAACAGATCAACTGAAGATGCCATCGCTACAACGCTCCACACCACCATCTCTCACCTGGAAGTGCAGGGCCGTTACGCCAGGCTGCTCTTTGTTGACTTTAGCTCTGCTTTCAATACGATACTCCCGGACAGACTAATAGTTAAACTGCTGGAAATTGGACTTCCTTCCACCACCTGCCGCTGGATCAGAGACTTCTTCTCAGACCGTGTACAGAGAGTTAGAGTGGGGCCTCATCTTTCCTCAGCCCTCAGCCTCAACACCGGCTCTCCACAAGGCTGTGTACTGAGTCCCCTACTGTACACTCTGTACACACATGACTGTGTTAGTTCCCACCCAGACAACACAGTCATCAAGTTTGCAGATGATACCACCGTGGTGGGGCTCATCTCAGGGGGAGATGAGACTGTGTACAGAGCTGAAGTTCAGAGGCTGTCAGATTGGTGTGCAGATAACAACCTGGACCTCAATACCACCAAGACAAAAGAACTGGTAGTTGACTTCAGAAGGAGGAAGTCCGAGCTGCAGCCTGTCAGCATCAACGGGGAGTGCGTGTAAAGGGTCTCCAGTTTCAAGTTTCTGGGTGTGCACATAGACACAGACCTCCAATGGAGCTCTAACACCTCTGCGGTCTTAAAGAAGGCCCAACAGCGTCTCCACTTTCTGAGAATCCTCAGAAAAATGGACCTGAAGAAGGAGCTGCTGACCGTCTTCTACCGCTGCTCCATTGAAAGTGTGCTGACATATTGCATCGGTGTGTGGTTCTCCAGCTGCACCACAGCACACAGAAAGGCACTCCAGAGGATCATCAACATGGCCCAGAAAATCATTGGACATCCTCTTCCCTCCCTGAAGGACCTGTACAGCACTCGCTGTCTCAAGAGGGCACGCAGCATCCTACGGGACTGCACACACCCAGGACACCGGGTGTTTAAGCTGCTGCCGTCTGGCAGGAGGTTCAGGCGGCTGAGGTCCCGAACAAATAGGCTCAAGGACAGCTTTTACAACAGGGCAATAGCCCTGATCAATGTAAATAGCTGACCTGACTGGATACCTCCCTGGACTTTTTTAGGGGGGAGGTAACAATGTTTAAAACAATAACAATAATATTTATATTTATAACAAGGTGCAATAATAATTAATGTGCAATAATAACAGTGTGCAATACACATACACTTCTTTTTTTATACTAAGTTAATATACTGTGTTGTGTTGTTTGTTGCGTTGTGATGTGTCATATCGTGTCGTGTTGTGTTATATGTAGTGCCGACGTAGGACAGTTTTCCAATTTCATTGTACTATTGTACTATGTATGACTGTGCAATGACAATAAAGAGTTATCTTATCTTATTAATTATTTTGTTCCATTTCCCCTTTCCCCCATTTATTCAATATATATTTTTGGTACAAGATATTGCAGTCTTTGGTCTCGTCATTCACACCATCTAGGCTCCATAAAGAACTATTTCTTCTGCGCGTCAGTCAGTAAACTCACCCATTGCAATAAAACTAGCCCTTAAATAACTTTGCGTTACACATGCTTTTGCAGAGAAAATAGGACCTGCAGCCAGAAAGTGAAACTAAGCAGAGTCTTTGATCAAAACTTATAGTGTGTGTGATGTCTAGATGGAGTATATAAATATAATTAGGCTTCCTGTTTGTGCTTCAGACTTTGGCTGGCATGTCTGTGTGCCTGCTCAGGACTCCATATTCCGGAATATGTAAAATTAAAGATCATTTTTTTGAGTAAAAGACCACTTTGAGCCTTGTGTCTTTTTTGGCCGTAAAGAATCCAAAAGAACCGGATTTAATGCCAATTCCCTATTCACCTCATTGACCCACGGGCACATCATTAGCAACACTTTGCCAAGAATTCACCTGTTGACCTTATAAATAAACACTGTAAAACGTACGAGCTGTCTCTGTTGTGGTTCTCTGCGTTTGAGTCCAGTTTAGCTATCGGCCTTTACCCATTATGACATCCTCATGCTAGAAGAAGGGGTTTTTGTTGATCATCTGCTGATAGCTAATGTTGCCCCTAATACTTTGGCAGCCATTTGAAACCCCTGGCGTAAATGAGCTAACAGACCTGAACTTCCATTGTCAGCATAGAGAAATCCCCCTTTTTTGGTTGTATTTTTTTAAACTAATTTAAAGTGCACCTGATTTATTAAATATGTGTTAATATCTATAATAAACAATAAACAGAGGCGTTACTGCCCTTTGTTGTAGTTGTAATCTGATTACTTTTTTCAAGTAACGAGTAAAGTAAGGGATTACTATTGGAAAAAAGGTAATTAGATTACCGTTTCTTTCCCGTAAACACGCTGCGTTACTGCGTTACTAAAACCAGGATTTTTTTTTATGAGTGTCTCATGACAATGACGTAAGCGAGTGCGACATTCATGGCACCGACAGGCCAAGCGGAATGCGGCTTGGAGCAAAGCTGAAGCAAAAACTCGGGTGTGGGAGGAGTTCGGAGAGGCCATGGAAAAAGACTTTCGGACTGCCTCGAAGAAATTCTGGCAAACCGTCAGGTGTCTCAGGAGGGGAAAGCGGTGCTCTACCTGCACTGTGTATAGTGCTGGCGGAGCGCTGCTGACTTCCACTGAGAAAATTGTCGGGCGGTGGAAGGAATACTTCGAGGACCTCATTAATCCCACTGACACATCTTCGGAGGAGGAAGCAGAGTCTGGGGATGACGGGGATGACACAATAATTTCCAGGGGCGAGGTCACTGAGGCAGTTAAACAACTCCTTGGTGGCAGAGTCTCTGGTGTGGATGAAGTCCGCCCCGAGTTCCTGAAGGCTCTGGACGTTGTAGGGCTGTCCTGGTTGACACGCCTCTACAATGTTGCGTGGGGATCAGGGGCAGTACCCCCTGGACTGGCAGACCGGGGGGGTGGTCCCCATCTTTAAGAAGGGGGACCGGAGGGTCTGTTCCAACTACAGGGGGCTCACACTCCTCAGCCTCCCTGGGAAAGTCTATGCCAGGGTGCTGGAATGGAGAGTTCATCCACTAGTCGAACCTCAGATACAGGAGGATCAATGCAGTTTTCGTCCTGGTCGCGGAACACTGGACCAGCTCTTTATCTTCTCAAGGATACGTAAGACTGCATGGGAGTTTGCCCAACCAGTCTACATGTGTTTTGTGGACTTGGAGAAGGCATTCGACCGTGTCCCTCTGGGTGTCCTGTGGGAGATGTTGCGGGAGTATGGGGTGTCTGGCCCATTGCTACGGGCCATTCGATCCCTGTACAACCATTGCAAGGGCTTGGGTCGCATTGCCGGCAATAAGTCGGACTTGTCTCCGGTGGGTGATGGGCTCCGCCAGGGCTGCCCTTTGTCACCGATTCTGTTCATAAGTTTTATGGACAGGATTTCTAGGCTATTTCTTGGCTTCATAGAGTGATGGCCTCCAGCTCTCACCGGAACGGTTTGCAGCCGAGTGTAAAGCAGCGGGAATGAGGATCAGCACCTCCAAATCTGAGGCCATGGTTCTCAGCCGGAAAAGGGTGGAGAGCCCACTCCGGGTCAGGGATGAGTTCCTGTCCCAAGTGGAGGAGTTCAAGTATCTCGGGGTCTTGTTCGCAAGTGATGGGAGAAGGGAGCCGGAGATCGACAGACGATTGGTGCTGCGGCCGCAGTGATGCGGACACTGCACCGGTCTGTCATGGTGAAGAGGGAGCTGAGTGTTAAAGCGAAGCTCTCAATTTACCGGTCGATCTACGTCCCTACCCTCATCTCTGGCCACGAGCTGTGGGTAGTGACCGAAAGAATGAGATCGTGGATACAAGCGGGGGAAATGAGCTTCCTACGAAGGGTGGCTGGGCTCTCCCTTAGAGATAGGGTGAGAAGTTCAGCCATCCGGAAGAGGGGCTCAGAGTAGAGCCGCTGCTCCTCCACATCAAAAGGAGCCAGTTGAGGTGGTTCAGGCATCTGACAAGGATGCCTCCTGGGCGCCTCCTCGGTGAGGTTTTCCAGGCATGTGCCACCGGGAGGAGGCCCCGGGGCAGACCCAGGACACGATGGAGAGATTATATCTCTCGGCTGGCCTGGGAGAGCCTTGGTGTTCCCCCGGATAAGCTGGAGGAGGTGGCTGGGGAGAGGGAGGTCTGGGCTTCTCTGCTTAGGCTGCTGCCCCCTCAACCCGGCCCCAGATAAAGCGGAAGAAGATGGATGGATGAATGGATATTTCAGTGCTTTTTTTCCCCTGAGATGTCATACACTTGAGATTCTAGCCAAACATTTTACCTTTCCAAGGATAGTTTTTAAAGCCAAGAAATGCACGGTACCTACTACGGGTGTGGTGCCTGTTATCAGACCTGGAGTTAGCAACATCCCCCAAGAACCCGAAGAGGAGAGTCCTGGCCCTAGCCCTGCTAGTGTAGCAGAAATGATGACGGATGATGATGGCAGCAGGAGCCGTTCTCCTCTGCGTGAGTAGCTTAATGTTGTTCGTGTGTAATTTACGTTGCGTACGCTAACCACGTTATTAAATTAATGCATGTAAGGTGAACTAGCAAACACCGTCATAGTTACATGCGGCTGTCATCATGTTTGATGGCAGATACTCCCTTCACCCTGGCCAAAAAGGCTAAAATGACCAAAGAAAAAATGGAAAACAGCTAAACATGAGAAGTTTTAGGACAAAGTTTGTGTGTTTTCCATTGTTTAAGCACTGCTTCCAGCCAAGAGTGATACCATATATTAGAGTGAATTGTTAAATGTTGTCATTTCTATGCTTGCCAATTCTGATGAAAGAAATTCCACTGTCCTTCCCCCCAGATTCTCGAGGTTCTGGGGGGGCTGTAATGTTTTATTGCAGATACATCCTATCTGGAAGATCTGCTTCTTTTGATGTAAGCTTCCTGCGTTTACGACCCTTTGGTCAGCAGGAGGTAACACACACACACACACATTCTCACATAACACACACACACACACACACACACACACACACACACACACTCTTACTTAAATACAGAAGTTCACACATATACATACAATGCCTTGTCTTAGGACAATGTGGGCGTGGCTTTGTTCTGACGTGTTTTGTGTGAACTGTCTCAATAAAAAGGGCAGCAAGGGAGGTCGTCATCAAGGTCATTTTCGTGGTGGACACAGGCCTCCCTTGTGCAAATAATCGATCGACTGTCTTGTTTTCTTCATGATGAATAAGTCTCTAGAATTAGCGGGGCTTGTGGAAACACAGACCCAACACCATATATGCCCTATAGCTGAAGAAAAGGCTAACATTGTTATCTTTTTACAAAAAAAAAAAAAAACAGCTAAACATGAGAGGTTTTTGGACAAAGTTTGTGTTCTCCATTCTTTAACCCTTTAAAGCCAGTCGGAGCAGGCACGCTCTGTTTTGCGTAACTATTTTTTAAATCCCCGTAGAACCGGAACTACGTAAGCTAGCGCAATAATTTTTTTTGCATATGAAACCGGAGGAGTTGTACTTACATCTCATGCCATCAGCTTGTCCTAGGTCACGGTTTCCTTCCACATATAGCTTTGCAAAAATTGCATAAAAAGCGCTTGCAGGAACAAAAACATAATATTCCAGAAACACGCTTTGCCGATCGGATCAGCTGTTCATAGCACTTCCTACACTGAAATAGACGTCAGCGCGAACTATCGCATGTCCGCCGTTACCTGTCCGAAACCGGAAGTGACGTAATTTTCGCGGAAAATGTAGTTTTTTACTTGTAGACCTTATAAGCCTATACTGGTGTTTTTAAAAGTCATATTTGACTTTATTCCTCTATGTATAGTTTCTAGGATGCTTAAAACTCAAATTGCACTGCTTTAAATAGTTCATTTTGATGCACATGCTGTTTTCTTTGCAAATTTGCATTATTTTCTGCAGTATATAAAAATTGGTGTATCTGAAAAATAAAACTATGAAGACACTCAAAATAAATTCTTCAACCTTGCTAATACAAGTTTCTGCTGAGGTAAACTTCTCTGAAAATGCCCCAATTGCGGTTTTTATTTCTTGGTTTGTGTCACGGTTTGTGGAGACAGACCGTGGCCTGGACTGGCAAAGCTAATAGCTGAGAAGAGGTGGGTAAGGCTAGGGAGCTAGGCGCTGGTGGTGTGAGTCGCTGGTGACTCAGGGGCCCCCGAGAGCCAGGCGAGTTCCCTGGAAAATGTGCAGATAATCGGGGGTGAGCCACGGCTCTCCCCGGAGCTCCTTCTCTAGCTGGTGTTGCGAAATCAGTTTCACCCCGGTTCTTTTTATTCCTCGGGCATCCAGAGACTGCACTGGAACTCAGTAGTCATTTTCACAAAACCTTTATTCATCTTAATTCATCTTTATTTAAACATGCATCTTCTAGAAGGGGAGATGTGCCAGGCCGGTGTCCCTCTGCAGAGCTTCCACTCCTTTGTTTGTTACAGTCAGCTTTATAGAAGTGACCCCATCATAAAACCCCCATGGTGTGTTGGCAAACTCTGTGTTTGTGTGTGTATGCACAAGCACATGAGTGCCTGTGTGTGCGCGTACCCGTATGTCTATGTAAGTGCACGTAAGTGAATGTGTGCGCGTACCGGTGTGTATGTGTGAGTGCACGCCAGTGAGTGTGGATGTGTGAGTGTAACAGGTTAAGCACTGTGTGTGTGTGTCTCTGCGTACGTGACTTCCTGACGGTCATAAAAGTAATCTCACCCAAGCTACACCAAATTCCTCTACACAACATAGAAAACAGAGTTAACATATTACAAACACTGAGACCCCCCACTCTGCATCCACTGGGCCATTGCCCTCTTGTTGTCTTACATTTACAGATAAGGATGTGGAGAGTCTCCTGCAAACCTACTTCTAAGTTATAACAATTATGAGTTTTTATTAAAGGTACAAGCATCAGCATCAGCAACCCCCAACTGTAGCTCCCTGTCTCCTTTTATGACAGCAGACCCCCAGTGTCAATAAATGCCTTTCCCTCTAAACAATTACACACACTCGCAAGCCTACAGCTAACCCAAACTGAAACACACACTGTTACAAAAAACATCTTTAAAAAATGGTAATATTCCGGCAGCTGGGGCGCCAAAATACTACCGTAACATAACAGAAAATAACTTCCTCATAAAAATACGGTTATTTCCAGTAATGACAATACAGTTTGTTGCGCTAATTTTACATGGGATCTTGCCTTTTCAAGTAATTTTAAACATTAAATTAGGAACATGTTAATGTGATTAAACAATGAAATTATCTATAAATAGGGGGGGAAAAAAAGAAATCTTAAAAAAAACAGTAATATTCCAGCAGCTGGGGCGCCAAAATACTACCGTAAAATAACAGAAAATAACTTTCTCATGAAAATACAGTCATTTTCAGTAATGAAAATAGAGTTTGTTGCGCTAATTTTACATGGGATTCTGCCTTTTCCAAGTGTTTTTAGACATTAAATTAGGAACATTTTAACATGATCAAACAATGAAATTACCTATAAACAAGGTCAATGAATGTGGCAATATGAATCATAATACGTATATGTACAGAAATATACAGTTAACAGTTGGTTTAAATAATAATGGATTGCATGCCCTGGGACAGACTGACAGAAGCAAGGCTGCCATATCGCACCATCGGCCCCTCTGGCCATCACCAGTAGGCGGTAGGTCAAGACTCTTGACCACAGACACAATACCGAGAGTGTCCGAGCCGGGGCTCAAACCGGCAACCTTCTGATCACAAGGCAAACTGCCAACTCTTGAGCCACGATCGCCCTAAATAGCAATGATAATAATACTGTGATGTAACTCAAGCTTATAGGAATCATGTTATATACTTTTCCATAGCATTACATTTGAATTCAACAGTTCAATCTTTCAAATAACGGACAGATATTTGTAAAATCATGATACATTTGTGAATGTATTTTAACAATCTAAATATGCATATGTACAGACAGATACATTTAATATCATGAAAATTATGTTTTATTACATTACAGTCATTTAACGTTAATTTACATTTGAAATGTGAAATCACAGTCTATTTATGTAACTTTAATGATATTCTAGAAGAACAGAACAAAACTGTAAAATGCACAGTAAAATACTTTTATATTAGGATTTTTTCCTACAGTGCGGCCATACCTGCGACCTTGTGGTTGTTAGTTCACATTCATTGGCCGATGCTTAGCGTCATGTTATTATGTGTCCCAACACCCAATGGCATGTCACATTGTTTTCATGGCCACACCCTCACCCCAGGTGCAGAGGCCTATTTCTGTTCAGGAATGTTGTGAATACTTTGAGATTTATTGCAATTGCAATTCCTACCTCTACATTTATTTTTTTAAATATATAATTAGCACAGCGTGGCCGTGCAATGTTTTATATGTTTTTTTTTAGTTTTTATTCCTATTAATTATATTTTCACTTGTTACCTCTGAATTATTGAGTCAGACTTAGATGACATGAAATTTTCAGCACAATTATAATTCAAATACTCCTTTAATTATTGATTATTCTCATTAATTTTTGATCATTTTATATATTTTTCCATAGTATTACATTTGGATTTAACAGATCATTCTCTCACATATCAGACAAATATTTGTGAAATTATGATACATTTCTGAATGTATTTTTACAATCTAAATATGCATATGTACAAAAAAATATATTTAAAAAACAAGTAAATTGTGTTTTACTATATGTACAGTGATGTTATGTTATTTTACCTTTGACATGTAAAATCACAGTCTACTTATGTAAATATCATGATATTCTAGAAAGACAGTACAAAACTGTAAAATATACAGTAAGATACTTTGACATTACTATTTTTTGGAACAGTGCAGACCAATCCTTCCTTATTCCTCTGATGTAAACAAATTTAACACATCATATTATAATAATTATTTTCTTGTACTCACACTGGGCACAAGCTGCTTCCTGTCGCTCATACAGGTCGGAATCCATGACACCCGTAGTAGACCCTTCTGAACAACTCTTCTTTCAGCTTCAGGAAGTAAAGTCTGAGCGGGGCGCTGAGGGCGAGCGGCTGAGGCGAGGCAACACGTGAGAGCTCCCTGTCGGGATGGAGCCAAGGCTTCCAACGCAGCTCCTCCTTGCGATAAGCCCGTAACACTTGCTGCCGCTCTTCCTCACTGAAGTCCGGCATCTCCATGCGCTGTGCTGTGCGGCTAGACAGTGGCGAAGACGCGGAAGCCAATGAACCGTGATCCATCCTTTCCGGCTGTTTTAGGTTTAGTTCTGCGTTTAATCGGCATCCTGTCAGAGAGGATATCAGTAAAAGGATGGCTTTAACTGAGGCGTAGGCGTACTCGAAGGATGTAGAGGTTGGAGCTCAAAGTTTTGCTGCTGTTCAGGTGGACGCCATAACCCGTAAAATACACTATTTACTGAATATTCACTCTCAAACAACGTGTTTTTTGGTGTTGTCTTTGTGCAGCATTGGGACCGTGAGGAGGGTTCCTGCCTCTGGGCTGCACGCACCTGCCGGCAGTCACACACCTGCCTTTAAAGAGCTCGTCAAAAGCCACTATTTAGAAAAGTGGGTGAGCTTCAATTGACACTAATTTGTTGTATGACAAACAATCAGTGAAACACCAGCTTGTAAGTCACGGGGCGATCGTGGCGAGTTGGGAGTTCGCCTTGTAATCGGAAGGTTGCCCTGTTCGAGGCCTGGCTTGGACAGTCTCGGTGCGCTGTCAGTGCGCCCCAGGGTGGCTGTGGCTACAATGTAGCTTGCCATCACCTGTGTGTGAATGGGTGGATGACAGGTTGTGTAAAGCGCTTTGGGGTCCTTAGGGACTAGAAAAGCGCTATACAAAACACAGGCCATTTACCTTTCTGTTCATGAACATTACTTACCCATTTTCTCCTTCATATCCAGGAATCCTGTGGCATGGAATTGGAGAGAGTGCAGATGGGCAGGGTGAGGCTTCGTGAAACACTGCACTGTTTGAAGTATTTGTGCATGAACTGTATCAAGGCTTTGAAACAATCTGAAACCAATGCCACAGTGACACCTGCTGCCCAATTTGACAACTGCCAAATCCTGATAGTGTTGTTCTGTGAAACAATGACACAGGCAAGCCCTGTACAATTTTAACCTCCTAGGACCTGGCATCCACATATGTGGACATCACATTTTGGGTTATTTAGACCAAAATACTCAATTTTGCTCTACAAGGGCCTGATATCCACTTACGAGGACATTATATTACTACTGTCCTATCAAAATTTTAAATGAATATCCTCATATGTGGCTCTCATTTTTCTTAGAAACAAAAATTAGGTAATAAAAAATCTGGTAATTCTTTGTTTTTACATTCATCAATGTAAAACAATGTAAAATCGTCCCAATCAGCCCAAATATCAAAGAGAAATTAAAAATGCATGCCGTGAAAGAGTTCGGGTCTTAGGAGGTTAAACTACTTATTATACCAGACTCTAAATATTGATGGTCATCGCATGTTTTGGAGAAATCCCTGCACAAACAAGACAAGAAAAATATTGAGCCTGTTAAAGTGTGTGAAGCACACCAAAACCATTTTCAGTCATGGTCACATGATCTGGGTGTTTTGAACCATGCGTTGGAGCATAGTTTCAAAACATCTGTGCTTGAGAAGCTCAACACATGCTGTTCCCAGGGGAACAATGCGCCGAAGGATTCTACCTACCTACATCACGTAGGTAGTATCCTTTGACAGACGGGTAGGCAGGAAGTGAGCAGCTGTGGACAGCCCCCTTTTTTCCATAGAAACTTTACTGAAAAAACAATGAGTATACAACATATAAACAGCTATGGACAACCTGCCTTCATTCAAGTCCGCCCTTACCTGTTTTCCGGTCGCTAGCACCACAGTGCGAGAACTTTTAAACGGACACAGAAATGTTGCTCCGTTTTTATATACATTTTTAATTCTGGAGGAGCTAAAAAAACCTTTCTCATTGCCATCTCTTTGAAACCTTTAGAATCTAATTTTTTGGTTTCTTTTTTTTCATAGCACTTTATCAAACTGCTGTCTGCTGTATAGGAATTTCTTTTACTTATGCATTAATCACATTATTTTATTGTATAATGCCTTGGTGCCACTGGATTTAAACATGTTCCACACCCATACTGTAAGACAAATGGTGGGGGTCTAGTAAGGAAGTTGGGTGGAAGCAGACAACTCCACAGGAAAAGTGGGTGACTTTTCCCTGTAGGCCAATCTTCTCCAGAATTGTCTTGATCACACACACAACAAATAAGAGAAGAGAGGAAACCATGGCAACTATGTTAATCCTTAAATCTAAAAGGTTTTACAGCAGAACACCAGAGGAATACCGTCAGGACACCACAGGTCCTGTACAGCAGCGGTCCGTCAGTCATTTGGTACCGCCGCGAGAGTTGAGGCTCAGGTGTGAAGTTTATGGGTTTCAGGATTTTTATCGTTAACTCGGTTTCCCTGGGTCTTTTGCCGTGTGATAGTTGTGTGTCTTATTTTGAAAGAAATATTTCCGTGATACAATAGCGACCGGAGAGCGTTAAGGGGCAGAGAGGAGGATGTTACTCTCAATTTTGGCGAATTTCAGGAGGATGTTGCTAACAAAGCTACATAATTACACAGTGAATTCATGTTTTTTTATTATAGTTACAAAATACCACAGTTTTTGTCTTGGTCATATCATTTCATTTTGTTTTTTTCCGCGACACCTTAAAGGCCGGTCCTTGTCTGACATAAACCAGTCTGTGGCGCAAAAAACGTTGGGGACCGCGGCTGTACAACATTAGGGTTAAATGTGTAAATTGATTTATTCTTGTACCTCCATGCCACAGTGGTGAATTCTTCACCGCAGTAAAGTAGTGATCGTTTTCTCCTCGTTTTAATCAATTGAGCCATTTGGTCTTTGTTCCCTACAACATATCACCAAAGCATGAATTTGTAAAAATCTAAAGTGGCTGTATGTAAGCAGCAATACATGAAAAACCGCAGAACCCACCACACAAGCTAGTTTACGGTTATTTTAATTAGAAAAAATCATGTCTATGCAGATGCTCATAGCTTAACAACACAAACGCTATAAAAATGTAACTTTTGTACCACCAGATTTTCATAGTGTTTTCCTCTCCTGCTTTAATCAACATTGTTATCAGAAAAAATGGTCCGCAATGAATCCTGGGATATGGTAGGACAGGAAGGATACACTGGACCCACCCTTAAAATTCGGGGAAAAGTAGGACACATTTGTCGCCACATTTGGAGTACTCTTTGAGTACAGCCTTCGTGGCTTTGCTGTGACATCATTGCCTCCAAGTATGGCATTTGGAGCATCCTTCCCCTGAATTTGGACAAAGCCATCCTTCAAATTCGGGTAAAAGTAAGATGCATTTGTCGCCACATTTGAATGAATGAATGAATGAATGACAGCTTTATTTGTCGCAAGCAGGTTGCCCTGCAGCGAGATGGTAACCCCCCCCCCGACCTTACACACATAACACAGACATCACATGGGATTACAAGTCGGAGATCGGTAGCGTTACAAGAAAAACACTGAAATGTACACAACATCGGGAAGGTACAAGAGGAAAAAAAGAGACCTCCACTCATGCTGTGCTTCCATGGTAGGACAGCACGAGAACAGGAAACAAAAAAACTCCTCTGCACAAAAAAGCACATAAATGTCCACAGCACAACATTATGGAAGACATGACAAGCCACAGGGATGGGTAGGGGATGAGGAGTAACCCCAGGCAACACAGCAGCCATCCTGCGACGGCGCCGGCATCTCTTCGACAGCACGGGCCCGGACCCGCCTCGTGTTCCCAGGGGGCAACAAGCATCGAAGGCGTTGGAAAGGGAGGGGGGATGAGTGAGTGCTTATCAGTGTAAGTGGATGTGTGTGCGTGTCCATAGTTCAGCTGAGACAGTGTCCTTCGGCCTATCAGGCTAAGAAAACAGTCCTCCAGCCAATCCAGGTGACCTTGCATGGGACGGGAAGAATAGCCGTAACACAGTCGTTATCAGGGAGTGATTGTTCGGCTCCAGCCTTGGGCCTGCAGCTGGCGCCGTGATGGGGGTCCGCAATGTTGATGTTGATTTTGTAAGGACTCTTTGAATTAGGACAGCCTTCGGCGTGTCGCTGTGACGTCATTGCCTCCAAATACGGCATTTGAAGCATCCTTCCCCTGAATTTGGACACAGCTACAGTGTTAAAATGGCTGTTTCAAGCTTCCCATCCCTATAGTTCTGGGGAAACTGTGGAGGGAGTGTTTTTAGCATTGCACCAGGAGCTGGGGATTTTACTGCTGTGGATGTCACTTTTTTGGAACACTGGTTTTTGCAACAGAACAGTGTTTCTGCTAAGAAAGTCCTGCAATTGAGTCCTGCTTTCCTGCCCAGTGACGAAACCTGACACAGTTTTAATGGGAAAGTGTGACTTTCCCCTACCATCAGGCAGTGTTGTTTTTAGTTAAACCTTAAGCTGACCTTTTCATTTTCTGCATCCATTTTTGTTTCATTTGCTATGAACTGTTACATGGCTGAAGTGTCTTCAAATAAACCATCCTTCAGCTGTTACAGGACAACTATTGAATTTTTCAGTAAAAGAGGTTAGAAATGGATTATGCAAGACATCTGGTCAAGAAAAGGCTATTTATGTTATGCATATTTTAATGACCGCAACTTTAAGTCACCATGTAGCCTTTCAACAAAGATAATCTGATAATATTTCTAGCATTTTAAGGCAATAATAATGGTAAGACTTATTGGAACAATCTTGTTGAGACCTCATTTTTGACATATCATTGACATGTTGATCATTAGGGTGTATAGTAGTAGTACACCACAAATGAGCAACGTGTCAGTGAGATTTTTGTTATGCTTAAACTCGTTACATGTTTAATATTATTGTTGCTGCTTTATTGTATGGTGTTTTGGTGATTTGTACAGCACTTTGTCAAAATAGTGCTTTATAAATAAATTGGAATGGATTAGATGTGCCAAGTGAACAGATGTATGAGGATGTGCCGTTTTTCTGTCAAGAATGTTTTATGAAATAAAATAATTGATTAAATAGAAAATCAAGAATTCATGGCTCATTTAAAAAGGTAAATTATTCTGTGTGAGAATTACTGCAGTAAATAACAGCATACCATCCACAGCATGGTATGCTGCCACTCCCCAGAAGGTCGGTGGTTCGATCCCAGGCTGCTCCAGTCTGCATGCCAAATATCCTTGGGCAAGATACTAACTCCATGTTGCTCTCCGATTCATCCATCGGAGTGTGAATTTTTATGAATGTTAGATACTTAGCACTTAAGCTTAGAAGTGCTTGTGTGATTGGGTGAATGAATTAGTTGTATAAAGCGCTTTGAGTGCTCGGACAGAGTAGAAAAGCGCTATATAAGAACCAGTCCATGTACCATTTAGCATCCATCGGAATCTGGTCAAAGTTCTGGTGAAGGGTGGGATATGAAGATCTCACAGAACAAAGCCTCTACCACACATTCCCAGCAACTTCATCTATGAGTAGATGCCAAAACACCTGATACACCTCAGACTTATATAGGACACTTTTGTTGCCTCAACTTTGTAGCTTGCTACAAATTTGAGGCAACAAAAGTCTCACTGTCTCACTGCTCCTAGATCCTAAGACTCAGTGTTACTGGCAGCTTCCAGCTGTCCAGGCTGCTTTGGTTTTGTGCGTGTTCAATTAAAGGCTTGATCTGATAAAACATAACTTCTGTATAGACATGCAGAAATAACAGCAATGCAGCACCCAAAGGTCCGATGGTCTTACAACAGGGTTAAATTCTGACATTGTCTGTCTTTGTTCAAAGGGCAAATAAACCAACTTTGTCACCTTCTGCCCAACATGCTGAGAAGACAAACATTCTAAGTCTAGGTGTGCATTGAACTGCAATAGCATCTTGCCTTCCATAACTGTTTTGAGGAAGTGATTAGTTTGCCTATAAGCTCTTCCAGTCCAGTGGAAAAGTGCATCCACATGGTGCCTGTAAGCGCCATTTATAGTTACTTCATGTTTTTATTTCAGGTAATTTCTTTGAGGCATATTCTAAAATGTTTCAGAATAATGTATTTTGTCATAATTTCAATTTATTTTGAAAAGTGCCAACAGGATCTTCAGCCTTATTGTGAAAGGTTTATGTGGGGAAAGAAAACAAGCGGACGGCGGAGGCACACGCTGGGTTCACCGTTGTTGTTTCTAACGTCAACGTGTAAAAACAGTCACTGGTCCATCCGTAGTGTGGTTATTTTAAATATAAGAGAAAGAGAGAACTTTAAGAAATTAATATAGCCACTGCAGTGACCGTCAAACCAATAAAAAAAATATTTCCGTAAACAGTTTATTTTGCGACACCATGAAACAAATTATAGCATAATATGAAACAATAGACGTTTTCATATCGTCATCCGATATATATCGTTATATCCATCAGCCCTACAATGACGGTATATTGTCACCTTAAGGGATGGCAAAGTGGGTCTCCTGAAGTACCTATGGAACATGAGGAACTATAGCACAACAGAAATGAGGAGACAGAATTGCTGACCCTTTCAGATTTAAGCCAACCAGGGAACAAGAGAACAACACCTATAGTGTATCTGTTGTGTTTTAGCCACTCTTCTCTTAACTTTATTATAATTATTAACTAGATTCTGTAAAATTGGGGTTAAACGTCATGATGACAGCTTTGACAGCTGCAATTACAGAAAAACTTGTGTATATGCAGACGTACTTAGTAGAGAACTCAAAAGAAGAAGTTGGTCTCGACGATACTGATCCGATACCAATACTTTGTACAAAAACTTAATGTGTTATTGTATTTAAAATTATAGCTTCATAATACTTATAGGACATCAGACTACTTGTTCTTATTGTTTAATTAAGAAGAATTATCATATAGAAATAAAAAAAACATAGTTGTGTGTTAATTGACACTATTTGAACACGTATATCTTATCATTTAACATGTACTGTATTTTCGTTGCCCCATATCTCCTTGTAATAGTGGCACCTGATTGAAGTTCAGATTACAGTTTTCGGCTGTGTTGACTAGAGTTGACATCTCATTTAAAGCAGTTAGAACATCCTGTGGCATCTCAGCTTGGCCTAACAATGACCTAAACAGTGTAATTTCCTGGTTCACAACAAACTGCTAATAGTTCACATCTACTGGTGGACACTGTGTTACATTGGTAAATTTATCCAGTAGTCTTTGGCTAAGTTCATTTTAATCGCTCCTGGAACAAACAGCGGTTATTTAACACTACTGTATTAGCTTAATTTAATGATGACATTACAGACACACATATCGGGCAGCATAAAGGGTGGACTTAAAGATACTGTTCACATTAATGTCAACATTGGATACTCTGCCATTGTTTATTAAAAGTGTAATATCTAACAATATCACTCGAGGTTACCCTCAGATATCTCTCCCCCTCAGTCTCCTCCCTTCCTCTTATATTAGTGTAAGTGTGACAAACAATGTATGAAATTCGTAACAAGTAATCATAAAATAGCATTAATATATGTGTGCGTGTGATAGACTTCTTGACACTGAATATGAGAACGAGCATGTGAAGGGAAAACAATTTATTCCAGCAACAGGCAATACTGTGATCTGATTGTTTGGTAGGTATATGAAATCCCCCACTTTAAAACGCCTTTACATTTTTCAACATCTTTGATGTTACACAAAATCATGGTCAAAAGTCTGAAACTGCATTAAAAATGACCTGAAACTAAAAAATTTGATTTGAAATAAAAAAGAAAATGAAGCAGAAAAATTGTGAAACTAAATAAATGCAAGAAAACAATTTATTCAAAGTAAAATAATTCATGTTTTCAACACATTTTAATTTATTTATTGTTTAATTTTTTAAACATCAAAACTTAGAATTTCAATGTAAAATCGCTTGTTTAAATAAGTTTTAACCCTGATTTAGCTCTCTAGTTAGCTAGCCAGTTTGAGGAACTCAAAACTCCTCCTCATACAACGATAATTTTTCTAAAAACATCACATGCCTTCAGAAATACGTATTTTAATTTTTTTTTACAATTTCACATTTCTATGATGTTTTTTCATTACATTAAGCTAAACTACTAAGGGATACTTACTGTAGGGTCTTACAGTATTTCAAGCCAGGCAGCCTCCCTCTTTGTGTCCTTTGTCAGAGTGGCATGAAGAAAGACCGCACCCTTCCCGCTACATATGTCATGTTCCTGGGCAAAATTAGATTATTTTTCCAGCTTGTCTGTTTAAGCTTCTTTTAGTTTAATTTATTACCTATTCTTCCAAATTTAGTATACCATGCACACCTTGGCCCACATTAAATCATAAAATATATGATTTGATAAAAATTAAAAGTGTAGGACTGTGAAAAAAAACAATAATTGGATATTTACATTCATTCAGTTTATATTGTTAGAATATAATAGTTAATATACACTTAAACACAAACACATTAATACTGAACTGCTTGTTTTAGATCCTGCTTTTGTTGGATTTTGAAAATAACACAAAAACAGTGCACATTTTTAAAATATTTAGTGTTTTACACATTATATTAGAATTAAAAAAATGTTTAACTTATTCTTTCTAAGAGTGGACCAGAGCTTTTTCCAGTAATTTTACACATCAAGTCCAAAAAGACGTGATCACAGATTTCTTTCTTTCTCACAGCAGCTTTTTCTTTATCATGTAGAAAAGCAGTTAAAGATGTGACTTCTTTACACTAACAGAAAAGAGGGTTTCACTGGTCCACTTAAGATCAAAGTGGCTGTATGTGGCCTGCGATGTAAAATCAGTTTGATACCTGCTTCAGTCTTTGTCGATGTGCACATTTTGTAAACTGTCTGTGAGAACCTGAGGACAGTACTGCTTGAAATCCACCGTGCAGCTGCTCACTTCTTTTTTCGCATCATGAGCCTGTGCCAGCTTGGAGATGTTTGCTGATCACTCTGCATTCCTTTACACATAACTGTTATGATCTCATTTCAGAAGGTGTCATACTGTTCCAGATAATTTTCCAGTAACTTCATTTGATTGTCTCAGCCGCAGAGGATAACAAGAGACAAATACAAAAGCTCTTAAAAAAAAATTATTCAACTTTTTCAAAATTAAACCTTTTATGTAAAACACAATTAAATGAATGAACAAAAAACAAATGCAAACTGCAAAACTTGGGTAAGAGTCAGCAACATTAATGGAACAATATTAAAATCAATACAGTTCTTTTTAGGTCATGTATGTTATTGTTACTGTTATAACAATATCTGAATCAATAATAATTAATTATTAGTTTCGTTGCAAACATTTAGACTGCCAGCATAGTAAATGTTCTTTATCTTTATTCTCTTTCTTCTTCGCAACCTTAGTGTGAGCTCTTACTGTTGCAGCTTGATTAGAAATTCCTCTATTTCTCTGCTACCATATTTTTTAGTGTATTTCTCCAGCATTGTAATGCTGTTTTCACGATAGATGGATTGGTGAGGTATCGCTGCTGCCTTCATGTGATATTCTATTGAATTTTGTCCATCAATCAACTTTCCATTAAAATATAAATGTTTTGCATATTTGTTGTAAAGCATTTGTTGCTCTTTATATTCCAGGTCACTTTCTAGCAGTTCATTGTATATCTGGTCAGCTTTGTCTTGCTTATTTACCTTTACATACATGTCTGCAAGAGTTATTTTCATGTTAAGTGAAGAATGAGGGTAAAGCGAAATCACCTCCTTACAGAGACTGATGGCTTTGTCAGTCATGCTGCGCTCGAGCAGACCGGTCCTTGTCTGCCTGGAAAAGATCCTACTTCTGTAGCAGTTTGCAGCACACCACTTCAGGTAACGTTCATCTGGATGTCTTTCCAGAGCTTCTTCTATCAAATCAATAGCTTCATGTACAGATAAATATTTACTGTAAAGCATAAGTACCGGATTGATACCACTGTAGCTGCTAACTGGCTTTTTTAAAACTCTTCTGGCCAATGTGCATACTTCATCTTTCATTTTTGTTCCTTTTTGAGGACATGCATCAAGGTAAAGCGCAGCAAGGTACAAGTTCTCTGGATCATGTTCTTTGGCGATTCTCATTTTTTCCACGATGGCATGGTCGCTATTGTTATGAGCATTCATTAATGCTAACACATAGCTGGTCCGCCATGCCACCATGTCAGGCTGCATCCTGATGGCTCTCTGGAAGTAATCTATAGCCAGCAGCTTTTTTTCTTTGTTGAACTTCATCAGGGTCCAGGCTTTTTCTGCATAGATCTCTGGATGGAGTTCATCCTGGGATGGAGGTGGGTATTCATTCATCAGCGCATTAATCTTTGACAGGTAATTCTGACTTTGTACTTGTTCTCCCTGTTGGTTGTGTAGCCAAGCCAGGTTCCCATAGTTCACTACCAGCCAGGCACCCTCATCTGATACTGTGTTTCTCATCTGACGGAAGGCTTCTGTGGCCCTGCTGAAGAAACGCAGGGCATCTTCACTGAAGCCCAGCTGGTAGTGAATGAACCCCTGCAAGTTATAAATGTGACCCAACCAGCTGTACCCCTCTTTGGTGCCAATGTCCTCCAAATTGTACTTGAGACGGAAAAGTGTGGACCTGCTATAGTCCAGATTCCAGTTGAAGTGGCACTGCAGAGCCTCCAGTTTGGACTCCAACGTTGACAGACTCTGAGAAGAACTATGGGGATTCAAAATTAAAACAAATGCACATTCAAGAAATATAATGTTCTCTAAATATTCAAATCACATACGCCCCCCTCCCCCCCCAAAAAACAAAAACAAAACAAAACAGAAAAGCAGCTACTCACCTCATTTTCCAGCTCAGTTGCTTTCTAAATAGCACTGGTGTCCTTTCTTTGGACTGTTTCTTTGGGTGTGGCACCATAAAAGTCAGTCATGTTTAACTTCTGTACTGTTGTAAATGATGAACTTTGAACTTAGTGAACTATTACTTCTCATGAAAAAATACCGCCACGTGTATATTTAATTAGGTTAGCAAGATAGGTTAGCAAATGATTAATTTTGGGTGTTACCCAAAGTATTAGTCAGGAAACTGAAATGTTGATTGCATACTTTTTGGATTTCTTTACCTGACGTAAGATATTTTAAGCCATCAAAAGGCTAAAATCCAGGTGAGGTCATACTAGGTGATGTCTAAACTGAATTCCTCTTGAAATTATTTTTCAAAGTCATTCCATTCAAAGTGCAGTTTAAATAAATGAAGTTCACACAGTTAAAGGCTGAGCCCTACCCTATCAACTCTATCAAATGCTTTTTCTACATTTAGAAACAATACTGTGGTTTCAGTGTTTTTACTGTGTCTATCAAATTAAGTAATCTATGTTTATTCATTCATCTATGTTTATTATTGGGCATACTTTTCAGGGCTTCCAGATGAGTCTTTAATGGCACATATAGTCATTTTTTAATTTATTTTGACTGGTTAGCTAGAAATCGTCCTAATTTGTTACCATGTTCTTGGAAGGCATCCCTTCTATGTATGGAAATAGGGTGTTGGGCCACCCATCACCGGTCATTCGGTACCTTTATGTACGAGCTTGGATTATAATGCCAGCAGTCAGATTTATTTCCAGTAGGTGGTTATAAACTGCAGCAGTAGTGGGATTAAGAAGCCATTTTTATTTAATCCTGTTGTCTCTTTTTTATTGGAGCATAGGTAATAAAAATTGTCTTTCTTTGCCTTTTATTTTCAGTTAGGGAAGACGAGGGAACTTAAACCTTTGTTTGCTGTTTTGGCATTGTCCCAAATAAACTAGTGCCAGGCATTTTCAGTTGTTCTGTGAAGCTGGCCTTTTCTTATGAGTGGTTGGAGTGGGGAGTTGCACCTCATCTCATATTTTTAATTTTCTCTTTCTCAACATATATATATTTTTTATTATATTTTATATATACATGAGTGTTACTTTATGTGCAATTTGGAGTTTTTTCTATGTACAATATTTAGGATTCCATTGCCAGTAGTGATGTGCCGCTGTTATCTGTATATGACTAAAAACACTTGAAACGTATTGAAATGAAAGTCTGTCTCTGCAGTAGTCATCATTTTGCACATGGATGTTTAGCTTTAAAATATGTGACCTCTCTAAACATTAGCAACTAAGAAAACTTGGCAAAAGGTGGCCTGGTAAATAATAAGTAAATCAATTTTTTTTTTCTCCTATCCAATTCGGGGTCATGGGGGGCTGGAGCCCATCCTGGCTGTCAGAGTACACCCTGGCCAGGTCTAGAGTCTGTCAATGGTCTAACATGGACAGACAGCCATCATGCTTACATCCACACCTACAGCCAATCTAGAATCACCAGTTGGAGTTCCTGGAGAGATCGTGCAAGCTCTACACAGAAAGACTGTAAAAGCTGCAGTGCTATTTTGTTGTTGTTGTTGTTGTTGTTGTTGTGACATTTCAGCTTGAAATACACAATGCTATTGCTCCCATTAAGTCCTTCTAAGTTTTAAAATACGAAGGAAAGCGGGCTCTTACTTACCTTACTTACTTTAAAACAAACAAACAAATTAACGTCAATCATAAGCGTTAACTCGAATAACAACCAGTAGAGGGCAGAAATACGCCAATGTCTTTTCTGCCTATTTAAAAAACGAAGAAGGAAGAGGACCTCTGTGACGTATTTTGCTCTGCGACAGAAACTCTGTGTATGTTGCGGTTTAAAGCTACTTTTCTAGAAGCAGCTGCTTACTATGGAATATAAATGGCACTACAAGACTTACTGATGACTCCGTGATTAATGATGTTCATACGTGAACAGAAAAGAGGCGGCTGGAGCATGTTAAAGCCCCGTACAGTCACATGGCAGTTTGGTGTCGTCGGCTAAACTTGGTGACTATTTGTGCACAGTGCCTTTTTATTCGCGTCTCTTGTTTAGCTTAGGTGAGCATGTAAGAGTCAGCCGTGTTTTGGTGGTGTGGAGTTGTGCATGTCCCGGTTGCAGAAAGTGGAGGAGAGCAGGCGGAGGGCGTGAGCTGTGTCCAGGCGGCTGTCGGTGTCCGGGATGGAGACCTGGACCCCCAATCCCCGAGCTAAGCCCTTCATCCCCCGTCAACAGAGGAGTCTCTATCTCACCTGGAAATACAAATTGACCAACAAGAGGACGATTCGCCGGTTCTGTCAGGTAAATAGTTAAACGGTCTGTACTGATAGAGCTCAGCAAAAGAGCGATGTTGTAAATCAGTAAAGTAAACGTATTGTCCTGGATAATTGTCCTGTTTTCTCGCTTATTTTGCATTTAACAAGCCACATTAGCTCGTATTTAAAGGTTTCATATTGCCAAAAAGTTTTGGTAAAGGAAATGTCAGGTGTTCTTTCAAAGTAAAGGCTGCAAGACATATCCTGGCTTGATTATATCAGTGCCCGTTCCTAGATGCACTCACTGGGCACTTTGTAGGTTACATGTTACTCGTACTGGGTTGGACCCCTATTTTCCTTAATTTTTCATGGAATAGATTCAACAAGATGCTGGAAACACTCAGTGATTTTGATTTATATTGACATGATGGCATCACACAGCTGCTGCAGATTTGTTGGTTGTACGTTCATCTCAATCTCCCATTCCACTGCATCCCAAAGCAATCCACTGGATTGAAATCTGGTAACTGTGGAGGTCATTTGAGTACATTGAAATTATTGTCATGTTCAAGAAACTAGTTTGAGTTGATTTAAGCTTTGTAACATGGTTTGTTGTCCCGTAAACAGACATCAGAATAAGCACACCGTAGTCATAGAGGGAGGGATGTGGTCTGCAATAATACTTGTTGGGTGTCGCATTTAAATGACAGTAAAATAAATACCATCTGAATCTCACAACAGAAATCAAGACTCATTAGTGCCACCAGATCAGCAATTAAGTGAACCATTTGTAGAGTTTAATAATATCAAAATTAACTAACTACAGACATCAAGATGAACACCGGTACATTTTTTTTTTTATCCTACAGGCCGGTGCCGTGTTGTTTCTGCTGATAACCGTCATAGTCAACATTAAACTCATCCTGGATACAAGAAGAGTTGCCAGTGAAGATGCAGCAGCCCAAGAATATGGTGAGAAACATGTTCACATGTCATTTTACTTATACTTAGTACACTCAGGTTTAAGTGAGTGTATGTATAAATTTGAGCCTGTATGTACGATTTTGACCCTGTGTGGATTGGTGAAAATCCTAAATGAATTCACACTAATGCGTCTAATTCTAAGACTTTAAAGGTCTGTGCTGTACAATAACTCCGCAAAAAAAACTGCTACAAGCAACTCGTTACCATGACATTCTACCCATGATGAATGTTGGCGAGTGACCACAGCTTTAGCTTTGAGTTGTAGCAGACTTTTGTGATTAGTAGTATTTCGACCTGATAGATGGATGTCTCATCCTTTGACATGTCAACTTGAACTTTTTATCTTGATTCGTGATTTCAGAGTAAACTTTAACTACAGTCTTTCACCCATCAGTATACTTGGACAGACACTGCAATTTTGTCATGGATTTAAATTCAGTTTTATTTATATAGTTTCCTCAAGGTGATTCTATAAAATATCTCATCTACAATATGTGTATACAGTATACAGTACAGTCTATAGTCCCCAAATGTCTAACTCTGTGACTCTCTGGACAGTAATGCAGCTTTCAGTCAATTCCTCTGAAACGTTTACTGTATGTTAATGTAACAGTCAGTATTTAAATACGTACAAAATCAGTTTAATAGAAGAGTTGAGGGTTGATCTGTCTGTTGCTATCTGACATATTCACTAGGGGTGCAACAATACACAAAATTCACGGTTCGGTTCGGTTCGATACTTTGGTGTCACGGTTCGATATTTTTTCGATACAAAAAAATGTTCATGCCTTTTTTAATTCGTAATTTATTAAGATTATAAATATTTCTTTTAACTCAAAAATACAGTTTTTAAATGAAATGTTGCTGAAACAACAAAATAATAAAAGAATAAAAGAGTTTGGAAACGAGTTTATTTCAGAGAAATGTCCTTTTCCAAAATAAAAGCTATGCTATACCCTTCTTCTGGGGTAAATTCTCACGAGCATATTGAACATATCAGGTCCCCATAAAATGAACCACTCTCTGATGGACCTCACCTCACACACATCTTCTGGAGTGCTAGCACTTAGCTGCATATACAACAAAAACAACTTAAATAAAAATATGTATTGCACAGAAATGCCTTCCTAAATATATTTTTAAACATTTGAAATGTTCTAAAAACAAGGTATCAACCACATTATTATTATTATTATTATTATTATTATTATTATCATCTGTAGGAATGCAGTCTGCTAACCTGTACAAGTTAATTTCCTCCTCTGCCACTTCGGCTGCAGACCTGGTCCTTGGCTCCTGTGCCATGAACAGTTCTCCAAACAACTCCTTCATGGCCGACTTTTTCTCTGGTGGAGATGCTGATGGTGAATCTGAAGAGTTTGCTGCTTGAGTCTCTGCGGAGGTCGCAGTTTCTGTGGTGCCTGCGACTTGGTCCTGAGGAAATATAAACAACCAAACTGTTAATTGTATTTGTTTAAATAATATTTATAAATCAAGCAGTAGCTAAATAAAATTTCAAAAATAAAAAAAAAAGAATACCTACTTGTTCAATGCTCAAGACAAGTTCTGTGGCGAGTGCTCCATAGACTCTCAGCTGAGTGACATCATCCAAGTGTCGCAGGGACTTGAATCGAGGATCTAAAGCTGTGTACTTGTGTAGGTAATTCTGAAGGGCAGGATCAGCGTATCTCTTCTCCAGGTCCTCCCTGATGTTTTTTTTTTTTTTTTTTTTTTTTTTTTTTTTTTACATCTCTCACTGCTGGGCTGTCATCACCAGACTGCGCCATAGAGTTCAGGATGTTCATTTTAAGTGGCAGGATCATGGATGCTGTTGGAGACGACGCTTCACACATCATGACTGTCACAGTTTTTAGGGTTTTCATGACTGTAACAAGATTTTCAGCCAGTGCATGTTCTTCCTGAGTTAGATTCTGAATGTTCTTCATACTCTTCTTCACAGTATTGTCGGCCATAGCAGCATACACTGCAGCTTGCTGTTCAAGGTATCTTTCCATCATATCATGAGAGGAGTTCCACCTAGTTGGAACATCTTGAATCAGTTTTTTTTCACTAAGCTGCAGCAGTTGCTGTTTTTTCTTAAACACATTGCATCCTGTTGTGCTTCTGTGAAAGGAGGAGACAATTCTTCTCATCTTTGCTAGGAGATGGGAAACCTTCTGCACTGCCATTCCTTTCTGAGCAGCTATATTAATTGTATGTGCAAAACATCCGATTTGTGGCCCCAGTCCAGCAGCTGTGACGGCATTAACTATGTTCTTAGCATTGTCAATAGTTACAGGTATTGTCACATTTGGTCGCACTAACTTCCAGTCTTCCACAGCTTCAGAGAGACCTTTGGCTAAGTCGTCAGTGGCGTGACTTTCGACCAGGCGTGTCTGCAAAACAGTTTTTCATGTGCCATTCCGGATCAATGTAATGTGCGGTGAAAGTGAGGTAGCTCTGCGTAGCTCTTGACGTCCAGCCGTCTGAGGTCAGAGCAACAGCGGGTGCTGCTGACCCTGCCGTCTCTAATTTTGCTTTTGTCTCCTTGTACAAAGCAGGAACTGCGATATCGGTGAAATAGGTTCGTGAAGGAATACTGTAACGGGGCTCAAGTACTCTCAGCATTTCCTGAAACCCGGTGTTTTCTACAACAGAAAAGGGTCGCATGTCGACAGCAATAAAAGTAGCAATTGCCCTGTCGATTTCTTTTGCCCTCTTAGAATCATGCGCTAACGGCTGTCTAAATGACTCCGGCAAAGTTTGTAGCATGTGTGTTTGTTGTTGTTTTTGTCTGCCTTCACTCGTCTTTGCATTAGGGTGATGTCGGCGTAAATGTGCAATAATATTTGTTGTTCCCACCGATGTAATTAACCATGGCATGGCACATCCGACATACTGTTGTAGTTTTGTCCACAACGCGCTTACCATCAGGGTCATACTTCACACGAAAGCCAAAAAAGTTCCAAACGCCAGATTTCAATGACGGTGGGGGAGGTTCAACTTCGGGAGGCATTGAGGCAGTTGCAATGAGCTTAGCTTCTGTCTCGCTAGCTTGATTGAATGCATGTGGGTGGCGCTCAGTGGATCTGTGCTCGACAGTGCAGCCTAGGCGGAGTAGTCGAACGCAGATTCACTGAGCGCTCAACACAGACAGCATCGTCAGAAGAAAAGTTGATAAAATAAATAAAAAAAAATTGTTCGATACACATGCGTACCGAACCGAAAGCACTGTATCGAACGGTTCAATATCGATACGAGTATCGTTGCAGCCCTAATATTCACCCATCACTCATTAACCTTCTGAGACACAAAGTGTTCCATTAAAGTGTAGTTTTATTATAAAGTGCATCATCTTGATCTTGATGTTTGTTTTTCTCTCTCTTTAGAGGATGTTATTCCTAACATGGAGACAGCACGCAGGCCGGCTAATGGACGCAAAGTCCTCGACATTGAGGTGTACTCCAGCCGCTCCAAGGTCTACGTGGCAGTAGATGGCACCACGGTGGGTGATTAACTGGTTAACTGGCTGATGCCTACTGACAGGTTACTTGAGACATACTGCTTTAATACTCAAAGGGTCTTAGCTAATATAACCGACTCACACAACAACAGAGGGTTTGGTCTCACTAACTTTCCAGGTGCCTGAAGACAACAACAATCTTACTCAGACCGAGTAAGCTGCTGCTGCTTGGGCCTCTCACCATCGCAGTTTTCAAGACAATCTATACATCCTAGACTAATCTTTCCTCCCACTAACCTTCATTTTGTTGTTAGGTTTTCAGTTGAGTTCTGTTTTGTCAAGGGAAATATTGGCAATGCAAGGTGTTTAAATTTTGGCTTTTTAATGTCATTGAACTCATGTTCAAAATGGTAATAATCCTTTATAATGAATTTGGTTAATGATAGACACAAAGCGTCAGACTGTTTCTTCTGGCCAAGCATTCACATGCCACATTTCTCACAGAATTATATTGTATTTAATAAATAATACCATGTACAGCAACAACAATACAAATTAGTCTCCAGTAAGTTTCTCATCATGTGGATAACTTTACCATCTTAGACTGCCACTGGTGATGAAGTCCCTATCCCGCTAATAAATAAAATGTATTTTGTATTTTAAATAGAAATAAAACAATGTAGAGTATACCTGGGGAGCCTGCCCGGGTAAGATTAGTGTCTGACACACTTGGCTCAGTAAAAATATTGTTTTTCTTTATTTTACCTGTTCCTGCAGGTGCTGGAAGATGACATGCGAGAACAAGGCAGAGGGATCCATGTGATAGTTCTCAACCAAGCAACTGTGAGCATGTGCTGCTTATTCTTCATATCATGACGCATGTCTTTCCACTGGCAACTCATATGTAAATATAACAAACTGCAATTACTGTACATACTAGAGGTAGGAGGAAAAAATGGATGCATCATATTATCATGATTTTTTTGCTAATTGTGTTTCACTGTATTTATAGCTGTATTTATCACAATACAAACAATGTCGAAGTTAAACTTATCAAATGTCAGTAGTAGATTTTTTTTTTTTTTAGCAATTTCTTATTTTTCTGTGTGTGTGTGTGTGTGTGTGTGTGTGTGTGTGTGTGTGTGTGTGTGTGTGTGTGTGTGTGTGTGTGTGTGTCACAGGGTCATGTGATGGCCAAGAGGATATTTGACACCTACTCTCCCCATGAGGATGAAGCCATGATCCTGTTCCTCAATATGGTGACTCGTGGTCGAATCCTCATCTTTACCATAAAGGTCAGGAGCTTCTAACTGTCTGAGGAGTGAAGGGGATATTCATGTCCAGTCATAAACCATACCTGTAACTGTGTTTTTTGTTTTTTGGGGGCTTATTTGTCCTGCAGGATGAGGGCACATTCCACTTGAAAGATGCTGCTAAGAACCTGCTCAAGAGTCTGGGCAGCCAGGTGTCCCTCAATCTGAGCTGGAGAGACATGTGGACTCTAGTGGTGAAGAAAGGAGGTAGAAAAGCAGACCTTCATTTATTATTATATCTTCCATTATACAGGAAGAGCTTCACTAAATCGATCAGTCACAAAACATCTGAGGAGCTGGGGAGAATTATGATTGGTTGTTTAGAAACATTAAGAAGATTTGATTATGAGATTTCACAAAGTCAGCCCAAAGTGCACCATTTTATCGTGGATTGACATATGATTTTTATTTTATTTTATTTATTTATTTTTTAACTAGGATCAGCTTAGATTGTTTTCTGGGCCACTACAACTTTACTGTGTATGACTGAAAGAAAGACTTTTTTTGTTCTACATATTCACATTTGTGTCTTGACCTTTGCGCTTGAGGTGTTGTCACTAATGGCTAAACACTTTTTCTTAGGCTGAACTTAATCGTCTTTGATTTACAAGAAACAAAACAGATGGATATATTTAATTGTCTGTGCAATTTTTCATCACTATTTTCTACATAAACTTGGATTTTGTTGAGAAGTTATCAGTATAAACCATAAATAAGGCATCTTTGATCAAATAAATAAATCAGTCAGTAGGGGGGAAGAGACAAAAGGAAAAACAAGAGTTTAGACTTGCCCTGAGATTACCTCTCTTGACTTGACGTTGTTTTTGTGTTCAGGTCAGGTTTATGGAGAGAAGCATTCAAAGTCTCCAGCTCTGTCTACCTGGGGAGACCCAGTGCTGCTCAAGACTGAAGTGCAACTTACTGCCTCTGAAGGTAAGGGCCAGTTTTAGCATGCTTGACAAAGGGTGAAATATTTAAAGTTGATTCCTCTCTCGTGCACAAAATGTTATAAAAAAAAAAAAAAAAGTATTTTATTCACTAAAAGACTTGTAGCTTTTTTTATGAATAATCTTTTGAAAGTACGATGACATGCAGTAAAAGTTGGGTCCTTGAGAAAAAAGTCAGTTGGGGATTTGCTTCTGCTTATATTAGGATGTTTTAGTCAGGTTAAAAGTTTGAGCCAAAGACTGTATATGAATGATGGTTGAAGTCACCGGTAGTTTTGGATTTCACATTTTGTAGGTTTAGCATGAGCATTTTGGCCACAGTTGGGGAAACTGTAAAATGTAAATTTAAAAAAAGATGATGATTTGAAGGTGTCAAACACATTTTATGCACAAAATAACACAAATGTTAAAACTGAGAAAAAATATTAGTTCAAACCAGTTCCTGAACTTTGGGGAGAGGAAAGTTGCTCATTCTTGTTTGATACAGGAGCCGAGCTGCTCAAAAGTCTTGTGTCATCTTTGTTGTATTTTTCATTTCATCATGTGTCAAATATTTTTAACTAATTAAAGGTCTCTGCTGCAGGCAGGCCAGTTCAACACCTATAATTCTGACCAGTGTATATTGCGGTTTATCATTGTCTTGCTGAAATATGCCTCACATGGGAAAAAAAAAAAAAAAACGTTCTCTTTGGGAGCATATGTTGCTCTTAAAGCTGTGTACACATTTTAGCATTAATAGCGCCTTTTCAGATGTGCAAGTTGCCAGTTCTAATGCACCCATGTATATACCATCAGAGATACAGGCTTTTGGACTGAGTGCTGATAACAAGCAGGATGGTCCCAGTTCTTTTTAATCCAGAGAATGCAACGGCAGCCATGTTTGCAAAAAATAATTTAACATTTGGATTTGTCTGACAAGAGAATAGTTTCCCACTCTGCCTCAGTCATTTTACGTGAGCTTTGGCTCAGAGCAGAACACAGCATTCTTGGATCATGTTCATATACATCTTCCTCTTTTGCATGATAGAGCTTTAAGCTGTATTTATGGATGACACAGATACAAGTTTGCCTCTCTAACATGTTCCTTTCAGTCATGTTGCTGGCCTGTTGACAGTTAACCTAATGTATTGCAACATGTTCCGCCTGCTCTATCTTTTTAGTATTATTTACTTCTCCAGCCTTTTTCCCCACCCCAACCTTTTTGCTGATATAGGAATGGGAATACTTTATGAATCCCTAAGAGAATAAAGTTCAAAATAATTTTATATGTTACAAAAAACTGTAAAATAATTTGGGATGTGATCTTATGTTCTGCAGAGGCAGAGTGCCACTGGGCAGACACGGAGCTGAACAGGAGGAGGAAACTCTTCTGCAGCAAGGTGGAAGGATACGGCAGCATCTGCAGCTGCAAAGATCCGGCACCCGTAGAGTTTAATCCTGACCCTGTAAGACATGTAACAGACACGACTCTTTAGTTTCACCATGTTTTTCCTGTGTGGGGAAGCACATGAATGCCAAGCTGTAAGGAGGGAGTAATGTCCTTTCATCAGTCAAATTATATTTATTTATTTTGCTATAATTTGTATGGGTTTTTTTTGGTCTTGGATGAAGACAGAATCCCACAGAAGTGAGAGTAGCATTTGAGCGAGTAGTGAGGCACTGAGCACACTTGCTCGTATGTTTGAGTATGCTGAACTTCACTGTCTCGATGATACTTCCTGTGCTGCTCTGTAGTGAGCCCAGGATATTGGCGTTAGTGCTCTTCAGGCTCAGTTAGAGTGACCCTCCAGTTTGCAATGGATCTCCACAACAGAACAGAACAGAACAGACTGTCATCATCTGCAGTCCAAAATGGTGGAGCTGGAATTTGTCTGAGCATGCTGCGAGGGACTCAAGACAGTTGAATGACATAAGGGGCCTCCATCTGACAAACAAGCCCGAAGGATGCCACAGAACAGGAAGGACTGAGTTAGCTTAGAGTCCAGTAGTAAAACAACCACTTCTTAGACAGATGGAAAAATAAAGGTAAATTGCCGAATTTACCTGGCCAGCTGTCCGAATACATGAGGCTGTATAGTCTATGTAAAGTGTCATTGTTAAAATGCTCATATACTTGGATTTAAGTAGTCAGGTGTATGCTTCACCGATTCTTGTTTCTTGTCCACTAATTTGAGTTTCTTGTGTGCAAGTATAGATTCAGTATGATCACATTTTTACTCTGTTTCGTCCTTGCAGCTCCCCATCAATAATGTTTTCAATGTCCCAGTGGCTGTTATTGCAGGAAACAGGCCTAACTATCTCTACCGGTAAGATCTGAAAAATACTCTTCTGTCATACAGGGAAGTAATAAATCTCTGTCAAAATATAACTAAGTGTTTGGTTTTTTGTTGTTGTTTAGTATGCTGAGGTCACTTCTTTCAGCCCATGGTGTTAACCCACAGATGATCACAGTCTTCATTGATGGATATTATGAGGTACCTTTATTATTATTATTATCATTATCATTATTATTATTTGTTTATGTATGTATGTATTTATTTATTTTGATTGCTGCAGTTTACTTCTGCCAGTGATTGGGGTGTACCTTTGCTGGAGTTAGGTCATGTGACTATCAAAGTCATACAATTTTTAAGATCTTAATCAAGACATCATATTTCAATACCTTATTTTAAACAAATACAACAAACATAATTGTATTTGCAGAAGTCTTTATAGATCGTTTAGGTATCTATATATCTTTTTCCTTGTCAGAGACTTTGAAGTTATTGATAACTTTTTACACCTTGGCTGTAAGAGGCTGATGCGGATTTGTTGTTAACCTGCCGGGCAGGCAGCGTCGGCACTGAAGTTGTGAATGCGATAATTCAAGTAACTCGTAGGAATTTGAAATTGATAATATTGGTGCTCCTAATAAAAATGTTGGATGAGTTTGAATCTCAGTGACCTCAACCTCAAGTTCAGAGGTCAACTTTTTTTAGAAAGCCTTGTGAATGCAATAACTTGAAAACAAGGCTTTTGAAATTGATACTATCTCTCTCTAGGAGACGAAGGGGTACCACTGACCACTGCCCCCCAATTTTTTTTTTTATTGGGAGTCAGTTTGACTTATAATGATCACGTGTGTTTTACCAAATGAATGAACTGAATCTATAAATTAATTATCTTGTTAAATGTTAAAAATAATAATATTTAATCTCTACAGTGTATCCTCGTCATAATTACCACAAGAATAGGATTAAACTGCATCCTTTGTGAGATTAAAAGAATTTAAACTAGAACTACAGAAATCCATTTTTTGGGTGTTTTTGTGTTCTCTCTTTAGGTTTCTATTTCTTTTAGAAACAGAATTGTCATTTCAGGTTATACTCAGCACCTCAGTGAATTTTGTTCAGGGAAACATTTTGCAAATTATTAAAGAATCTTTTTGTAGCTCTCAAACATCTGCCTTTTTGACTTAGGAGCCAATGGATGTTGTTGACCTGTTTGGACTGAAGGGAGTTCAACACACACCTATCAGCATCAAGAATGCCAGAGTGTCTCAGGTGAGCAACAGCTTCTCATTCAAGTGTTAACACATAATTCAGAGCAATACAAGCATAGATTTTAAAGGACCAATGTTTCCTTTACAGAAATGTTCAGCAGTGTTGTTATTAAACTCAAACATCTCTTTCCTCAACCACAGCACTACAAAGCGAGTCTGACAGCAACCTTCAATCTTCACCCAGTAAGGAAACACTCAACTGTATCATGTTAATGCAGCTTGTTATAACTCTTATTTGAATTTTTCATCTTTTATAATAAGTGCATTGTACAGCCTCAATTTTACATTGCACTTCAGCATTTCTTTAATTAAGAAAAAAAATCATCTGGCACGTCCAAACAGAGGTTTCACAGTGCACACTCAGTTGCTCCAATTCATTTGTTTCTCTGACCATCATAACCAGAGGTAAACCCTCTAACATAAGTCTGAATTGTAACTGTATACGTATAAATTTCTGCTTCTACTCAATATTAATGAGACTTCTGAAACTCTTACTGTCAACACTGACATTATGATTTTATGCAGTGAACTCTGTGAATGCACTGTGGGTGTTTTAGTGTGTGCAGTTGCCTGGGGTAGAGTCTGTATGTACCATATGTATGCGCTCATTAGAGTTTGTTGTGTCTGTTTTATCTTTTCCCAGGATGCTAATTATGCCATTGTACTAGAAGAAGATCTTGATATATCCATTGACTTCTTCAGGTATTTCTTCCAGTCTACATTACCACTACTAAAAGCAGCCAGATGTCCGTGTTAGTTCCAGAAAAGGGCTCTTACTAATTGATATCTAGTCACTCTCTACTGACAACTTTTTATGCAGCTGCTGTTTTTGGTTCTTAACCTGGTAGTCTCATTCTGTTAGACTCTACTCATGCTTATGGAATCTGTGCTAAACATTCTCCATTATTTCAGAGCAAACTCCCTTTAAATTGATTTTACATTTAATGTTATTGTGAAGTTTATTTAATTGCTTATGTATTACTTAATTACTTCAGTGTAGTAAGCTGTAAATGCTTTAAACTGCAGTTAAAAGTCCAAAATGTACGCCCCTTACACTTTTTCTTGCTTGGCTGATTGGTGGCTCTCCCCTTGTATTGTCCTGAGCAGCCTGGAGATCAGGCTGGCTGGATGATGATTAGAATGAAGAATAGGCCTAAACAGAAGTTCACGGTATTCCACCATCTTGAATTGTTTGTTTTTTCTTTTTCCCCCCCACTCAGCGCCACACCCGCCAAGGAACAGACTCTGATTATTGGTGATTCAGTTTTCACATACGTGGCATTAGAGACACCAGCAACCATAATAGATTGTCTTCCAGGGCCCAAAGCAGGCGATTCTGAAGAAACCCTGAAAGTGTTGGCTAAGGATAAACGTAAATGCTGTAATATTATAATTCCTTTTGGTATTAATAACACCTGGTTACATCAGTTGGATGTCATTAAAATTAATGTTGCATCAGTGTGTAACTTTGCCTAAACAATGTATACAATACAAACCTCCCTTAGACAGTATCATTTTTAGGACATAGCATACATTTTAATTGCTATGTAGATGATACCCAGCTTTATCTATACATGAAGCCAGATAATAAACACCAATTAGTTCCATTCCAGGTGATTCTCTAAAAGGTCTCCATAAAGGACCCGTGATTCCTGCCACATTGGCTGCTTTGCACCCTGACAGTGATGCTGCCACAGCTCTGTACCATTTATACCAGCACTTACTGAGTACTTGTCAGCGCTGGTATAAAAGGAAAAGAAGTCAAAACCAGAATTAGCAAAGACCTCACAGAAAGTCAAACTGTTGCAACATCTCTCTAGTGGTGCAACGGATCAAAGATCTCACAGTTCCGATTGGATCACGGTTTTAAGTCACGGATCGGATCAATTTTCAGATCAGCAAAAAAGAAGAAGAAAAAATTTTTAACATTTACTTATTAACTTTTTAAGTATTTTTTGCCTATTAAAAACCTTCAACTCAAGACTTATTCCACGCAATTATATAAAAAATTAAGGTGCGATATAGGGCAGTACAGGGCTTTGTATCTACGACTCCGCTGTGATATAATGAGCAGTCACGTAGCTTTCCGTTGACCTGGAGGTCCACCCGTTTGTAGTTGGGCAACAGAAGATGCCTGGGACAGTTCAGCCATAACTTTAAACTTTTCCTGCTCATACATGCCTGGGTACGATCTTGTCACTGAAGTGGACGCGAACGGGATATCATAGCGTGGCTCAAGCACGTTCATCATAGTTTAAACCCCTTGTTTTGCACAACGGAATACGGCCTCCCGTCTGCAGCTAAACACCCCAGTAGCTTTTGTAATAGCTTTAGCCCGGTCAGATTGGGCAGCAAAGGGCTGCTTAAATACCGCAAATTCTTCTGCTCCTCCACTTGGACCGCTAGCGCTGGCCATAACTATCGCTTGACAGACCCACCACGCGCACCATACACATACGTTTTTTTCCTTCTTTTTCGAATCTTCGGAATAACGTGCGTGCTGAACCGTGGAGTGGGTTCGGATTACGGATCAACCGTGATCCCTTGCACCACTACATCTCTCTGTATAATTTGTGATCTCTGAGCTTCTGTACTGAGACGTTATTAAAATTACAGTAAAAACTGACAGTCCTACACTTGTATCTTCGTCTTGGCTGCAGTGGCAGTGAAAGAACGCACCAAGGTGCACGACCGGTCAAAACGACATCACAGCAGCAACTTGCACCAGTACTCTAGTACTTCCATATGGGAGGGTGGGGATGTGAAGCATAATCACGTCATAAGACACTTCAGGACCATTGAATAGAACTCTGTATTTTCATTTTTAACCTTGGAGATGAACTCACAGTGCACATTCTTGTGAAGGTTGCTTGTTTCAGTCCTCGCATAACAAATCCACCTTTGGGTTTGAATGTAGGCACACATTAAAACTGGTGCTCAGTTTCTTTCTCCAAGAGAAAGAGAGCTTGTGCATTAAATGGGATGCTTACTCTTAAGGACCCAAATGTATACTAGGAATATGTGTCCAAACTGTGTGCTGTTGCTTTTGCAGCAAGCTGTGGTTTAGTTAGCCACAATTTAATTAAGAAATGATGAGGAGAGAAAGTGGAAATACATCTTTATTTTTTTTTGTTAAAGGAACTTTCTGCATAGCATCCTCAGCTCTTCTGTGACATTTTTAAAGATGTTTTTGATTCTATAATGTAAGCTGAGACCGCCCTTTAACACGATGACCTGCAAGATTCACCACCAGATGGCAGTAGATCGACAGTGATAATAATGCTCTGCTCTGTTAGAACCTCTAGCCTTCCTTTGTTGGACAGGCTGTGCTTTGAACTGTGTGTTTGCTGCTGTGAAAGCTCCAGCTTCCCTCCTGGGCTGACCAATCTGTTTGAAGCTCTGACTTCAATAGTGGAGAAGAACTTGCGGCCATCATCTGTGTTTGCGCCAGTTTGCTTTTGAGCTTCAAGCTTTCAGTTAGAGAGCAGTGAAATTAAAGCTTGGTTCTATTGACAAAAACAAGCCTGTTATTTCTTCTTTATGTCCAATAGTTGTAGTTTCTTGAAGGAATATCTACAAGTCCAGTTCAGAAGCTCCCTGTGTCAGCTGTCAATCACAGTGACCACTTGCTATGAAAGGTCTGGTAGAAAAGCTCAGTGTAATCTGTTGAAGTACCAGAACAATGTTCCTGTTCAGTGATCAGACGTCTGTATGTTCGGGTCTTCTGTTTAGATCAAAGTTTTCTTCATGTTTTTTTGTTTTGTTTTTTTCTAAAATCATAACTGCAAACTAGACACCTTTTTATATTCAGTCTATTGTCAGAAAACGGTTACATTATCAATATTTTCTGTTTCTGTAGCTTCCTGAGTCAGACCATCCACCTGCTGGATGAGGATGACAGCCTGTACTGTATTTCAGCCTGGAACGACCAGGTGAGTGCTGACTATCATCTGTATTCCTTATTTTCACACTTCAGTGACTTCACTATTTGACTTCTCTAAGCCTGCTTTTTATGAACATTGTCCCGCCAGTCTTTGTTATGTAGATGATAACGCTCCCCTATATGTGGTGTTGATCAGGGCTATGAGCACACAGCAGAGGACCCGGCCCTGCTCTACAGGGTGGAGAGTATGCCCGGCCTGGGCTGGGTGCTGAAGAAAAGCCTCTACAAAGATGAGCTGGAGCCAAAATGGCCTACACCCGAAAAGGTGCTTGAAGTTGTCTTTTCTTTTGTTGTGATATTTTGTCACTGATTGATTCTTCCAGTGGCCATGAATAGATATGTGAAGTGAATAATCTTCAATAACTTTTAAATATAAATAAAGTTTGATTGTCATTTAGAAAAGTGATTAAAAAGGAGCTGCATGAAAGGATTTTTAATATATTGTGTTGTTGATTTTACTGTCATGTTGTAATTCTAAAAATCTTGAATAATATCTATGTAGGCCTTAAAAAGAATAGTGTCTAGCTGACAAGTAAAAACAAATGCAGGAACACGCTGTGCATGCGTATGAGGCCGTGGCGAAAAGATCGTGACTAAGTGCGTGCCTGCGCTCTTTCTGGCTTGTAGCTGTGGGACTGGGACATGTGGATGCGAATGCCAGAGCAGAGGAAAGGCCGAGAGTGTATCATCCCTGATGTATCCCGCTCCTACCACTTCGGTATCATCGGCCTCAACATGAATGGCTATTTTCACGTAAGATCTGAAAGGAAAATGCTTTTTGTTATCAGCTTTTCATTTGTGTATTCCTGACACAAAGCGACAGGTCTGAAGGCAGCACTAGAGCAGTTAAGTCAGCTGTATCTTTTTAGCCCGCTGTTAAAGATTGCTGTTTTTGTCTTATCGTGTCACATAGGAGGTATATTTCAAAAAGCACAAGTTCAACACTGTTCCCAATGTACAGCTGAAGAACGTGGGCAGGTGTGTACAGCCATGTGATTAAATGCTATTGTTTTTTGTAAGTAATCTGGCTACATGGTGACAGACTTGGTTTTAATTGGGCTTCACAGCTTGAAGAAAGATGCTTATGAAGTTGAGATCCAGAACCTGCTGAAGTGAGTACAAACTCTGGCATCACTCAGCGTGTTTGCTTATGGTTGTTGTAAACCACAAAAAGTAAAGTGTGTGTGTGTGTGTGTGTGTGTGTGTGTGTGATTCCAGAGAGGCAGAGGTGCTAGACCACACCAAAAACCCATGTGAGGACTCATTCCTACCTGACTCTGAGGGGAAGATCTACATCATGTTCATTAAGATGGAGTCTGAAACAGACACATCCACTTGGACTGAGCTTGCCAAGGTGGTCATATTTACATAAGTGGTCTTGCTTGTGATTTTTACAGGCAGTGATTTAAGCCCTTATAAATTCAATCATGTCTCTTGTTTAGTGCCTGCACGTTTGGGATCTAGATGTTCGGGGATACCACAGAGGTCTATGGCGGCTCTTCAGAAAAAGGAACCATGTGTTGGTCGTGGCTGTTCCGATCTCCCCGTACTCGTAAGTAACTCTCAGATTATATGTAGCCCATACCTGTAATCTTTCTGTGCTTTCTGGGAAAACAAGAAATGTGTCAGAGATAGAGACATGGAAATCATATGACCATTATCTGATGTTTTACAGCAGTTGCACCCTAAAGCAGTATGAAACAAGATGAAACATTTTCACAGCCCTGAGAGGAAACTGTAAAAGATCCTGTTTATTACCTAAGAGCAGCTTCTGTTTGTTAGAGCAGCAGGTTCTGTGTGACAGCCTGTAAATGCAGAACAGAAAATGGAGATGGAGAGTGATGCAAACAGCAGAGATGTGGCCTGGTTGTTACATGAATAATTCAGGGTTTTCAACACAGTGGAAACACAGGCAAACAATGACCTTTTTATGTGACAGGAAAAGGAGAAAGGAAAAGTTTCAGGTACTTTGGATAGATAAAGGGCTATGCAAATAACTTATGCAATCTAAACAACATATTGTCTCTGTTTGCTGCCTGCCTATGATATCAGGCAGTTAGTCTATCACCTGCAGTCTTCTGTTGGAATGGATGTATTCAGGTCCAGGTCTCAAGTGTTTGGCAGTCCAGCACACATTCTGTTACACAGTTGGTATTTAGCTTTGAAATGCTTAGAAGGTGCATTCTCCTAATATGTAGGTTAAAGTTTTAGCCTTATTGTTGATATTTTGGTGAGATGCTGCATCTCTCACTTGTTTATAGTTAGATTGATTCTCATAGCAACACAAGGAGCAGATTTATTAATTGTAAACATGATTAAGTGAAGGATCTAAGAGTTCATGTGTTACTGGTTACAACTGGTGCTTTTAATGAGAAGAGCATTTCAGGAAGGCAGACTATTGAAACACTCTTGAGTACCCTGGCTCATTTCTTTTAAAGAGGTACCTTGTTAGAGGGGAGGAAATAATTCATAAATAATTCATTAGCACCAATATTTGAAGAAAATGTTTGAGTTCCTTCCATTGCCCATAAACGTAATTTATATAATTATATAAAGGTTATATAAACTCCACCTCAAGACATGATGTGAATACGATAGGATACAAAGAAGCAAAGTCACTCCTGCTGCACTGTGCCAGTCATCAGAGGGAGAAAGGCAATTTATTTCAAAAGTAATATGATAACTCCTGTGATTGTGTACACTTCCTTTCTTCAACCATCCAATTGTTTTTGTTTTTTAAAACTTTATTTCAGTAAAATAACTTTAAGCCCTTTAACAGAATCTCTAGTTGGAGTGAGAATTTCTACCCCGTCTTTGCATTAATTACTGATTTACTGATAATTTTTCCTATCAATATATGTTCTCTTTGTCAGTGACCACAAGAGACAAAAATCACCATGGTTGATTAATCTGCTTCAGATTCACAACAACCAGAACAGCCAACTACAGTTGCATTCCTAAAGTCTTTTGCTTTTAATTCTCATTTTAATAACCATCTTGGGTAAATTCACACCAGATAAAAAAACAATTTGCCTTAATTCACTTGTATTTCTGTGTAGGTTCTCTGATCTCTGCTTAATGTTATCATCTCTCCACTTCCTTTTTTTAATCTCATGTGTACTCTCTTCTTTTATTCTGATCAGTGTGAGGAAACCAGCGAATGTCACTCCCATTCATTTAGAGCCTCCTCCTAAAGAAGAGGGAGCACCAGTGGAGCAGATGTAGATCTGATGTTACACGTGTGTGTGTGCGCGCGCGCGTGCACACACACACAAACAGAGACTTCAACAAGCCCTGGCCTTAACACTACTACTTCTCTCCATCAACGAACATTAATAATCCAGCCTGCGGCCCAGAGCTACAGGTCTGTCTTGGGTACAAGAGGGTACCTGGGACACCGAGTCTATTTTTTATGTTGGAGGAAGAATTAACACTACAAACAGCACTGGTGAGTCCGTCCAGCAGTGATGCTAAAACTAGTTATAGTTAATTGTGATTGTTCAACCACAACAGTGTACAGCTGCCAACAGCTGAGTCTTTTTGTGGATCGATCACTAAGCTACATCTTTGACAGAACAGTACAACTGACATAAACACACTGACCTGAAAGAAGGCAGTGCTCCTTATAGTTTGGTATTTTAACTACTGAGTGTTTGTCCATTTTTGTACATACATTTTAACGAATCTCTATTTATTTTACATCTGTCAAAAGTTAGTGCTTTTTTTTCTAAATAAGAAAATCCACTTTGATCAAGTTCAATGCATTTTTAAGAGTCTGACTTTTGCAATGAAAAAATGTAAGTGTGTGTGTGTGTGTGTGTGTGTGTGTGTGTGTAATCTAAAGGTTGGCATTTTTCTCCGCATTAGATATCGAGTGTAAAAGCCCCATGGGTTTGTACCGTTATTGACTGTTTAGATCACTTGCCTCGGATTAGGCTTGATGATGTAATCTGAAAGGTGGCTGAGAGACAAAAACCTGAAAAGTCATACTTTTAACAACATGTGCTGCATCTGAAACCAGAGAAATTGCAAAGGCTGTGATGTTAATGTGTGCTCACCTACAAAACGATGCACATTGAACATATCACTTTAAATTCGGGCAGTTTTTTAGTTTGTTTGTTTTTTAAGTAAATTGACCTTTTTCCATGTAATTATCCGTTTCTGGTATAGTTCACTACTGGCTTTTGCTCTGTCAGGGAAAAAAAGCACGTGGCCCTTCCAGTACCAACAAGTAATAATTGACACAGGAACTGAAAATCATAATTAACAATCATTAGGAACGAAACCTTTTTGTTGTGTACCCCAAAAAAGGAGGAAAATCCGTGTCTAGGATCAGATCTAAATATGCAAACGTGTGTGCTAAACAAACAGTTCAGCATATTTGTATCCTAGCACAGCATTTACGTGTGTACGCATTTTTTTGTTGTTCTTTTGTTTTGCTTTTTCCTGAAGCAGACGCACTGTTTTTTTTTCTGTGCTTGCTGCTGTTTTTGAGATACAAGAGACAGCGGCAGCTGCATAAGGTGCGGAACATTCAGTTGCTTCTTTGTTTCCTGATCGAACAGTGTTCAACTACTGAAGCTACTAAAAACTGAGCTCAACACTGTTACTTTTCACAAAGCCATCCAGTCACGTAGGAGAAGGGCTCAGATAACAAGAACACCTGGTATAAACACTAAAGAACCGAGTCAATTTCTCTGCTTGTACCAAATGAAATCCCCAAACTAGCACTTTAGTCATATATTAATTAGATCATTGTGGGTCAGACATCACAGCAGGCAGGTACTTGCAACCAGCTACTTCCTGGATGCAGCATGTGTTAAAACTTGTTTTTTTCCCCTCCTAATTTCTTAGTGTGCGTATAAATTTTGGTCTCTCTCAACCATCCTGGAGGCCAGAGGCTCCACCACTTCCATCGACTGAAGGTAGCAATGTGAAAAGTGTACTAAATCTTCGTTACATATATTTATCTGAGTTTCTAATTGCAGTGTTCTTCATTTTTAAGGGTAGTAAATACGTGAGAAGATTTATTTGATAATCTCACTGGCCGCATTCAATCCCCTGAGATGCAGCTGAGAGAGAGAGTGTGTGTGTGCGTGTGTGAGAGAGAGAGAGCGATTTCTCTTGTAAAGCTTTTCTAACTGGTGGTCAAATAGAAACCCAACCCTTTAAGAAAATGTTGTTATTATTTATGGTAAGACATGCAAAAGCAAACCAAGTATTATCTGCTTATGGATACATTTATTTTGAAAGTCACACTATAGAACTGGCTAAGCATTTATTCACTCTGTACCGGTCATGTTATCTTTTCAAACAACTGTTATGGATGTTTCAGGCAATTAAAAATGAAAAGATAATTGAAATATTTGTTTCAATTGAGGTCTAAAAACACTGACTTTTAATCCAGATGTTGATATTCTGCCAGACGTTTTAAAAGAACGTGGAGTTTTCAACCATGTTAACAGAGAGGTGTGTGTGTGTGTGTGTGTGTGTGTGTGTGAGTGAGTGAGTGAGTAAGAGATACTGGACATGTTCTTACCAGCTGATGTAAGAACGCATTAACCAAATGAATGTGAATTTGAATTCTCTGTTAGTATTTGCAGTTATTTGATTGGAAGGTGTTTACCTGTCAGAATGAACCACTGAAGTTGGGGCTAAGTTTAAGTCCTAGTGTGTTTCTCTGGTTTTAGATCTCTGCAAATTGTCTTTTTTTCCCCTCTGGTTTGTTCTTTCATTTCACTTTGTGGTGTTGCTGCTTTTCTGGGTTTCAAAGGTTAAATTAAATTGAATCATTGTTTCAATAGCAATACAGTTGATTTAATACTGTGGCAGGATTCTGAAAATACTGGAAAGTGCTTCGTATGAGTGACAGAGGAGGATTTGTGGACTTGAATGCAGTTTGACATGTATGAGTTTCTTTTATCTTGGAGATGAATAAAGATTTTTTTTTAAACTCACTCTCATGCTTTTTTGCTTTTCTTTTTTTCCCCCCCTCAAGGCTGTACTGTACAATATTTTAATAATTCATACATAAAGATTTATTATGTGTGTATAATATTCATGGAATAAACCAGAAGCTCTTGTTGTTCTGAGAGTGTGTGTGGGAGAGAAGAGAGCTGCCTCCAGATTTCCCATGAGAGGCATGCAAAGGAACTGAGAGGCAAAAACCACATAGGGAAATGTATGCAAATCCTCAGGACTCAGTGGATTTCTGTATTCATTGTGGCTGACCAAGGATGAGTGTGGCTTCCTATCCTTTGAGGTCCAACTTTTGCAGCTAAACTGTTGGTTTTTGGTGATTAGCCCCACTGACATCAGTCTTTTCTTTTGTTCAAGGAGAGCCACATGTTGTGATGCATGTATGTATGTGGAGGCAGACTTCTAGAGGCGTTTTAAATTCTGCTTTATATTTAAGCCAGCAATCAAAATGAAACAGATCTGAGGATTTAAACTCATCAGAGTTAGGCTTGTAGATGCTGCAGAGGACATACACCTCTTTAAAGGACCATTGTTCAACATTGTGAAATTTTTTGAAACACTGAGATTATTTGGGCATGACAAGGGGGGTCTGGACTGAATTGCATGTCAGTGATAGTATTCTTTAATTTTTCATGTATTATTATTATTATTATTATTATTATTTTCAACTGACTTTGTAACAAAAGCAAAAGAAAAGGATCTTCACCCGTGGTCTCGGATCAGTTAGTTGTTAAACTTTGAAATGGTGCAGATGAGGGGGTTCTGTGGGAACAAGACCAGTTGCAGAGATGAATGGAAATTCTCTGTGCATTCATCATTATGAGTGACATGTTTCATAGCATACAAAGACATTTTGTTCATGCATCATCTAAATTATAGATTAGTGTGCCTGCTGAAAATTTAAGGGTCTCCTCACTCTCACTTCACTACACAACTGCAGCCATGACCGAAGGAACTCAATCAATTTATACAGAACTCTACAACTTGTAGTATAACTGTGTAATAAATATAACATGATCTCATTTGATCAAATATCTTACATGCTGTTTCTTTTTCATTTGAAAGTCAGCCATGTCTGTACTTCTTGCTGTTATTTTTCTGTTATAAATGACTGTTTGAACAAGGCTAATGGATAATGTTTGAAAGCATTAATTCAAGAGCAGTGAATAAACAGTTGAAATTAAAATAGAGGAAAAATGTCTTAAAAAAGGTAAAAATATTAAGTTGCAATATTACAATAATACAGAGAAAACATAAACATTCAGACTACGCCGTCATCTAGAAATTTGATTCTGGGTTTAACAGGGACTCAGTGAGAAGAAGCCAAAAAGTTACATCAGTACTCTCTGCAGCATTTTGGATCAGCTGAAGGCTTGAATTTAGAAGCAGGACATTAATGATCATCTTTATGTCCTTAAGACATTCCTGTAGTTTAAATAATTGGTGCGTGTTATGTGGTTTCATGAACAATTCAAGCTGCATATGTCATCCACATTCTTGTGTTGTGGCATTGTTATGCAAGGCCTTCTAATTATACTGCATAGAGGAATCATATATAATGCAAATGGTATTGGTCCTATCTAAAAATCCTTTTAGATAGATTTTATTTAAACCACTGCAGCACAGTATCCTTAATACCTACATCATGTTCTACTAGATGTATGTAATTATTGTGATCAGCATTATTAAACGCTGTGTTGAAGTCAGAAGCAGCGGAAGAAAATCATCCATCATGACACAGAAACTCCTATCAGAGAAGTAGGGCCTAAACCATTGCAGAGCTGAGGCAGTTATGCCCACCCACTCTTCCTGTCTGGTAATAAGAATTTTGTGGTCCACTGTGTCAAAAGCAGCTGTTAAATCTAAAAGCACATGTAAAAACCTTTTCCCTGAATCCATTGCTTAAAATATGCTCTTAAGATCAATTAACAACATATTTTTCCAATTCCAGCAAGCATACTGACCTGTCCTTGGTGTTGTACAGCAAAACAGGCTCAAGCTATCATTCTTCCACCACTGTATGTCACAGATGGGATCAGGTTTTTATGCAGGAATCCAGTACTTCCCCTTCTCCAAACAGAACACTTCTTAATTTTCTTACTATATATGATTGTAGCATATTTATGTACATATGTCTGTATGTACCCTTGGAACTCCTTAACAGGTTGACTAATCTGCATGAAACCTTCCACAAACATGATTACCCATGCAGCAATTAGCATCTATATGTTTTTTTTAACTTTAGATTTTCATTTTCATCATCAATATGATGTTATGTCCGCCATTTACGTTTCTTTCACATCACATTTAGCATATGTCACCTGAAGCAATTTGTTTCCACAACAGACTTTTGTTCAACTCGCCACTAAATATGGGTAAATATGGGTAGAGGTTTTTGTTAGTCAAACTAAATCATTTTGTTCTGGGTGCTCGCTGACTGAACCTCTTCAGCTCACAGTTTTTTGTTTGCTTCTACCTTTAGGTCCTTATACTGAGTTGACTTTCTGACTTTTGTTGCAGATCTGAAACTGTGGCCACTAAATGTGGATAATAAAAAAAAAACAAAACCCAAAAGGTGTTGAAAAACACATAAATGTTTGAAATATTTTATTTTATATATACATTCTTTTTGAAAAGGCAACATTGAAAACCAAGGATGATATTGGTAAAAGTGTACTACTTCTAACAGAAACTTATATATGATGTTTTTTTTTACATAATAAATATGACTTTATAGCTAATTATTGCATAAAAAGAATAAGAGTGATGTTAATATAGATTTGATTTTTAATTAAATTATCTGTCACTCCCAAAATGTTCTCTGTGAAGACCTCTCAGCTATCTTCGTTATCCAGGTGGCAGTACAAGTTAATGGATACCAATATGGCAGCAATCTGGAGAAACAAAAGTGTAAGAGTCCAAACAGAATGACATAAACATGAATGCATCCTTAAGCTTTGCATGAGTTTTTACCTCCAGTAATCCAATTCCTGCAGCAGTGCCTCCCATGGTGCTAGCGTTCTCTTTGATGATCATCAGGATCTGCTGAAAACAGCCCTGATAGGAAATGGGCTCTGGTTAATTCCTAATGCATCAACATAACACGCATGGCTGACACTCATGCAGACACTAATGCAAAAATAACATTCGCAAAACTGCAAAATAATGGCTGGCTCAAAAACCACTACATTTCTAGGTCAGAATCAAGATGCTTGGGGCAGTCAACACTTGGTCCAGAATCAAATATTTTAACTGTTAATGTCATAGAATTTAGACATACATGGTCCCCCACTGTTAAAAATCTTAGTGACGTTTTGGTGTTTTTCATTTGTTTGCATAGCTCTGAGGTTATGCAGAAAGAATGACTGTGGAAATTCAATCCATGCAGGAGCTACAATGAGACTTCAGTTGAAGATAAGTTAACCTGAAAAAATGTTAAAGCTTAAAAACGCATGGCAAAAAACAAAAAAATAGTTGCAGTAGACAGTTTTCATTGTTTTTACTGGACATTGTTGTCATTGGGCAGGATGTTCCACACATTTTCACACCACTCCATGTGTCAGTAATGAACTACAATGTGGGTGGCATGGTTTCAATACCAGGAATATACACTTTATTTATGCTTAACACCATTTATGTCTATGTAAAAATATTTAATATTACAGCATTAAAAAGGTCTTTTACAGGTTTTGGTCTCTATAGTTAGTTCTTATCTAACAACCATATTTAAGTAGCACTTTTCTACTAGAATTAAACCCTCGAAATGCAGTTTAATAATACAAGCCTCATACTCCCAATCACTCACACATTCATACAGTGCTTTATTCTATGCCATACCATCTTGTCTAGCACACATACTCTAATATAAAGGCATCAGAATCTTGGCCGAGGAGGAACCGACAATCAAACTACCAACTTTCAAATTAGTAGGCAACCTGCTTTACTTCCAGGCCCACAGTCCCCAGACAACTTCATAGCATGACAGAATATTTGTTTTCACTTCTTTTGATTCTATTTTGATTCTAATTATTGGTCACTAACAGCTACATATGTAGCTGGCAGTTGTTTGCTACATATCAGTGAACTGGACCTGGAACGCCACAGAGCATGGCAAACAGTATTCCTGCTAAACACTAGCTTGTTTGAGTTGTCATTGTTTTCATGCCAAAGCTGCACAATGTATAATGTGGTAATTTCACCTGCACATTGCTGTACTCTGCCTGGGCTGGGGTGCAAGTGTTGTTGTTGGTCCTGCAGCAGATGGAAGGCAGGCCGCCTCCAGTTGCATTTTGGAAGTTAGAACCCATGAAATCAGTGTAGTTGGAGAAACCACAGCAACGTAGCTGAAAGAAGGATGACATTCTTGTGTTATTCATGCCGCAGGAAAATATGTGAAGAGGGTTATCTACATAATGGTCCTTTCTTAAAGGCACTGTCTTGTCTTGATGTTAGTGGTTTCTATCTCCTCTTTCGGACATATTCCAGCAGGGTGTAGGTGTTACTTGCCTGAATCTCATTCTTCTCTTTCAGCTAACTCTTCCGGACTTGCCTTAGTCTCTGCAGGTATTTGGTGGTTGCAACTTTCCTGGCAGCCGCGTCATGATTCCCACATCCCTGTGAGATTGCCCGGTAATTCTCGCTATTCTTAGTGTCTGCAATGTTCCCTTTTGGTTTTGCAATCCCCTCAGTTCTGACTACCATCACTCTCTTTGTTTGTTCCCTCTCCAGTTCGAATAGCATTCCAATGTCACTGGTGTAGATCTTGGTGGGATGGATAAGTGAATCGATGTCCTGTTTACTCCTGGCATACAGCTTGATATCATCCATGTAGAGGAGGTGGCTAACGATTGCTCCATTCTGTAGGCAGTGTGTGTAATCAGTCTTGTCAATCACCTGGGATTAAAGAGTTCAGGCATACAAAGAATAGTGGGGGGAGAGCATCTTGAACAACTGCTCTGTTTACCAGTAGCTGATGCTTTTCCCCTCTGATCCCCAAGGATCTGGGAACATTGGGGATCAGCACTGTCCAGCCTTCAATTATCCATTCCAGGTACGTGTTGTCCATTAGCAACCGGTTTATTTCTGCTGCCAGGTGCTCATGGAGTGCAGTTAGTTCTTCAGCAAGCAGATGTGAATCATGGTGGGGCCTGGTACTGTCCAACTGGTGCTGTTCATGCTTGACACTCTTTGTTGAATGTTTGCCACTGTAATGGTTACTAGATCCTGTTCAGGCAGCAGAAATCCAGACTCATCCGACAAGACAATGTGTTTGCACATTGTCTGTTATTTGAGTTAGTGTTGCTTTCCTACCAGCTCAAAGCATCCCAGCCAACCTTATCTGACTTCCAACATTAACAAGGAATTTCACTCACTGGATATTTTCTCTTTTGAAGATCATTGTCTGTAGGATGACTATGTTCTAAAATGCAGGTAGATCAGCGATTTCTGAAATACTCAGACCAGCCTGTCTAGCATCAGCACCTATGCCATGTTCAAGTCCCTTAAACCACTTTTGTACATGACTAAATGCATTTGTTTCTGTCATGTGATTGGCAGAACAGATATATATGTTAATATGCAGTTAAGCAGGTATACATAAATCGGTGGTGAATGTATATACAGTTTATATATAAAGTTCTAAACACATATAACAAGAATATGAAAACACAATATCCTGTACCTGTGTCATGGTGCTGTTCCAGAGCTTAGTGACAGCAGGATCATTACCATATTGCTTCTGTAGAGCAGGAGTCGCCCAAGCTCTCAAGATCCCCTCAGCCTGTGAAAAAAAAGATTTACTGACATCATATATAAACAAATATATCCTCACTGGACACATCTAGTCTGAATTTTATATTTTGTTTCTAAATTCACTGGGTCAAAATTACCCAGTGACAATCCTTTCTATCTATACTCCCTAGGTTGTTATGTTTAGTTTTAGTGTCTTGTGATGTCTAGGTAAACTGTGTCAGATGTGTCCTCACTTCCCACATTATCCCTCTTGTATTTAGTGTCTGTGTCTTCCTGTGCTCCGTGTCGCAATCCATGGCTGTGTGTTTCCTTGTGTGCCTCTCCGTGTGTTTAGGTTGTATTTTCCCAGTTTACTTTTGTACCGTTTTCCCCTTGTGTCAGCAATAAAGCTGCCTTTTGAGTTCACTTTCTTGCCTCCGTGTAGTCTGCGATTGGGTCCTGCCTGCCTTTCCTGCCTGCACAGAACCGCATCATGACAAGGATAGCTTGCCCTCATGTCCTCCCTTCTTTGTTTCCTTTCCTTTGCAGATTGCTATTTCTGTTTTGATAAATAAACCTATCACGTACTGTCACAAAGACCTAATTGATGGATAGGGAGGGTCAGAAATGTACTCTAAATGCATGTAGCCTATTTTTTTTTTCTTTTTAGCTTCTCTGTGTGGGTGGACATGTTTGAATGCGTGCACAGTGAATGGGATACATGGGGTATCCCAAGGGGATGCTGCGATACAAGTCACAATTAAATGTGCCCCCCCAAGTGAGGCTAAGATCAGAAAGATATATTACTAGGAGGCTAATTCAACACTGTCAATTGCCCTGTGCCTTGTCACTTTCTGTTGGATGCATGCACGTGCATTCGCCCACACACACACACACACGCACACACACACACACACACACACACACACACGCACACACACACACACACACCCAGTGGATAAGCAACAAAGAGCTTGAAGTAATACACAGTTCAGTGATGCAGGAGATGTTAGCACTGTACATCTATCAATGTAGAGTGGTATGAACACATTTACACATGATCAAAATCTCCACCTTCATCTTTTATTAAATTATTGATCTCTTGCTTTATAGTATGTTGCTGTTTTTCAAATAATTAACAGTATCTTTTCTTGTATGGCTTACATGTTAAGAAGAAAGCAATGAATAAAAATCAAAGCAACTACTTCCAAAGAAAGTGATATAGTCATTTGTTCATAGGAGTGGGTTGATAGTTGTCATAATTGTCATAAGCGATCCCTTTTTTATATATTTAGTCATGTTTTTGCTTGTTGGGTTAGCGCAGAGGTTCCCAAAGTGGGGGCCCAGAGCCATTGCGGGAGAGGTGGGGACACTGCTAGCATAATGGACAGAGTTTTTATGGGGCTCCCACACAAACGCAAAGCAGAAGATGAAGCATCGCCAAATATGTTTCCAAACCAACTTCTTTCCAAGCCAAAGATTAGAAAATATGATGAAGCATATCTTGCCTTTGGCTTCACCACCTATGTGTCGCCTTCTGTTCCTAAAAAAAAGCAACAGAGCACTCAGTGGTCTCACAAACTCAGGTGGGATACTGTCTGTCCAATCCAAAGTAAAGTCCGGGTTCTGTCTGAGGTTGATGTCTAAAAATGATCATTGCATTGCTGGAAGATGCAATAAAAAGGCATAAAAAACATGAAAACACTGTGCTCCCAACTACCGTGCACAAAAAGGTGCACGGTAGTTGGGAGCACTGTGCCACTGGATAAGTCCATATGTGCCAGCAAGAAGTAGCTTTCCAGAAGTGGTCCTTGATTCTTGGAAAACTCTTCTGACTCTTCTAACCCTTCTGAGAATTCTGTTCACTAGTCTGTGTGAAATCTTGTGGGGAACACCTGACCATGGCTGGTTTATGGTGAAATTACCCTTTCTAATGCACTCAATACTTTTTAGTAACATGGACATGTATGTTTTGGTTTATTGCATGTGTGGGTTGGAATGGATGTTACCAACATCTAATCAGAATTTCATGTTAATGGCACATTTAGAAATATATTTACTTAGAAAATTGGTGGCATGTTCAATACTTTTTTTTAAATCTGTTGTACATGTATCAGTACAACATACATTTATATTCCTCTTGTTTTTTTTGGGTTTTTTGTTTGTTTTTTAAGGCATTTGGTTTTTAAACATTTTCTAAGGATAAGAATTAAGAATTAAAGTGGCGCGACTGTTGTGTCACTAAACATCACAGCACATCTATTTCACTAATGTACTCAAAACTCATATCATATCAGCCCTGTAATATATCTCCACTTTGGTCACTTTGTACAAACAGAACCATGACAATGACCACTGACAGCTTCTCATAATACATGCTGGAAATCTCAGTTACTCTGACTACCTGAAGGTTATTGACTTCCTGGTTAGATGAGCAGCAGAGACCCAGAAACCAAAAGGCAGATTTATGCTGCAGATAAGTAATACAGGATAGATCAGGGCTTTATTTATATCCTCCTTTATTTGTACCCGCCTCTGTCTTTTACATATTTACACAGGCAGCTATATATATGCATATTAGATGTATATTGTCCATTTTCATTATTCCACTGGTATAGTGTTTATTGTGTCTTATGAAAAGCAGGAGATGGAAAGCTGGTCTCACACATTAATATCCACGATGGAACTCACCATGTCTGCAATGAACAAATGATGCTAAAGATAACAAAGAGCACATTAAATTGTTTTAATGAAAACAAAGCTGAGTTATATCTTACATTTAATGGGGGTTCAGGCAATACCTTGGACCCACTCCTCACTTTCTCTAGACAAGCATGCTCTCTGTTGTCAAAACGTCTCTCACCAGTTGCCGTTTACATGGCTGGCTTTGGTTTGCTCAGCTTTTGGAAATGAGAGTGGAGAGATTGAATTTAACAAACTCAGAGAACGACAGCAGGAGAGCAGCTCAATGTTCAGTCTCCAAGGACAACCACCAACACACTTGCCTATAGCTTCTTTGTTTGATAGGTGGCACACTCAGAATTGAACAGGAACATAATATATTACATTCCACCCAGAGAAAGAAGTTAAATGCAAACCTGGACACTGCAAAAAATAATCTTTAACAGAACATCAGGGCAACTGCATAAAAAATTAAAATCGCTCAACAAAAAATTGATATATATATGTATATATGTCAATTTAGTTCAAAAACTGCTGATTCAAAAGCAAGCCTCAGTTTTAAAGTATTTTTGTCAGGTTAGTTTGCACACACATACACCAGTGAACGAGAAGGTCGCTTGCCTTTTGGGTCGGAGAATGGGTTCTGTCATTTGTGCTTATGCACAGAATGGCAGTTCAGAATACCGAACCTTCTTGGAGTCACTGAGCCGGGTGCTCGACCGTGCTCCATCGAGTGTTCCTACTGGGAGACTTTAACACTGTGGGCAACAACAGTGAGACCTAGAGGAGTGTAACTGGTCGGAACAGTGGGTTACCCTGTGGGACTTCAGAGGTAGCTCATGGGTACAGGCAAGCCAAACAGAATGTGGCTCAGCAGTAGCTGAAGCCAAAAAATCAGATGTGCAGAGGGTGTTCCTGACCTCAACTGAGGATATAGTCAACCAGTGGAAGGAATACTTTGAGGACCTCCTTAATCTCACTGACACATCTTCTGTAGAGGAAGTAGAGTCTGGGGATGAGATCACTGAGGTAGTTTATCCTTTATTGGCCAAGATTTGTACAGGTCCAATGGATTATTTTGTTATTTTGGGTGCAAAATGGAAAAATAATTAACATCTTTTAGGAACCATTTGAATTTTCTCTCTAGCCCAAAATGGTTGAGGAATATGAAAACGTGAAGCGAATGTGAAATAATCTAATCAGACCTGATTTTTTTTTACATCCATGTTCAGACAGTACTACCTTGTGGATGTCTTCTGCTACCATGACAACACAATACCCCTGTAAAGCTCACTTTTTCTTCTTTCCAAAGCATTTTGTCTAGCACAAACGGTAACAGAGTTATGGACATTTAAAAACTGCTTGTAAAATGGGCCTGCTGGTGGGCTAATGGTAAATTATAATGGCCAACAATAAGTCTGTTTGGTTTCCACCACAGATGCCCTTTGTCACCAATTCTAAAGGTTAGCCAGGTGGCACACCATTTGACATCATCAGTAGGCCTATACATGAGATTGTTGTTTTCACTGGATTATCATACAAATGATATGGGGCAGCTCTGTCTCAGGAGGTACAATAGGTCATCAACTAATTGGAGCATAGTGGGTGGATCAGTCTGTATGTTGAAGTATCCTTGGGCAAAATAATGAGTTGCCCTCTGAGTTACAACCACATTCATTGGAGTCAGTGTGTGTGAGTATGAGAGTATGAGAACGTTATGTCATAGAGTAGTAAGTGCTGTATGAATGTGTATGTGACTGAGTGAATTAGTAGAGAAGAATCAGTAGAAATTTAGAGTAAGTTAAAGAAATAAATGCAGCAGCCACTTGGCAAATAATAATGAGCCAGTCAAACTGTACAGTGGAACCCCGACTTACGAAATTAATTCGTTCCAGAGGGTAAGTCAAAATGTTCGTAAGTCGAAGCACCTTTTTCCATCGCCTTTTGAGTGAGGCGATGCTGGCTGAAGACGAAGTTCTTGGTGGAAGAGGTTGCGGAGGTTGAAGAAAGCATACGTATGCATGCATACATATGTACGAGTACATGTACATAACATTATGGAATTTAATTTAATTTTTTTTTTAATTTTCTATTTTATCTATTTCGTTATGCGGGAATTTTGCCGTACCATGGGCAGAAATATTGCCGTTAAGTGCCTTCATAACTTGAATTTTCGTAAGCCAGGGTTCCACTGTGCTCACTTCTTAGGTCTGATCACTTTTTGTGTTCAAACCAGCAATGATTTGATCAGGATGTACATGTGTTGTAGCTATGTAAGACTACCAAAAAGTCTTACGTCCTCCAGTTTTTGGTTTTGGGAAATATTTCAGCAGTTATAATCTACAGGACTTTCTTTTGCTTGTTTTGTTTGTTTTTGCTTGTTTTTGTCCTTTTTTGTGATACCTTTTGCAGTGTGTACCTGCAGCTTAAGCTGGTTTATCAACAGCAGAAGTTCAAACAAATTAAATGAAATTTCCAAGCACTGCAGAGTTCCCTCTGCTCTATTCCCCATTTCCCAGCTGCAGAAAGCCAAGTATTAGATTACCATTCTTGCCTCTGGAATTTCAGGCACAACCGATTTTCTCTTAGGACCCCAGTCTTCACTAACCTCCCTTTTCACAGCGCCTTTGAATTCCTTTTAATTTTTACTTGGTGTGGCACTAAATGAAAATGGAGCATGCATGTATGCAGGTGTGTGTGTGTGAGTGTGTGTGTATGTGAGTGAAAGAGAGAGAGAGAGAAGGCAGACAGAGGGGAACACATATCTAAATAGGCTGTTTTGCATATAAAATGCTTTAGGTTTTATATTTCAGAGTAATATATTGTTCAAAGTGAGAGACAGTGCACACAGCCCCAGGCTATCCCAGAGTCATTAAGTAGCAGAAATGTAGTGAGGTGGACATAAAGCCCATAATTCAATAATAGTCCACTGCTAAGATAGAAAATTTATATTGAGATAAAATCCAGAGAATGGCACAAAGAGGTGAAAGGGTGGGAGAAAAAGCAGAACTAGATGAGAAAAATAAAAAAAGACAAAAGAAAAAGGAATGAGAGCAATGGGGAAAGAGAAAAAGGATGGATGCAGGAAATGAAAACTTACAAACGAGGTGTAAGTCAAAGCTACGACTCCAGCAGCCAATTCAGAAATGAATATGATGAGCATGATGGAGGCAAACTGCAGGGAGAGAAGAAGAGGGGAATGTGTCAAGGTTTTTCAAATATACTGATAAAAAAAGCTTATCTATAGTCGCATTGTTGTAAAATCAATGGACAGTGAGTACACGGGTCTATGCTAAAAGGACAGAGCTGACGATCCATCTTCATTTTTTATGTTTAGTTCATTACAGCAGTTTCTCAGGTAGGCCAAATATGTGCTGTTAACTGTGATGCCAGTTGTAGAATATACTCCTCTGCTGTCATTCAACTCACCAGGAGCTGTAGACATGATGGGGGCTCTGCAGGGGCAAAATGTGCTGCCTGTGCTCCTCATTACTCACTGCAGTGGGCTAAGAGGTAGTTAACGTCTTCACTAATGAGTGTAATAATGTACAATGTGTTGTACAAGGGTAGGTGGTGTTGCTGATATGGATGAGGAAGGAGGGTGGCTGATGAACCCAGTGTAAATGCAAGGATGGGTGGGATACCAAAAAAATGTGGGCCACTTCATGAAACCACACAGTATCATTTTTAGTGTTTTTGATCTTAATATCAGTGTCCTCATTTAAAAACAGTGAAGCAATACATATATAGATTGTTAATCCATGATTGCTGTTTTATTCCATCTAATGAATTGAAGTTTAACATTTAGTCTTATTTCTTTAGTTGCTCAAACTTTCCATTGAGATGTGATTGAGATATGATTCCACTGAAATAATATTTAAGCAATTACAGGTGACAAACTTTTATTGACTCTGAAGACAGACTGAAATGACTACCCGAAACTGTGCATGATATCAGTGACTGACGTGACAGGGTAGTAAAAATATTAGAAGATTGTCTAGGCCCCTGGAGCCTGGAAAATCTGTTAGTGACTCATTGTCAGCTTCAAAGTTCTGCACACCAAGTGAGTTTCTCCATCTGAATGCACACAGGGAGTGACTCTGGGTGCACCCTATGGTTTTCCTTCCAGTCTTTGTTCTTTTCCTTTTTGTTGCTGTTTGCTACACACTCATTTGTTACGCCAGTGTTCAGGTACTTTATTAGCCACGGTCTAAAGCAGGAGTTGTCCACTCACTGTAAGGAGTAGACACTTGCTCTTCATATGGGCTGCATAACAGCCCAAGAGTCCCAGCAGCACCAGCACAGCCCCGATGACAATGCAAAAGAAGCCAACATTGACCACCTGGGTAGTTTGTTTGGAGAAAGGTCTCAAGATCTGGAGCAAGGAAGCCCCATCACTGCTCACCCAGATCCCCAATGCCAGCAGAGTGAGGCCACCCATCTGTAGGAGAAACAAGATCCATATACTGTACGCTTAGGAAAAAATTGTGTCCATGTGCAAATTTCTGTTAAGTATGTGCAAGTAATTCCCATTTGACAAAAATAAGTAAATTAAATTGTTTAATTGAAAATGGGATGATCTGTTCAGTTCACTTTTTTATTTCTTTATTGACTTCTGCATTTACTTTGCCATGCGTCAAGAGCAGTGCATCAATTTTAACATAGTATGTCCGTGTCTGTTTCCCTCACTCTCACTGTTATTTTCAATGTATTCTACTGGTACAGAATCATTTAAATTGTATTAATGGATACATTAATTGGTTACATTGTTTTTTTTAACAGAGCTGACAAATCAACAAGTTATAATCTCAGACAGACAGCCTCACACTGATCTTGTTATATCAGATTACTGCTTTCCCCAGGGTGACTGTAGCTTAAGCTATGCATTGTAATGTTAACTGTAAAGTAGTATTTACAGGTAAAAAGAAATTATGAAATAACTACTACAATGACACTTACCTGTAGCATTCCTTATGTTTCCTGCATTTTTTATGTTTGAAAAGGCAAATAGGGTCATCATCATTATTATGCACTAATTTGCATATATTTCCAGTACACAGAGTGTAGTCAAATAAGTACCCAAATGTGTATCTTGGATATTTCTTTGCGCTAATGAGAAAAATGGCTATGTAGCCTAATAGAAGGAAACCAGCTTAAAATATAAAAAAAACTGCTTGGTTCATGAAGTCTTCAACCTGTAGTGTCTCACACTGGTCCACAATCAAGTAAGCCTCCCTATGGATATAGCCATTGCCGTTACTTAAGAAACCACATTACATCACATTACATGCTGCACCAATTAGATTGAAGCATGAGCATTACAGACAACAGATAAATTCTTTCAACTACAATTTTCGACTATTTAATGATGTCTTATGAATCCAAACAGAGGTGTCACCAGACAGTGTAGTAGTCTTTGTGTCTAGATTTCATGCCAGCAGCCCCTAAGGTAAAAATAAAAGTTCTTTTCCTCTTTCCATCTTATAAAGATCCCAATTAACTTCAATGTCTGCAGCAGGCTGCTCTATATGTTTTATCAGTCTGTTGTTGCAAGCACCATCTTCTTTGCTGTAGCGTGCTGGGTTGCAGGCATCAAAGCAAAGGACACAAACAGACTGAACAAACTCATCAAGAAGGCAGAGTCTGTTGTTGCCATGAAGCTCGCCACCCTGGAGGAGGTGATCAGTGACAGAATGCTGGCAAGACCGCAGGCAATGATGGACAGTGACTCCCATCCCCCCCATAACACACTGGACAATCTGAAGAGCAGTTTCAGGAACAGGTTCCTTCAACCTCGCTGTTGAGGGAACGTTACAGTAGGTCGTTCCTTCCCGCTGCTATTATTTATATGTATATTTATATTTATACCTATCTCTATTTATGTATTTATCTTAATATTTAATATTCTTAACATTTCTTAATATTTATTCTATCAATATCTCTGTTTCTACACTCATTTTATGCGAGTGCTTGATGTTTGGTGTATATTTGCTGCTATGACAACTCAGTTTCCCTCTGGGATTAATATAGTTTCTCTGACCTGTGTGAAGGCATCTGCATTTACTGTTTTTTGTTGTTGTTGTCTTTGTTAACTTTGCTGTTGCCAGAGCTTCCTATTATGGACTTGGGTCAAGTCAAAACCTCACCATTTTTAAAACTGTGTGAACAAAATGACAGCATCTTTATGTCACTACCTTTATTTCGCACAGGCTCATTGAACAGGAACCGATTCAATAACCATCCAATGCTGTTTGAGAAAGCCAGCCTTCAGGTTTCTGGAGGAAGGCTCCAGGATTACGGCTTTGCCCGTAACAAAGAGAGAATGTTACTATCCTCCATTAATTTTATGGACTGCAGTGTAATTTTTCCATCTTCAGCTTTACAAAAACTGGACACTACGTATGTGTCCAGTATCCCCATGGGCATTCACCGAATAGCTTAGTAGTTAACAGCGCTGTTTCACAGAAACTGTTATCTCCAGGTGCTTTACAACACAACATCAAAGGGAAGCCCAGTGAATATTAGTCTCTAGGTTTGGTGAGCGAGATAAATATGGATAACAATTGAAAAAAGGTCAATATGATAAGGGCTAAATGTGATGTTGTCCTGCTGCTGTATTAATCATGTAAAAAATATTTAATCCATTTTCATTAACATGACAAAGAGTCATGGCAAATTTAGAATTGGATCACATTTTATATTATGTCTTGCTGTCATAAGTCAGTAGTTTATTCAATTGCTGATTTCACTGCTGCGTGATACTTTCTGGTGAATTTCTGTTCACCAGATAGCTGTTGTACTTTGATTCTACTTGCATTTGCTAACAGACTGCTGTAATGCTATCTTTGCAGAACTCTAACTATATGTATGTATGATGAAATGTGCTCTATAAATAAAATGTAATTGCCATGATCTCTCCGGCTCCTCCTTCATGTCTCCATCTTTGACTTTCTCTTCACTTTCTTTTATACCCTTTTAACCTTCTCCATCCCCTCTGTGTATTTCACCCTCCACTCACCCTACTTTGAAGCCTCATATGAGCAGTCAGGCTCTATCAGACTGGTTTCAATCATGGGACCCCCTTCTGCTCCACATCAGGAACCAGCACTCCACACTCCAGCACTCTTTCAGACACTGACATGTCCCTTATGGGAAAAATCTCCTGCTTCCTGTCTTTGTCTTTCCTACACATTCTCTTTGTTTTTGACTCTCTCATTTATTCTTGTTTTCACTCTCCACCTCTTACTCTGGGGTGTCTCTTCAGCCTGTTCAGTACATCATAGCATTGTTGACTAAATGTAATGCAAGAAGCATATTTCCCCTCAAACCCCATTTCTGTCACCATCATGCCCCATCTACAAAAAGGTGAAAAGTGTGCCAGCTATAAATACACTTATCACAGCTGGCACAGTTTTCACCTTTTTTGAGACCTTTGACGGTGTGTTATATGCTTTTGGATGTCTTTTTCAGGAGCTACATTGCAAAGGGACTGGGAGTAAACCAGGTTTTATGAGACTGATAATTGGTGCTAGTGGTGGAGAAACAATGTCTTTGTCATCTATAGAGACAGAAAGAGTCTTACAGTTAGTGGACTGTGACTGAATAACAGGCTGCAGAATGAGAAACAAAGGCTCCAATAAGGGGAGAGTGAAGCTACAGTGGGAATGAAAAAGAGAACAACCTCAGGGGAATTAGTTCACTTTGAAAAGCTTGGAAAGTGATAGAAGGATAGACAGATAGATTTATCTTTATTAATGGGCTATGTACCACAGGCCTTTAAGGTGGCAGTATCAAAAAGCCATCACTTGACCCAGGAGTTATAATTTTGGATATTGGCCTAATTAGGGTAAATTATAGAGTAGTTGTAAAACAGCTAACTGGTTTGATCGAACTCATCACATACAGAAAGTGCAATAGTGAAGATCAAAAATGATCTGCTTATGGCTTCTGACAGTGGACTTGTCTCTATGCTTGTCCTGCTAGAGCTCAGTGCAGCTTTCACCACTGTTGACCATAATATTTTATTACAGAGATTACAACATGCCATAGGTAATGAAGTTGCTGCACTGCAGTGTTTTGAATCATATCCATCGATAGACTCCAGTTTTTTTCATGTAAATGGAGAGTTTTCTTCACACACTGAGGTTAACAGGTATCTGTGCTAGGACCCTTAGGCCGTATCATTAGAGAATGTAGCATACATTTTCATTGCTATGCAGATGATGCATAGCTTTATCTATCAATAAAGCCAAATGACACACATCAAATACTTAAACTACAGGAATGTCCTAAAGACATAAAGACCTAGATGCTCTAATTTCCTGTTTCAAAATTCAGATAAAACCATGAGTATTCTACTCTTCCCTAAAGTCTTGGTGTATAAAAACATGGTGTACACATGGTGGATGGCATTACCTGGGCTTCCAGTAACACTGTGAGGAATCTTGGAGTCATTTTTAACCAGGATATCTTCTTCAATGCGCACATTAAACAATTATACCATCAGTCAGTACTGATGCAGAGAAGGTTGTTAATACATTTCAGTTCCATTGGTGTTTATAAAATTAACAACGGGTTCACTAGAGGGGCCACAATGAGATAACCCCACTAGTTCACCAGTTTTCCTTTTAGGGCCGGTGTAACTACTGGTAGCATGAGGTGTTACGTGGACCCTACAGACATTGGGCAGGTAGTCCAACTCCTGGCAATGCAACATATTGACGTGCCATCCTGGAGGCTTGCTGTTTCTCCTAGCACACTCTCAAGCCACTTACTAGTGTTTTGATCATGAGCAACACATTCACAGATTAGAAGATTCAGTGGAGAAGTACAAATCATATGTTAAGATAATCTTGAACAGTTAAACACTTTGATTATTAAGTGTGAGATTCATATTTTTTTTGGACTCTACTATAGTAGTTTTGCATGATTAGCATTTTGAAATAACTGGGCTTTTGAGCTGCCCCTCATTTCACTTCTCTGTCCGATGTGACATATTTTAGCTGCTTCCCTGTTCCCTATGAGATTTATCTCTCTTTAACTAGCATTTGATTACCTGGACCTTGTATGCACCTGAACAGCAGGACGGGGCTTGTGTGCTCATAGCTCTCGCTTTTACTACATTTATTACTTATGCATATGTACTCACACTATTTATTTATCACTGAAGATAAGGAAACACAGTCTTAGTTGCTATCCTTTAATGTTCCTATACGTGCTCACTTATTTAGTTTTCTCCTGCCACTATGAACAACAGGGTTTAGTTCTTGAAAAAGCGTCTGCTTTAGATATGTTTTGAAGGGAGCTGCAGTTGCAAAAATATGTTTGAGCGTTCACATTAAAGCAAGATCTTCATGACCAATAAATAACTGTTACATCATTCTCCTGTGCTGTCTTAGATTTCAGAGGGACATCACAATCACCGCACCTTGAGAGCTGCTGTACCAAATTTATCAAGCAGCACTCAGCCGATGATTTCCATTTTGAGGAAAATGGCTCATGCTATATCTCATCTATAGCTCACCTGGGAGAGCAAGAACCCAAGTGAGCCCAGACCCCAAGCAAACTTAGCTTTACATTGGTAAGACTGAGGTGAAGATGTACGTGGCATAATTAATGTACAGCCTTTAAAGTTAATGAGGTAAAAATTGCAACAACCAGGCAAAATCTTTGGTATAGAAAAAGTATTATTTAGGCCTTCAGAGTGGTCAGAGATGATTATGTAACATCTCTTTTTGCACTGAATGGGAAAGAGAAATTATTTTCCAGGTTATTTGTTTTTTTTACTTTTTTTTGTACGAATGTCACTCAGTAAATGAGTGTCTCACAACCATGCCACAACATCTTCTTCCTAGTCATGCTGTATGTGTAATCAGAGTGGAAACATACTTACAAAGATAAAGAAGTTGAATAACACCATCATGAATTTGAGAAACATGAAGGAGCACATTTTAATCTGCAAAAGGAGGAAATTAATTTTAGGGTTTTGTACTTACATTACTGAGGACTCTTATCTAACACACACGCAAATGTTATTGGAAGGTTATGAAAAGGAAAATTAGAGAAAAAGATAAAGTTCAAAAGTGGCAGCGATCTTACCTCTTTCTGTAAAACCAAAGTAGAGAAAAATTAAACCAGTTGGCTTTCTGAATTAAATAGTGACTAAAAATGCAGCAGAAACTTAAATACAAATGATCATCTGTCTCTTTAGTTTATCTCTTTCCAGGAACTTCCAGAGATGCAGGTAAAAAGTGCATGTCTGAGATCACAAATCTGAAATTTGTTTCCTCTTGGTGGAGCAAGAGGAGTGCTGGGTGTGTCTTGGAGGATACAGGTGACTGCAGGTGAAGGTGTGGTGCTGCTTAGGTGGCAGCTGTGAACCCTGCAGGGACAGGGACACATTCAAAGCAGTGGATTTCCTTTTTTCCTTTTTTCCATTTTTACATATTCATCACACTTACATATATCATTTACATTTCCTTCATTTGTGGATATGGCTGTCCATGTGGTTTGCTAGAGTCCCAAATCCTTAGAAATGTGTTTTTGAACCCTTTCCAGACTGATAGAGGTCATTAACTTGTTTACTCATTTGTTATTGAGGTTTTTTTTTTAGATTGTGGCTTGATGTATGTGTCTGTGGTTTTTCACAGCATTGAAAAATGAATTTGCAATAGACCTTTAAACCTGTGAAAAGATCAAAACAACCCACAAATCCTAGGACAACAGATTAAAGTGAAGACCGAAAGGTGCTGTAGGTAGCGCAGTATTCGACTTTGGAAGACAGAACCTTTCAATTCTAGCTCGTCAAAACTTGCAGCTGTGTCACGCTGTGTGAAACTTGTTGATGTTTGAGCTGTTTATATACTTTACCATCCAACTCTGAGGTCCCATTTGTACTCGAGCTGAACATTTTTACCGTTCCCATCTTGGTGTTTGAAATCAGAGCATAATAAGCAAGGTGAATCTGCTGACACACACGGACAGATGCATCAGGCCAGCTTAGGGCTCACTATCTTGCCCCAGGATCCTTCAAGATGACTTGCTCCATCTCCTCAGCCACATCCATCATTTTTGAGTCCATCTGTATAAGCAAGACCTGCCCTGTAAAATAAGTTTTCTCAACCTCAACATATGTTGCATATGTCATCCTACATTACTACAGCTCAATACAATTGTTCCATTATTTTATTACTTCTGTTTTTGATGTTTTCAACATTCATAGATTTGCATTATTTACAAATTGATTTGCAAACTGCCCTGTTCAGCATGACATTGTACACAGCCTCTCTCTCGCATCTTTTGGAAATATTATTACTGGACTTAACAAAGTACACTTATTTTATATGATGAACCACACTGAGCATATGTTCAGTTACTGTCACCACATTAAAACGTTGCCCACACTTGTTGGCACTCTCCTTGTCTTTGCTGTTTAATGGTTACTGTCAGAGCCACAGATCAGAAGTATCTGATCTCTGTTACTGCTGCCTGCTGTCAACTCTATTGTTCATCTCTGCTTTCTTTGTTCTGTTTCTTACTAAGCACTGCAGCATCCCGTCCTGACCACCAGAGGGGAGCAGTGAACTACAGAGGTACCTGTCAGAGCTTTGTCTCTATTGTCCTGCAACTTTTACTGGCTAACCGGTCTTTCTCTGAGTGCAAGAATGTGCCTCCCTTTGTCTTTGTTCTTCATTTTGACTAGCTGTGTGCACCTTTAGCAGCCAATCAAATGTAACTGTCTAAATAATACTTCTCCAAAATAAAACCTAGTATATAATTAGGAGTGTTGTATGTTGACAGTTTTCCCATATTGTCTTTTATGTTTAAAGAACAAAAGCTTCCTTGTCTCCCTTTGTGTCTTTCTGATAGTCTTTATTTGAAACACATTTCTACAGCGCTACAGCGAAGGGGGGGAACAAAAATGACAGGAAACCTCCATCTAGTGCCACCTTGTTGGGAAGTAGAGTCCATATCAGCCAAAGTCTTTCTCAGTAATATCACTTTAATGGTCTTATTGTGAGTTATGACAATCTCACCCACAGGGTCGTTAACCCACTGGTCCTTAATCTCAGTGAGTGAAGCACCTGTCAGGCTTTGTTAGCCATTAAACTGTTAATAATCTCTGCTCACGTCCAAGAACGCACGTACTCTGCAGCCACTGTGTGTGGAAAAAGAAATGGTGATTTTTCATCACCTCTGATGAAAGAAGTGGCAGCTTTGTAGATGTCTCACTGAGATGAAAAAGGTAAAAAACAAAGGTCTCTTAATGAGGTCATTTAGACTGAGTATTATAAGTGGCCCTCCAGGGCAGCCACCACAGTTATACATCTGCTGTTGCTGGGCTGTTTCCATAACATGTATACCTTATAAATCCCATGTGAGCACCGACTCATCTTTTACCTTGATTTTAAAATTGATGTAATATCAGCCAGTATGTGATCTTATGATCATTAAAAGTTCTCAGAATCCTCGATGGAGTTTCAGTCTAGAAATAAATTATTACTCTAAATTGCAGAGCCATACCTATAATTTGTTGGCGAGACATAAAAATATCCTTTACCTGTAAGTTTTAGGGAAATATATTTTTTGGCCCTGACGGTTTCGTTGTATGTTGCAAAACAACATGTTTGATTACAAAGATTAGTTAATAACTTTAATGTCAACCATGGAAATACTGGGAGAAGTATTTATGGTTGGTGTCTTTTACAGGAGTCACTTTGTGTTAAAAAGTGATCATCATTGTGGGAAAAAAAATCCATAACAGCTCAGCAAAGGCTATCACAAAGACAGTATGAAAATTCTCAAGCTAAAATGCAAAACACTGACTGCACACCTGACTGAACACCCATAGGCATCCTGACCACATCAGCAACATTACGTCAGTCGAATAATGACAGTGTACCATTCAGTCTAAAAAGCAGCACTGTTTGTTTATCAAACCATTATTGTTACAGTATTACATTTTAATGCCCTGAAAACCAGCCTCAGCCTGAAAGCATGTCTTCCCCTGGGGTTGATCTCAGCCATTCAGGAGAGGCTTGGTCATACGGGAGAGTAGAGGCGCTTAGTTCCTCACATGGAAATGAGCTAGGTGAGCTGATATGGGCAAACAACTCTAACCCCTTGAACACCTACAGAATAACTAGCTGTTGTCTCTTAGCTGCCTTGAGCATGCATTGCTACACCACTGAATGAGGTGACTGGGGTCTGCACATCTCTGCTTCTCCAGAAAAAAGAAAGTTGGATGGATGCATGGATGACTCACCTAAAAGATGAAAACAAAAGAAAAGAATAATTTTGATGGAATATTTTTAGAAATTTTGGCCTCCTACAAATAAACCTTTCTCAAAGCATATTCCTGTTATTATTATACATTTCTTGGCACACGCTATTTTTTAGAACTACCATGAGTGTGCTCCAACTTTTGACTGTTACTATGTTACTGCATTGTTATATTACCATTTTAGTACACTTTTGATATGCACACTGACCATCCACAGGATTAAAATCTTGCACCTAATGTTATGCCCCCCAAAACAGCTGTTAGGACTGTTAGGACATGAAGACGGGATCTCTGAGCAGCTCCTGTAGTGTCTGAAACAGAGAAATTGGCAGCAGATCCATTAAATTCTAGGGTGGAGCCTCAGTGGATTGGGCTTGTTCAAGCACATGCCACAGATGCTTGATCAAATTGGGATCTGGGGAATTTCCCTGGCTGGGTCAATGCCTTGGGCTTTTTGTCATGTTACTCGAGCTATTCTTCTGTGAAAGGCCCCTACTGTTGGCAAGCACTATTGCCATGGGATGGGTGTGTGTGTGTGTGTGTGTGTGTGTGCTTGTCTTCTGCAGTTATGTTGGGTGAGATATGTCAAGCTAAAATATAAATGAATTTAATCTGACACTGAATGAGTGATAAATCATCAAATGTCTCTGTGCTGTGTAGAAAAATCTCCAAGATCTTTTCCCCTTTCTAAAAGGAGGAAAATGTTTGTTCCAAAAAAGCGAGCATTGGCATTGTGAAGATGAAAAGTTTCCACCTGACAGTGATGATATGCTGTCAGTGTGTGTGGGCAGAAAGGGACTAACAGGCCCCCTTTCAGATAGTGTGAAATCTGGCCTTCAGAGTTCATGACCCTGCTGTAAACCACCAACACAGGGCCTCTTGATTTGTATTGGAGCAAATAGCCTCCGGTCATAGCGTGTGAATTACAAAAATCAGATGACGATGATGATAAGGGTGATGATTGTGATGTATACTAGCACCTATCCTGACCTCTCCTTCCTGCTACCCCAAGGCAGGCTGTGCTGCTAATCTCTGAACTCAGCAACAAAGAGGATGAAAATATGAGCCGATGAATCATCTCTGCAGCCCGGTGATGCCCTTTGTTCGCACAAATAACAATTGCAGGTTTCACTCATTATGAAAGGACTAATTATTTCCACATGCTAATGATATTGAGAGACTTTAAACAAGCACTCCAGTCACTCCATTATTGTTCATAATCTATTATGTCAGGATTACAGGCAGATTTTTTTTTTCAAGAGAGGGACCGACCAGCACCAATTTAAACACAGTCAGTATAGCAAGTGATACCTCTGTGACCTCTATTGTGTCTCCTGGTCCTTAATTTATCTCCCTGTCTTACACACACATGCACACACACACACACACAAAAGCATTGCATATTAAATTCACAGCCATCCATTAGGCCATAGGCGGCCCATGCTCTATAAATCAAAACTAAAGGGCCGGGCTAATTGACTCACACACAAAGGAACAGGATTGCTAGATCGGGAGATATACGAGGGGGGAGAAGGGATGAAGACGAAGGGATGAGGAGGAAAGGGTTAATAGAAAAGGAAATATATGGGGGGGGGGGGAGACAGGGACAGAAATGAAGAGGAGTGGAGCAGCAAAATGCAGGAGTGTACTGCTGCCTTTGACCTGGGTGCCTCCTTTGTTCTATGACTGATGGTGTTCGCCAATGACACACATTGCTTATGAGCCCCCGTGGCCACAGAGTTGATCTCAACACCTATAGGGCCATGGTGCAGCAGGGGCAATTCTCAGAGGGCCCTTAGCAGCACTGCTAATTAGTTAAAAGGGGTCATTTTTATGCAGTCTCTCTGTCTCTTTATCTTCAACTCTCATGCTCTCTCTGCCTCCCTCTATATTTCTCTCAGCTATCACTCCATTTCCCTCACACCCCTCTTGCACTTTGTCACTGCCACTATAATTGTATCTGGTCTAATAACTAGTGTGACTTGGGTCTAACATGCTGGTCGTTAGCTCTTGATTTAAGTTTAGAAACTTTAACTTCCGCCCCTCACTGCTTTAGACTAATCTGTTGAATATAGGAACCAGAGTGACATTATTCTTTCTACAAGTAAGAACTCTATAATTAATGAATGGAGATTGAGAAGGCCCAGTGAGTTACAGGTCACCGGGGTCTGATGACTAATCCAGGACTTGAGCTGGGCAGAATTATAATTATATCTGACTATAGTTGGAGAAATCTACTGTCCCAGAGATCATATTTCTCTGTAAAATTTTGAAATGTTAGTGATTTGTGATGTTTAATAAAATTATTCATGGTGGTGTTCTGTAGACATTCAGGCCTAATATGTACAGTGCATACAGAAAGTATTCACAGCGCTTCATTTATTTCACATTTTATCATATTACAGCCTTTTTCCAAAAATGTCCAATATCATTTTTCACCACAAAATTCAGCACACAATATGCTATGAAGATAAAGAAGAGAACATTTTTGTGTATTTATTAAAAATAAAAAACAAAGTGTACATAAGTATTCACAACCTTTGATCAATACTTCCACATGCTCTGTAGCATCTGACCTGGTGCTCTTATAGTGTACCTTTAATAAAATGTATTAAAGGTACACAACAGGGTTATTGACTGCACTTCTATATTGCAATCAAGTTACACAGTAACATATTTTCACAACTTTTCAAATCCTCCATTTTTGTTCACTTTGCTACAAGTTTTTCTATTTTCCTTTTCTAAAAGCAGAGTTGAGCGTTTCAAATCCAGAAGTTTGTCACTAGGCTTGACAAAAACCTTAGCACAGCATATAAAGATTTATTGTTCCACATTTCCTCAATTTGATCTAAATATTAAACTAGTCCAGCCTTGAATCTTTTAGTCAGAACTGTAGCCTGTATAAGAAGGCTGGACTGCTGTCATGTCGGTTTTTTTGAAACAAGAAGTAACTTTTATTTAAATATGGTTACTTTAGGTTTAGTGCTTAGTTATCAGCTAACACAAACAAGCTCCACTTAAAACTGTATGAATGAACATTGCTAATTAGTGAAAACGAAGCATCTTGGTAATTTTCAAAAAAATATTACCAGATTAAGTAGTTCAAGTTTTGATTTCAGGTAACTAATTGAATCATAAATGTTATGCTTTCATTTGTAAATCATTTGCATAAAGACACTGAAATCATGAGTATGTGTCAGACAGTGTGTCAGCCCCAGATTTGCTTTGTGGTCTCTTTATGCCATTCAACAAGTGATGATGATGAGAGATGATGAGATAGCCTTTATTTGTCAGTTGCAGTTGCCCACAACCGAGATGACAGACCTTGCCAACCATACATACAATACACAAACATCACATTGGGGTGGCTAGGTAGCAAGGGGGAAAAAAAACATCGAAACGTGTAACACAAAAGGATAATACAGAAAAACTCCTCTGCACAGAAGCACATAAATGTCCACAGCACAACATTATGGAGCACGTGACAAGCAACTGGGGTGGGTAGGGGGTGAGGAGTAATCCCAAGCAAACACAGCAGCCATCCTGCCCTGCAGCTATTTTTCCAGCGCTGGGCCCAGACCCGCCGTGTTCTCCAGGAGGGAACAAGCATCGAAGGCGTTTGGGAAGTGAAACAATGCTAATCGGATAAGTTTGAGAGAGATACAGGTCTTCTTATTGAGCCTACAAGATGCTTCAAAGAAGAAAACAAAAACAGATGACCACGTGGCACAGATGAAGCTAACACAGTTAAACAGCATGCCAGATGTTTTAGAGATCTTTTGTATCCGTTTGCATTGTGCCTGCACCGCGCAGGTCATTCTGCTGCACTCTGTGAAGGTCACATCTGCACACTCGTCTCTACTCAGTGCACACGTCCTGGGCCAATCGATGCATGAAGCCATTTCTGGGATGTTGAGCATGTAGCTCGTTGACTAATGACATAGCTCTATCACGCATGAGAGTTGCAAAAGGAGTTGCCATAGCAACAGAGTCTGTTTATCTAAACCCGCAAGATTAATAGCTTGAAAATGAGTCTTCTCTATAGGGGAATATTTTAAGAGTTGGTGGCATAGGGACGATCGTGGCTCAGGAGTTGGCAGTTCGTCTTGTAATCGGAAGGTTGCCGGTTCGAGCCCTAGCTCGGTCAGTCTCGGTTGACACTTCACCTACTGGTGTTGGCCAGAGGGGCTGATGGTGCGATATGGCAGCCTTGCTTCCGTCAGTCTTCCCCAGGGCAGCTGTGGCTATAACTGTAGCTTGCCTCCACCAGTGTATGAATGAATAGTGGAACTGTAAAGCGCTTTGAGGGTCTCGAAAAGCGCTATATAAATGCAATCTATTATTATAGGTAGAAGGTCCCAAGATGGCATTATCCTGACATTTTTAACCAAAGGGGCCACAACATGCTACACTTGTAGGACAAGTCAAACACTGGGAGCTAAAGATTTTATAAAGGGAAAGGTGCCGTCGAACAGTTTGGTAGTTCTACTGTTAAAGGAGGGAACAGGCTCAGGAATTCTAAAATTCTTTAGCCTTGTTGATGTCTCATGAGCCTCAGTAAAAATGGGACTAACTCTTTGTTTTGCTCTATTTCGTCAGATGCATATTGTATCAGACCTCATTATCCTCCGGTCAGTTTCTGATGATAACTCACTAACCTCACGCCCCTCTGTGGGTCTCTCCATGTGAACTGTGGTTTGTGCTTATTTTCTGGAGCTGTTTCTGGGATGTTCTTCCTTTCCTTTCACCTTTTTTCTTGCTAAGATGTACCAATACACATAGTGTCTCTGCTTCATTCCCTCTTCTGTCATTTCCCACCTTTTGAAGGAGATTGATGGAGATATGGGAGGCTGTCATGCAGTAAATAGCATGGACATCGGCACCCCGCCATAAAATTGTAATAAAGCCCTCTTCGTCTCCTCTTAACACCTTCCCTTTACTATAAGCTTCCAGTGTTCCTCTCCTTTTCCTCGCACACTGCCTCCTCACCTAAAAGTACAGACCATGGAGGGCAGCATCACCAAGCCTCCCTACCCTCCCTCAATCTCATGCATCAGCCAATCTGTTATCCTAAGCAAAGGATTTTCCACCAAATCACTCTTTTTTTCCTCCTCCTCTACCTCATTTAATCTGCCTGCTTTGAACTCCTTCCTCTTCATTTCTTTGTCTTGTCTCCTGAATGCATTATTTCCCTGCATCATTTCATCAGGCATACAAACTGTTTCTTGGCAGCACCATGGACAATGAGTCCCCGTGGCTCGTGAAAGGTTAATGCTTTGGGGTGTGTATATGTAAACTGTTTGGACTATTTTAAAGAGCTGTGAAAATGAATAACTCAACCATAGAATTTGATCTGCTGCTTTCCCTCTCTTCGTCCTCCAACTCTCATCTGCAGCACCCGTCACTTCCTTCAGTCATTCTAATTTTCCTTCATCTCTCGATCTTTGGTGCCCTTATTTTCTCTCTCCACACACACATTTTCTCATTCAATTTGGCATTCGCTGTGACTTTGTCCCATATAAGGGTAGGATTTTATGAAAACTGCCGCTCTATACTTTCATCAACATCCCTTTTACATCAAGGGACAACAATTTGAAATCACTTTGGTTGGTCTAAGCAGAGCAGAATGACTCGTATGTCCTTGCATGGATGTGATTAGTCTCAGCTTCAATATGCCTTGCTGCATGAAACAGTGACCTCTCAATTCTTTGAACAACAAATGCTGGCGTCTAGGGCTGAAGCATGTTTTGATTTTCCATCACATATGGAGGCAACTTAAACAACAAACCTGGTCATTCAACTTGTCCTCTCAAAATGCTGGACATTTTCAGATGCTGTGTTTTTTGTGAAGACAACAGTTGTGATTTCCAAAGTTAAACATCAGCTAAGAAAGAAAGAAAGAAAGAAAGAAAGAAAGAAAGAAAGACTACTTCTCTATACATGTCAAGATTAATAGAAAATCCACCCCCTGTTAGATAAACATGTCTAATGTTATATTCAGTGAAATCACAAGAGTCGATGTGTTCTTTTTTATTTTATCATATAGATAGTAACTCTAATCCTACCCGTACTCTACCCACAGACTTTTTCAGAAAAAAAAAAAGAATTATTTTTTAGCTTTGTCAGTTGAAATAACCTGCTTTATTTAACTCCCTGGTGTGTGTCTTCAAAAAAAGAAAAAAAAGAAGTCAAAAGACTAGTTTATCCTGCCTGGTATAAGAGACTAGTTTATCCTGCCTGGTATGAGGGGCTAATTGCAGAACACCTGGTGGTCAGGTTTTAGGCCATGGACTGCAGTCAGTCGCAGCCCAAAGAGGTGACATGGACTCAGGAAGGAACCACCACCCACAGAAAGACCCGTAGGCGTCAGGTTGGGCTCACCTTAATGCAGCATACAAGTGCTTATATGAATGACTGAATGAGGGAAGTTGTATAAAAATGCTTTGATTGGTGATTTACCATTTACAATATTAAGCGCCTTGAGGTGACTGCTGTTATATAAATGGGAAATGGACTGGTTCTTATATAGCGCTTTTCTACTCTGTCCGAGCACTCAAAGCGCTTTATACAGCTAATTCATTCACCCAATCACACCCAATCACACAAGCACTTCTAAGCTTAAGTGCTAAGTATCTAACATTCATACACATTCACACTCCGATGGATGCATCGGAGAGCAACATGGGGTTAGTATCTTGCCCAAGGATATTTGGCATGCAGACTGGAGCAGCCTGGGATTGAACCACCGACCTTCTGGTTCGTGGCTGATCCGCTCTGCCACCTGAGCTACAGCTCAGGGCTCAGGTGAATTGAATTGAATGAATTTCCACTATTGGATTGCAACAGGAGTGACACTCACCAGTCTTTCACTGATTAGGTGTTTTGGTGATAGTGGTGGACAGCACTATCATCAACATGTTAGTCAAAATTTCCCATAGGTAACTTGAGATGTCATAATTGGAAGTCCATAGCATATGATTTCCACCAGTTACCTCTTTGTTAAACCTTTCAGTCGGTGATAAAGACAAATTTTATCAGGACGGAAACGTTCCATTACAGGGGAAAGATACAGTAACACCCCCAACCCTCACTAATGGGACCCATGATAAACCACAAATACAATAACAGGATTTGGTCACCTGCTTGTAGGGGTCAAGGGGTCAAGCCTCCCCCTTTTCACTCTTCCCATATCACCCATCTTTGAAAGGGATAGAAAAGCAGAGTTATTCATAAAGGCAGAGTCTCATTTGTCCAAGCAGCAGCAAAGGTCAGGAAGGAGTAATGAAGTAAAAAGTTCAAGGAGAGAGACAACAAGCAGCAGAAGATAGGCTGCCTGAAAGATGTACTATGAGAGAAGTTAGGAAAGGAGCTTGTTACCAGCAATAGACAGATGTGTGTCAGAGAGGGCTGGGAGTGAGACATTTCATGGGTAAATGACAGGAGAAGGCAAAGAAAAGAAGAACAAAGAGGAGGACAAAGAGAAGGTGTGCGAGCACAGATGGAGATAATGAATCCATCAAGGTCGGCTCATGTGATATGACGTATCAGAAAGAAATTGCCTCCTATGTCCTTCACTCATCTGTCCATCCCTCAATCTATGATGGCACTGCAATGTTTTAATACCACACTTTTGGCACTTGAATACATATATCGGGTCTGATGAGAGCTATTCATTAAGAGGAGGGGGGCTTTTCATATGGGGTGCCACTACCTTGCAATCACCTCCACGGCATTCCCATTACCTCCAGTCTAATTGATGTTAGATTTATTAAAGTTAATGAGCCAACTGGCCATCTGTTGAGCAGCTGAGGCAGCACGAGGGACGATTGGCAATGTGAGGGCAGAAGACAGACGATGGAAAAGCTACAAGGGCAGATCTGGTTCGCATGGGGAAGGAGAGAAAACTGAGTGGAGACAGACAAAGAGCTTCACTGCCAACTCCTCCCTCCTCCCCTTCCTCTCCTGTATTCAAAGACAAGCTCTCACATCAGTCTCTGTTTTTTCCATACTCCCATATGTCTTGCATCCGTTTTATGGGATTCAACTATATGGCTCTCATATATACATATATATACACACACACACACACACACACACACACATATATATATATATATATATAAATATATATATATATATATAATACACACATATATATACATATATATATATATATATATATATATATATATATATATATATACATACACACACATATATATATATATATATATATATATATATATATATATATATATAGTCTGCAATATACTTTGCAGACTTCTTTGAAATGGAGATAAAACTTTAATTTGTCATATCAGTGATGCTTGCTGGCCAGTATGTACTGTTTTTTTCCTCTGGTCTTAATGTTAACTGACATGATGCTAACTTCACTGTTGGGGATCCCGCCTAGTGCATGGATGTCAAACATAAAATCAGGACTGGCCCCCTGGAGTCCAATACAACCCACTGAATGCATATGCAAATAATAGGAACTGCAAAAAGTAGGTATTTTGCAGCCCAGGGCACTGTGTTACATTGTGTTCACTGTGAATTAACAAATAGGTAACTGAAATAACTGAGATAACTTCTTTACACTAAAAGAATGGGGAACAATTGGGAGCCATTTTTGTTTTTTTTTTATTTGTTTGTAGCTCTCTTCACGACAACACAGACAGAGGTCGGTTCTTTGAAATGGCCGTTTATTACTTCGGCTTTTTCTCCTCCTTGGCTTCACCATTGCCAGTACGCCAATACGCCGATACGCTGTGAGAACTGGTTACGAGTGAACAGTACAATCCAGTTAGCAAAGTTACAGTACACATATTAAGTCCAAACACAAATAAAAATTTTCTCAAATGACAAATACCTCGTTGACTGCTTGTCCTGAAAATAAGTCCTTAAGTCCTTGTGTTACTAAAAGGATTTCTTTTAGTAAACCTTTCGCTTAACACGCTTCATGAGAGACATCTGCTCCCTCGCAGTCCATGAAAAGTCTCGTGTACTCTCGTTAAGGGTATTCTCACGAGACACTAGCTCTTACACTTTACACATGTACATTTCAAATAAAGACATTTTAACACAAACTATATATATTCATGAAATTGTTTAACTAATTATAAATCAATCATGCACATCATGAACTCTACACAGAACATTTTTAACAGCATTTACAGGTTGGATACTTGGCGTGCATCAAGTCAATTATTAGGCAGTAGCTTTAGTGGTTTAGTGGTTATTTATGGGCTTGTATTATGTGCCCAATGAACACCACCATTATTTTGGAAAATACATTTCAAAACCAAACAGAATTTCTGAGATTTATTGAAAGAAACCTTCGCACCAGGATCAATAGCAGTCTTTGCACCAGCATTGATACCAAAAGGAAAAATAACAGCTCATTTATACTTATTGGTGAATAAAATCTTTGTCTATTCACACTGTGGGGAGATTTCTTCCCACTGCCACAGTCACCAGTCTGATAGCAAAGACACACAAAGTGCGCCATGACCTTGAACACAGCTTACAATTAGTTGACTTCTATGTTAGCACACACACTCTTTTCATACAAGGGAATAACTTTTTAGAAGAAAGTCATAGAGTTTGAAAGGTGAAACACAAATATTCCACTAGTACATTACACTGCTGATGATTTTCCTTTGTTAGCCTGCTGCAGCATTATGTGTGTCTGTGTGTTGCAGCCATAGTGTTTCCAGATTCAGCTAGCTAACAAGCCTTCCTCCACGCTTGTTTTAGAGATCATGAATTAAAAACTAAACAGGGGAGAGTCCAGAAACATATGGGTGACATTAGAGTGGCTACCTCTATTTTTTTTTTCCCATTCTCTGGTTTTCCCTGTAATTTGTCACCATTTCTGCTTCAGTTCTCACTATGTCACAATCAGGTTTTTACTGCAAAGTTATCTCAAATCTTTTCACAAAAACAATGTTTTTGTTTAACTTTTAGTCAAAATCATTTTTAACATTTTAATTGTGGTATTTCATGGATCACAAGATTTTACACAAGGCAACTTGAACCAGGTGAGTGCAGCGTTGTTATTAGAATATAATAACATCAACAAAGTTTATAAATCATCTTGAAACATTAAAAAAAAGAAAAAGGCGGGTTAATTCAGTTTTGTCCCCAGTCAGGCAAATATTAGCTGTGGAAAGCCTTCCGTTTAACTGTCACAGGTGTCTGCTGATTCAGCTAATCGATACTATGTGTTTTCTCCAAGAAGCAGATGCATCTGCCAACCTGCCAGGGTAGGACATAAATGTAGGGAAATTGCATGTTAAATTTAAATGCCAACAAAACATATGCCTCATTATAACTGCTCCAGTTTGGAGCCCAACTAGTCCCAAGGTAAGGAGCTAAACCAAGTGTATCATATGGCAGCAGCTGATCTCAGCTCTGTGGGTTTCATCATCAAGTCCACAGAATTAGTTGGTTTGCAGAACAAAGCACATCTGCTGAGCTGCTGTAGTGAGAGAATGAACTCGATTTCTATTGGCTCTGTGAGAAAAGAACCCTAAATTGTTTGAGCTAATTAAAAGTAGAAAAAGTCATCCCCTCATCACAGGATTCAAGCCCATGCAATACCTGAAATCAACACTGGCTTTGAGTGTACTCCTAGTGCTGTTGTCAAGGCTGAATAAATTTAGAGGCTTGTATCTGGAAGGGCATCCAGTGTATAATCTGGGCCAAGTCAGACATGTAGATCATACAGAATGACATTTCCATTCGTTGAGACCAGGGTTGAGTTCCATTCAGTTCAATTTTATTTATTTAGCACCAAATCACAACAACAATTGCCTGAAAGCTGAAGGCTCTGCCTCCCACTTACTTCTAAATACTCTAGGAACCACAAGTAAGCCTGCAGTCTGAGAGCAATGTCCTCTAATGGGATTATATGGTATTATAAGGTCATTAAGATAAGATGGGGCCTGATTATTCAAGAACTTGTTTGTAAGGAGCAGGAATTTAAATTCAATTCTGGAATTAACAGGGAGCCAATGAAGAGAAGTGAATATAGGAGAAATATGCTCTCTCTTTCTATTCCCTGTCAGTACTCTTGATGCAGAAAAGGTGGGATAGTCAAGGAGATGAAAAAGTAAACAGGAGTACTGGGAAGCCAAGAAAAGAAAGAGATTATATAGGAAAAGGTTTATGCTTCCAGTGAGTTTTATGTGAGGATGGACACTACAAAATGAGAATAGGAGTTATACTGACTGGCTAGGCAACGAGATCAAGCTGGAAAGGATGTGCTTTGAAGAGGATGATGAGTGGGAAGGTGGTTTGTCCAGATCACATACCTGTGAAGGAATGAAGATGTCTAAGAGAGAGGATAGAAGACCAGATTGTTTAACACAATCTTGAGTCATACCATCGAGATATGGGAAAGAGCTGTTAAAGCTAGGTTAAGAAGAGAGCTGAGTATCAGTGAGTAGAAGTACTCTTACATGCTGAGAAAGAGCACTACAGGTTAGGAGTTACGCTGTGTTTTTGTGGATCTAGTGAAAGCATATGATAGGATGCCAAGAGAGAAACTGCGATGCTGCATAAGGAAGGAGTAGCAGAGAAGTATGTGAGGGTGGTGGAGGACATATATAATGACAGTGTGACAGTTGTAAGATGTGCAGTAGGAGTGACAGATGGGTTCAAAGTGAACCTCTTCCTGTTTGTGGTGGTGATAGACAGGTTGACTGACGAGGTCAGGCAGGAGTCTCTGTGAACCATGATGTTTACAGACTATATTGTTTTGCACTACATCCTAGTGAGAGCAGGGAGCAGGTGGAAGAGAGCCTACAGGGATGGAGGTATTCTCTGAAGTGAAGAGGAATGAAAGTCGGCAAGGCAAAGCACGACAGAATACGTGTGTGAGTAAGAGGGAAAGGTGAATATGCAAAGCCTAGAGATAGTGAAGGTTGACGAGTTTAAAAAAACGGGGTTCAACTATTCAAAAGTAGCGCAAGAGAGGTGGAAATAAGTGCAGGCAGAGTGGAGTAGGCGGAGACAAGTGTCATGGGTGATTTGTGAAAGGAAAGGACTACAAGATGGAAGTGAGAACAGAGTGGCCGATTCACTTATTTCCAGCCATTGTGGAGAAGGCTGCTACACTATAACTGGCAGTTGGATACAGTATTCTTAATTCTGGTGCTGCTACCAGCTATAGCCTCTGTTCCGTTGATTGTGATATGATTGTCATATTTTTCTGTTTTTACAGGTAAGCTGGGTGGTTGATAATATAAAACAGAGGTTCTAACAGACGTGACAGACAGCAGTGGCGATTAATGATAAATGTCTTGTTTGTGCCGAATGTTTAGCTAGAGAGCTAATTTCCAAGTTGATCCTGTTGTTAGCCTGTGCCGATCCAAGTGTTAGACTGTACCGAAACTCTGTGAGCTCGGTGCAGGTATTTTTGGGTTAAAGTCACAAGATATATATTTTGCACAATAAGAGAAAATGTGAATTGCTTTATGTTTAGTTCATGAAGAGTGAATGCTATAGGAATATGTTAAGAAAAACGTTTATTTGAAAGAAATCTAGTTTAATAAATACAGTTAAGAAGACAGGTTCATAAATAGATTAAAACAGTAGTAAAAACAATATAAAACTGTAATCAGAGTTCACTATGTTATTCATGTGTATAGTAAAATGTATTTTTGTGATTTAAGCAGTTTATCAAAGTGGTGCATATGAATATGAAACTGTATAAGTTACTTGTATAAAGTAATGTTTTCTACACTGGAAGAAGTAGTGCCAGTGGTGAAGAGGCAGCGTGTGGCCCGCAGACCAAAGAGAACTGATTGTCATATTTTTCTGTTTTTACAGTTTTCTGTAAAAATAAATATGTTGCACAGGAGATGAGTTGGCCCATCATTTCAGCGGTGTAACATATGTGTGATTTTCTTCTGTCATGGTCCTCAGCTACTGGTAAGTCCAGTTCAATATATGGTGGGTTTATTGAATTTAGGACACTACTACAGGATAGGATTTGCCACAGTCAACTTTTATCATGCATTATTCTTTTTCTTTTCTTTTCTTTTTTTTTGTTTTAACAAATGCAATTATTAAAGGTATATTAATACTGGAGCCAATCTCCCTCAGTAGTGTATACTCAAACCTGTGTAATCTTTTCTGGTTGGTTTAAAAAGACTCCTTATATTTCCTAGGGGTGACATTCTCCTAGGTGGTGTTGTCACATTTTAGTCATAACCCCTCAGACCACCTCGACACACAATCAAAACCACTGTTCCAGGAAGTTGATATCATTAAAATTCTAATTATAAAAATACATTTTATGCACTCATCTTCATTCTGTCCCTTTGTCTTTCAATCACTGTGTATTAAATACATCTTGAAATTTTAAGCAGGGAACTGAATTTATTTAAGCAGGGTTTTCTCAGAATACACTTCATGCAGGGTTATTTAAAATTACATGGCCCTGAATTATTTATAACAGCAGCTGAGCACAGTGTAGTCAGCACTGGTTAATTTCCTCACAATTATTATCTCTTTTACTCCCAGGTTACACCAGACATCTGTAAAATGAATACCTGAAGTCATGTCTCCCCTTTGGGCTGCATTTTCAATGTTACCTTTTGATCCTTTTAAGGCTTACTGCATTCATGAATCTTGCTGCTGTAATTTAAAAACACACATATCTGCTAATAAATGCTAAATGATGAATTCTAAGTACACTATAAACTGAAAGGCTAAAATTACTTAATAAATTAAGTAATGTAAACTTAATTTTTCCTAATTTAAAAAAAAACAAAAAAAACATTCCTAATAAGTCAGATAGCTTAAGTTTATCTACCATTTTCTTCCATTTGAGTTCAACTTATTATTTTTGATGAACTTCAAGTATTTTGCATATTATATGTAACATACCTTCTACTTAAAAAAATACTATTTAAGTATCATGAATTTATTTCAATTATACTGCAGACAATTGGAGGGTTGTGATTTCTTGGCTCAATTTTTTCCTTATGTTTTTTGTAATTTTTTTTTTTTTACTCCTGCCTTTCAGGTTAATCTTCAGCATCCTTGGTTTGAATCTGTGTACAGGGAGGGATAGTGGGTATAGTGGAAAATCTGAGGCCTTCCCACTCTATTGGCCACTTGGGTTTGGTGGCCTCAGAGCTGATTACTCTCTAGAACACAGATCATCTGTTTTTTCCATATGTAGTTCTCAAAACAATACAAAAATACAGAGTTGTAGCTAAAATAATAGCTTCTAAACATAACTCCAACACATCAAAAGTTGCTGGGTGATGCTTAAAGACATAAAAGTATGATGACTTGCAGAATCTACCAACTAGTGTAAACCACCTTTTTGATGAAGATGATGAATCGAAAAGGCAATTTTTCATAAACATCTTTGGGTTTGCAGTATAGTGTCACGCGTCAAACTGAAGAACAAACAATTACATTGTTTGTAGATGGTTCTAAATTACACAAGTAATGACATTTCTGGAATGAATGATATACACCAGATCCAGAAAACTGTCTCAGATTAAAAACAAAAAACAAAAACTGAAAGAGGGCTCCCAGCCATGTTATTGTCAGCTGCAGATAAAAGTGAAAAGCTTAGTTTTAGAAATAATTTCTTCATGTAAATTTCTATTCAACTGCAGAAAAAAAACTTTTAAAGTTTATGATGTTGTCTGTGCTGGAAAAACTCAAAGTGATTTTGCATTTGATCAAAGTCCCTTTGATAAAACCACATGCTGTTTTCAGTTGAAGCCTGCACATGTGGGTTGTGTGTGTGTGTGTGTGTGTGTGTGTGGGGGGGGGGGGGGGTGTTATAGGCCTTCCGTTGGGTCCTATAACCTGCTCTGAATCTCAGTAACCTCTCATCTGTCTTTAAAGTCTTGCCACAGATATACCTTTGTTTCCTGAGAGTGCAGCAGGTGCAGCAGGTGAGATGCGTCTTCTTGTCTTTATGTAGATATCAGGGTTGGTCCCTCTAGACTAGTGAACATGAGGATAATATGAGGGGTTATGTTAACTGAGCATGAGGTTGAGAAGGAGAAGAGAAGGACTGGAGATGATAAGCACTAACAAGGGACTACCCAGGGTCACCCTGATTTTATTAGGCAGCTTGAAATGGAATCAAGGTGGCAGGAGTCGCTATGTTTGTTCAATAAACTTTAATGGCTCCTATGGACAGTAGAATAGTAGAAGCTCTGCCTGCCTACATTACTGTAGCTCCTATTACAGAAGCTTCCATAACTGCTAGGTTATGGGTAAGTTCTCTCATTCATCAGAGTCCATGAAATCTGTTTAAAATATTCCCAAGCCTAAAATGCAACAAAGACAAAAGATGATTACTCTTAAAATTTGGCAATCCATTATCATGGTGTCATAACCACAGATAGGCAGTAACGTGTTACAAGTAACGCGCTACTGTAATCTGATTACTTTTTTCAAGTAACGAGTAAAGTAACAGATTACTGTTGCTAAAACGGTAATTAGATTACTGTTACTTTCCCATAAGCACACCGCGTTACTAAAACCGTGATTTTTTTGCGAGAGTGTCTCATGACAATGACGTAAGCAAGTGCGACGTTCCTGGCAACAGCTGTGTGCAGATCAACAATGGATAATATATCGAGTGCGGGAGAGAGTATGAGCGTGCAGCATTTAAAGTGTGGAAGTACTGACCTTACTTTGAGTTTGATTCCGTAAAAAGTGACAAAAACATTAACGTCCGCTGTTCCCTGCGTGGGAAGAAAACTTCTTTTTACAGCGAAAAAAACCCTTAACTTCCAAGCAAGCACCAAGCACGCTACCACGTAATGGGAAATTCACAGAAACTCGCGGATTCTTCCACTGACCGCTGCGGCACACCTGCACCAGGGCAAACATCCGCCTACTATACAGGTGAAAATAGAGCAACAGGACCGCTGAGTCTTTGATTTTATTTATTTTATGCTGTGTTTCACTTGCATTTATTGGAGAGACTGAGTGTAAACACATAAAAATATTTTATGTGCTGGAATGTGCAGAAAATAGGTTTAAATGTTAAACAAATTTCTTCCAGTCAGAGAATGTTGCATATAATTAAATTTTTGCTTGACGCATAAAGTTAAAAGATTAAAACTAATAAAAGAAGTTTTAAAAAGAGACTTTTCCATTTGATTACATTTTGTATGATGGATTATGCAGAAAAAGTAGAATTAGGCTGAAAGATCTATTGCTTTATTACCTATTCAGGTTGTAAATTGTGTTTTTAAAAAGTAACTAAGTATTTAATTACTTTTGAAAATAAGTAATCAGTAAAGTAGTGGGATTATTTTTTGGGGGAAGTAATCAGTAATTAGTTACTGATTACTTTTTTCAAGTAACTTGACCAACACTGGCCATAACATGTAAAAAACAGATCAGTTTGGTGTTGGGAATTAAACGCTGGTGCCACCAGGATGAAGACAAACTGTAGAGCTATTGACGAGACTTCAGCTGCACTTACACTTACTTGTAGGTAGTTGTTGTAAAACCTCCCTATCATAAAACATTGGGTTACCTACAGATACACACAGTAACCATAGCAGTAGTCTACCCATCAGTGTTTAAGCTAGGGCTGTATTTAAGGTTGTATTTAAACATAGTCAAGACAGAATGGGGAGACAAGTTTTAAGTGACATTTAAGGGAATTCTTTTGTGCCACAAGAATTAAGGTGCCTCTGAATGCAAAGGAGGTCCAACCCAAGAGCAATAATGGCAACTAGGGATGTTCCTGGTGACTTATTTCTTCTTGGAATAAATGAGAGGAGAAAAATTAGACTAACTGACTGATCTAAGGCTAAGAAACACTCAGATATTAAGTTAAGTTTGAGAACTGTTTAATGGAAAATGTCAAAAACTAATAACATAGGCATTTAAAACCATTAATCACATTCTTAATAATGAATAATGCCGCTTAAATGTGTGACGCCTCGCTTCGTGAATTATCAACATTACACTTCAGACAACAAGAAGAAAAACACTTAGAATAATATGAAAACATGTTTTTAACAAAAGATGCTCACATATTACTAAAATTAACATCTGAAAATGTGCCATGCATTATGAATGATGCGTGCTGTTCGAAAAACCTTGCATCCGTCCATTGTACCAACCATTTCCTTTTGTACAAATCTTCTCAGCTCTTTTTTTAGTAACAAGGAAGAAATTATTTTCTTATTACTAAAACCGATTCTAAAGTACAATTTCAATAGCCCAGAGGTACACAGCTGTTATACCATCTGATTAGATACCAGGTACAGTAACCACAGTTTTATCTGAAGTTAGAAGAAGGAAATTAGAGGTCTGCCAGGTTGTAATGTCTTTAAGACATTTATGCAGTTTAATCAAATTGGTGCGAGTTATCTGGCTTCATGGACAGGTAAAACATCATCTGCATTGTAATAAAAATATATGCTATGCCTTCCAATGATACTGTCTAGGGAAAGCATGTATATTGTAAATAGAATTGGTCCTAGCCCAGAGCCCTGTCAATTTTGGGGTAAAGAAAAAATGCCATGTCGATGCCAAGGTCACAGTGGAGCGTCCAAATCAATTGTTACATCTGAGGCATGTAGAAGAGCATCACTGATAACACATCATATTGAACCTTAAAGCGGATGGCCAACAACAGCAGAAGACCACACTCAGTGCACCTACTATCAGCTATAAACAGAAACTGAGGCTCATCAAAATTAGACAATAGAAGACTAAAAATCCTTTTCTGGTCTGATGAGTTTCAATTTCTGCTGAGACAATCAGATGCTAGGGTCAGAATTTATTTAAACAGCATGAGAGCTTTTTACATAAAATGAATAACCATGTTTATCCTTTTATAAGGACAGTGCAACCATGTTCCCGGGGCTGCTTTCAACATGATAGCATGCCAAGTTACAATATTCAAATCATGTCAAACGGCTTTCTTGAATACAAGTTCACTGTACTTACAGGACCTCCACAGTCACCAGATTATCAATCCAATAGGGAACCTATTGTCAAAGAATGGGAGAGTTGCATCATAGATATGAAGCCAACAAATCTGCAGCAACTGTTTGATGTTATCATGTTAATATGGACAAAAATCTCAGAGAAATGTTTCCAAGGCCTTGTGGAATCCATAGATCCACTCATCCATCCATTCATCCACGTTCTGGGTTGTGGAAATTTTATATTAATTTACTGTCATACTCTCGACTACCTTGTAAGGCCCCCTGTGTTAAAAAAAGGAAAAAAAAGAAGACTTGCTCCATGTTTAGTTTGTGGTGAAAGAAATCACAAGCAGAGCTATCGAGCACATTTGATTATCGTGACAATAATAGTGTCTCCCCCTTCTTGTGCGCTGCCATTCCCCAGAACAGGGGTCTCCAACTCCAGTCCTCGAGAGCTACTGTCCTGCAGCTTTTAGATGCGTCCCTGTTCCAACACACCTGAATCAAATGAATGGCTTGTTACAAGGCCAAACGTGAGGGCATGCTGAACAGGTAATTCAACCATTTGATGAGAACTGTTGAAGAACCATTCAATTTAGAATCACCAATTACCTAACCCCATGCCCATACATGTCTTTAGGCTGTGTGAGGAAGCCGGAGTGCTTCCTCAACACTGGGGAAAATATGTAAACTTCACACAGAAAGGCCCCTGATTGGCTTCAAACCAGTCTGGTCAGTTAATTTGTCTTAATTATTTTGCCATTATCTTCCACGTATCTGATTCAGGTCACAGTGAGGCTGAGTCTATCCCAGGTGGATGGGGCCATTTAAATTGCGTTCCTCTAACGACTTCCACTGGGAGGCAAGAGCATCTTTACAAAACTTCACGGCAGTTGTTCATCAGCAATGACCTGCATTCCCAAGAAATTAAGTTAATAAACAATAATTTTAATGATAACCACCACTACAAAGCAGATCAGTTAAATATTAAAGAATGAGGATACATCTTCTCTAAACCACAAAGGTTTATAAATAATGAGATGCAGAAACATTTAACTAAATCAGGGAACACCTATTAAGTTATTTTTTTCTGAAGACAATATTATATATGGTGCAGTTCAATGTTCCCTCTAATTTTTCATGTGTCTGAGTGAACACACAAACTCCCTGAGCGGTCCCTTGAACCACTGTGAGAGACATCAGACGTGTGCACTGTGGTCACGCCAGCATCGAATCCATCCAAGTTACATGGTTTATTAAAATAATCAAATTACAGCATTTACATTTATGTTAGACTACTTTTAATTAACTGCTTTAGCCCACTTACAATGAAAATTTAAGTAAATCTTGTTCATGATCTGTGTAGTATGTTAACACTATTGGAAGTCAAAATAACTTGAACACCAATTTTAAAAAAACAACTTTCTTTTTTTTTTTTTTTTTTAAATAAAGCTCTGACTTATATTATGAGTCTGTGGTCTGGGAGAGAGTCCTGTAACTCCCTGTCTGCAAAATACAGTATATATTGAGCAATTAATTATATAGTTACTTCTTCAAAAAAGTAACTGAGTTTTGCAAACAACAAAGTTTTTTGCAGCTTTTTACCTAAAAATGCTGCCAAGGTGTTTTTTAAATAAACATTTCAAACTATTTACAGAACAATCAGGTGTTCTGCATCAAATCTGATGCCACACAAATTATTGGTGCCACTCCAAAAAATAATTTCTGTCCACTATGAGATAAAGGAGAACAACAGCCTGATACCTGCAGGCCTGACAACAGGAGATGTATCACTGCTGTAGCACCTGTAACATTCAGCAGTCGCCTCATTGTTCTGACACACACAAGAAAACTATTGACTACACTACACACTAACTACACAAGATTTGTGCTAAACGTGGCAAATCTCTCACATCTCAAAACACCGCCGTCACTCCTAAAACTTCCCCCTTCCTAAACAACTAAATGCCATGTTTTGATTGGTCGACATGGTACATTTTTCGACCAATAGGAAAGGATGGGGGTTTTTTTTTGGCGTGGTTTTTGCTCACAGGCAGAGTGCTTTTGAGCATTTTCCTTATAAAACACCGTTTTCTTCCTGCAGTAAATATAAACAACGATAGTATTCAGGAAGAAAACCAAACATTGCAAATATTTTTATCATAACTCTGGTTTTACGTGGCCAACACAAAATCAAAACTGGTATAAAGTCCACACTTTTTCCTTCAATTGTTCCGTCTGTCCTGCTCACATGTCCAATGGTTGTACACGTTGTCATTAACGTGGCTTCGCCCCACATCAGCCACGCCGCTTTGCTAGCTAAAACACCGGTGTCGGCACATAAGGACGCTGTCATAGCCTGTCAACGACGTTGATTAGCTGAGTACATACGAATGTGAATCGCATCATTGGCTGGACTATGGAATAAGGTGGCATCATTCGAATCCCATATGGGAGCAGCCAGTCACTTACTGACTAGCACTGCAAAACAGAATTGTTAAAGTTTTAATTTTAATTTCAATTCAGGTTAGATTTTTTTTCTGTGCGCAACACAGATTTTCTGTGTGCAGAGACTGTGCCAGCAGTGCGCATTTGCGCTTAGAGGGAACATTGCTGCAGTTTCTTTTTATAATATTCTATAGTTATATAGTTTAAGCCACCAAAGTAGTGGGTCCCAATACAGTATTGATATTTTCATCCAAACAGTGACATAGAAAGATGAATAAAAATCAAGAGAATAGTCAATAGTAAAAATATCCACTGGCAACCCTCACAACTGGATGATTGGTGTTGGAAGAAATTGCACCCGTGTAACCAGATAAGCCTGTGTAATTTCTTGTATTGTATTATATCATATTTTAAATGTAATATAAGATCATATCTGCCTCCCCTGTGCACACACAGGCAGATATTAAACGCCTTCACTGGTGTCTTCTCCCAGTTGTCTGATCTGCAGCAGGACTCCCACGTCTCTCAGCTTTGCCTCCAGGCTTCTGCGCTCACAAATGCACAACTTCAGCCCAATTTTGACTCAGAAATTACCATTGTTGTTTGGTCATAAAATTGCATCAGGTATAGTATTGTTTCCTTCACAGGCATGTGGACCCCAGTCCAGTTTTCTGTCATTATCCTGCAAAGACAACAATTTTTACTGCCCACCTGTGTTGTGTATCTCTTGTTTATTCAGTGGGTGCCAGATTAGATGGGGGATTTTATTTGATGCAGAAACCTCAGTGGAGATAGAAAATGCCACTAAACTGCAGAGGGAGTAAATCAGGAAGACAGAGATGAAAGGAGAGTAGAAATAGAGAAAGGTAGCATCTGTTTGGCAGGTGGACCGTGGCTTGTCTCCTGAGAAAGAAACATGTGACATGGATAATAAATGTAAGCCTTCATATTGTTCTTTGTTTCAGCTGATATTGCCATGCAAACAAATCTAAACTGATCATATAGATAAAATACCCACATCATATGACGTCACTGCCACAAAGGCAAAAACACTTAATTTAAAGTGGACCTGCTGTGCAGAAATAGAAAACACGGACCTCTGGATGCTGTTTGTTCAGAAGGAAAAGGGGAAAATGTGGATTCAATAACAGAAAAATGAAGACCTTATTTACAGTCACTTCCCTTTGGATTTATATTTATGATTTTTTTTTTGTTATTATGTGTAGTTGTGTTTATAGATTGTGTTTGAGGGTATTTTTTTGTTTGTTTGTTTGTTTCTCTGTTGGTTGTATTTGAGTGAGTGAGTTTTCATCTTATCCTGTCTCCCATGTGTTCCACATGTCTTGTTAAAGGCCTTTTATGTGTTTCAGAACTGGAACAACCACCCAACGTTTTCATACAAGATGATTTTAAACATCACCAGCGAAGGGCAGAATAATGAACAGCATCCAAGAGTGCATTCATAGCTGGGCTGATAAATCAGATCTGTGATTATAACCAGATCTTCATTCACCCAAATACAATTTACTTAAATTCTATAACTCTCAGTCTGAAGTTCAGTTTTTTCTTGATTGATTTAGTTACATTTTTTTTACTGTGGCGATGAACTGAGGCAGTATTTGGGCATTGCAATTTCTTTTCTAAGCTTTTCTATCCAAGTCCCCAAAATAGGCAAAAATGATTTTTAAAGGGTTTGAAGTTAACTGAACCTTACCACTACCTGTAACCCTAAATAGGTTGCCAATGACCTGATGGATTACACGAGGTTAATTTTCAAACTCATCCTGTTTTCCCCTCTCAAAGATTTCTATCAGATTAAAGTAAACTCCTTTCTAACTTTGAGTTCAAGTGCTCATTTTATAAAAATGTTGATTCCCTACTTTTCAAAGTTTTCTTCAAAAACATATCCCTATTTATCAAAAATTGTTCTCACTTTCCAAAATTCACTCATTCAGATTCTCAAATTAGTCCCCACAAAGGCACAGATGGACACATGGGTACATATAGCATACCTCTTCTCATCTGCATGCTGGTGAAACAATCAGTATGTTTCACCACACACTCATTAACATGGATAGATTGTGAGCGTAAACAATTTGAATATGAGTGTGAGATGTAAGGAGCCCCAGGGTGTGTGCAAGTGTGTTTGCTGATTGAGTTCTGGATGGTTGACCTATCAAGAGGATGTACCAGTTATACTGCTGTGCATGAGTGTATGTGTGTGTGTGTGTGTGTGTGTGTGTGTGTTAGTCACTGTTAATGCATACCACCAGAGACACCCCCTCCTGCCTCTCTGTCCCTTCTCAGAAATACAACCTGCCTATTTGCATGCTCACTGACTGTAAAATTGCCAAATCCTACTGAATAAACTCTTAACCAAACACATCTAATGACTTCATATTAGCATCTGAGTGTTGGGGCCCTTTTCATCTTCTGCACAGTTTAGTTTAGGGTTCTGGGGCTTTAGGAGGAAGTAAAGTGTGTATTTATGTTTATGTGCATTTATGTAATTATGAGACACAAAGAGAGAAAGACCTTCAATAGGTGACAGATGGAGCTTTGTGTGTGGGTATGGCTTTGTTGTTGTGTGTTAATGTTTCATGTAGAGACATTTGGGATATTTTAAGAGCCTGAAGCAGGGAAGAAAATACTGTGAATGACTTGCCCTCTCCAGAGTCCTTTTGCTTCTTTTGGTCTTGTTCTGATGGAAAATATTTATCTGATGCTTAAAAGCAGGTTTAACTGCAGTGCAGCAGCTCAAACACATAGACAGGTTCCCTTGAGCAGATTTGAATGGGGGTATATTTCTCCAAATTGTCTCTAGGGGGCACTATTAGTCATATTTTTCAGCACACAAAGGATTAAAAGCTCAGAGAGGTATAGTATAGCATCTATAGGATGCAGCGAGAGAACAAAAGAAAAGCAGAGCAGAGGCACTCGTATTCTTTTCTTTCCTCTCAATCCACAGCATGTTTTTGTTGAACTTCTGTAAGACCTCAAAGTTCATTATCTGCTATCAGTTTGCAAGGGTTGTCACACAAAAGAACAACCTTGTCCCTGTGCTTTATGTACAGAAATAGCATAAATGCTTTCAAAATATGTATCGACATACTTCTACCATTCTCGGCTTCTTCTTTGGTCTTTTGGAATTTCTCTGCTCTTGATGTGAATATTGTGGGTGGTTCACTTTGGAGACAGTAATAGGTTGAATTCCACTTTTTCTTGAAATATTATTTTTATGGTGTTTAAGAAATAAATCTGTGGGAAAACACAAGAAGAGAACCTACCTTGACGGTAAAAGAAGAGGAAAAAAGCATGCATTTAAAGAAACAGGATCTTCTTGCAGCATGTATTTGAGTGCTTGTGGTAGTAGCAGGATAAAGAGCACTGCAGTGTTCTGAAACACCACTACAACTCTATTGCATTTGGTGTGACTGTGCTATTTAATTCTTTGGCAACACTTTCTTGTCACATACCCACCTAAGTGCTAACCCAGAGTCAACAGGTAGGTGGTAAAAACTGCTAAATTTACTAAGGACCAATGAAAGTCATTATCCCCAGACACCAATGTAAAAAAAAATCACAGCATTAAAAAGTATAGACTGGATCAATGCACTCTTTAATTATATGGATATAGGTAACGTTCATGCCTTCTTAACAATTCTTTAAAGAAAAAAGCCACCTGGCTTCTTGAATGGGAGCATGGCTGCACTGATATATAGTTGTCCTCACACCTGTTTGACACAAGTATGAGCCTAAACAAGCTCATACTTGTGTGAATGAGGTCATGTTATGTATCAGACAATTCCTTCAAAAATGTTTCAGAAGGTAGCTATTTTTATGGTTTTATTACAAGAAGGGTTTTTTTTCTATGCAGTTGTGTCTGTGCATGTTCTGCCAGTGCATGCATGGATTTTCTTATTAAGTGGTGATTACAATTGGATGAAAAGGAAAATGATTAAATCTCTTGTTTCAGCCTAAAATAGTGTTTGTGCAACATACTATACCCTAGAAATCTACCCCAATATGTTATTTAGGTACAATTGCAGTTATAACTATGCAGTAGTCCTTACAATCTACACAAATGTACCTCGAGGGACAATTATTGTACCACAAGGTAACTATGTGTAATTTTTCAGGGGCCATAAAGCTACATGCATGGTACCAAATAGTTATATGTACATATTTTCACAGTCTTTCCTACATTTTAAGGTATACTATCAGGAGGCAATGTTTTAGTCTTATATGTCAATGCTTTTTAAGTCAAATGAAAAGAATTAAATGTAATTATTAAATAATTAAATAATATATATATCTCTCTCTCTCAATTCATGCATTATTGGGTACTTCAATATGGTTTAGGTTTAGGACTTTTTCTTTATGGAGCTGGCTTTGTGTACAGCCAAGGCCAGCATCGTACTGGACAAGGTTCTTGCACTGCAACAACTTTGGATTCAAAAAAAGAAAAAATCATACCACAGCAGAAGCTGCAGTCACACATGAACAGTTCCTTTACATGCCTGTCATTGACTTCAGCTGAAGCCTATAAGACTGTATAATAAGCAGGATCCTGAGCTTCTGCTTATCAGAGAATGCAGCATTAGTCACTTTCCTCCTCATCTGTCCTTTTCAACCAAAGCAAGGTCTTAACCATGCACTATGTTGTGATTGTATTCTAGAGTTGATTGGTGACTAGTTGTTGTCACATACATTATGAATATGTGTGTATATTATGGCAGACCAAAAGGTTGAAAAAACTGTTTGCATGTGCCAGATAAAGTTGTGAAGCTCACAAATCAGCCCTGGCTCTGCTGCCAGATGCATGAGAAGATAACACTGCATCAGTGTAAACTCTCGGATGCATGTATAAATGCATGTATATACAGAATTTATGTTTGCATATTTATTCTTTCATTTTGAATAATACATCCAAGTGTAGCAGTTAAATATTTTTATGATCTCAAATCCAGTTGATCTGTCAAACTCTGTGGAGCTGACACACTGCTGAGTACACAGGGATGTCATCCAGCGCTCTTTTTATTTCAGACAGTAAATCGTTCCGTATCTTTAATGATAGCACTATATATTCAAGGAGTTTCTACATAGCTGGACTGACAACAAGATGTCTAGCAACACACAGAACAAAATATAGCACTTAGATTTCCTTTGACATTGTTAATCTAAGCCATTAAGAGGCAAAGAAACTCCTGTATGTTTGTGATATATGTGAACAGTGCAATTTCATGCCAAAATGAAAACTAAAATTACCTTGTGCTGTGAAATCTGCATAAACACAGCCTCTTAGTGCCTACTATTCCATCATATATGTGCAAATGTGTTTCTGATGTGGATTTACATTGCATTTTTGTATTTCTGCTATTGGTTCATATGTTGCTATATTAGGGTCACTGTTCATATTAAAAAATGGAGACCTGGAAGGATTTCTGGCATGTGGCAGAATCTGAGGAGTAATGTAAGAGACGGCAAAGACAAAACTCAGAAACTTGAAAGAAAAAATCTAATCGGAAATTTTCTGAACAAGGTGAGAGCAAAAGGTAGAAAAAATAAATTGCATAACTTATGTCTTCCCTCTAAAGTCCAACCAAAAGCTAGAATCATTAATTACATAGTTCCATATTCATAAGCTTCTATGATTTCACATCCACAGAAACAAAGAAGTTGAATCAACTCCCTCCAGCTTTTTCTACCTTTCTGATTCTCTGTAACATTGAGAGACTTGAGTGTCTTTGATACTTTCATACTTTTGAACAACTTTGACTGTAAAATTACAGTTCTATTTTTCTACAATGATCACTATTATATGGTTTTGTCTATTGGGCGATCGTGGCTCAAGAGTTGGCAGTTGTAACCGGAAGGTTGCCAGTTTGAGTACCGGCTCGGACAGTCTCGGTCGTTGTGTTCTTGGGCAAGACACTTCACCTACCATCTACTGGTGATGGCCAGAGGGGCCGATGGCGCGATATGGCAGCCTCGCTTCTGTCAGTCTGCCCCAGGGCAGCTGTGGCTGCAACTGTAGCTTGCCTCCACCGGTGTGTGAATGTGAGAGTGAATGAATAGTGGAATTGTAAAGCGTTTTGGGTGCCTTGAAAAGCGCTATATAAATGCAATCCATTATTATTATTATTATTATTATTATTATTATTATTATAACTCATCAAGAATTGACCGAGCCTTGCTTAAAACCCTCAAATTCTAGAGTGTTCACCTAAAGTGGTGCCTGCCACTTTGCATCACACCTTTGCAATACCCTTAGGTTTTTAACGTAAAGGAAGCAATACCGGCTGATAAAAGTTTCAATAAAACAGGAGTAAAACATTCTCATAAAAGTGCAATTAGCACTGAAATAGAACAGTTTGGTGGGCTTTTTCTTTTTAACTATTTACACACTGTATCAACATAACATTCAGATTCACATGTCACTGTGAAGAATGGACTCAACACAAACAGTCTTTCCATGCTCAAGCAGGCTTTATTTAACACTCAGCAGCTGATTCTGTTGCTTTGGTACAGAGCACTCAGGAAACAGGCACTCCTTAGCTGCTGCAACCAACTGCTCCTTCTACTCCGCTGTCACTAAAAGCACAGAGAGAGGAAAAAGATCATTAGGCTGAGCACACGCACCTGCCTCTCTTGGCACACCTTCGCGTCGCCCTCACAGCTCCCTGTGCCCCCCCTCCCCTTGTAACGTCGGGTTGTGTTCAGTCGTTGAGAGGAGGCGGTAGAAACCTTAGCTGGATAGTAGAATACACGATCACACTGGTACTGGGAATTCCACTGCGTATCCTTTAATGCACATTTTCTTCATCAACCATACAAAGCCCGGCTGAACGGCAGCTGCTTATCAAACATGACAGACAGTGTTCATACAACCTGTAACGTTGCAAAGGGTTCTGGAGGGGTAAAACATATAAAGTCCGTCTTTCTCCATGTACTCACGTGCAAGCACGTTGTTCCCATAAATCACAGAGAGGGCAGTGGTGCACACTAATGACCTCATAACCCCTTGACTTATGTTACATTAAAGAGACACCACACCATTGTGACTGTTACACCCTGCAGCAGGACAGAGCGTGGGGTGTCATCACGAGGTCTACTAGGTAAATTAGAGTCTAACTTCCATGTTTTTCACTTTGTGAATGTTAGTGCTTCCCTTTCAGCTGATTTCAAGACTGTATGTTGTTGTTTACCTGACCTCGCTGTAAATGAGATGGAGAGTTCTGTTTCAGAGCAAGTCATGGGCACAATTATGCCTGGTGTGTTGGAGTCCATTTATAATAAACCAAAGTGTGGTGTTTCTAAGCCAGGAGACACTGTAATGGAGTTTTGTGCACAGCCTGATAATGAGACAGGTTGAAGAATATGAAGAGAAAGGTTGAGACATGGTTCTGCTGGAGTTTTTCCTCCCACTGTCTCCAAGTGTTTGCTCATTGGGATTTTTTTCATTGTTAAGATTTTCTCTGTTGTATTTTAGTAGTCACTTCACATCATAAATCTTGAGGCAAGTGATCTTGTAATTTGGCACCATGTACATAAAATTAAATTGAAACTGGACTGAAGTGGGTCAACAAAGAAACAGCAATGAAAAACAACAAATAACCAGACTCAACAGAGAAACAACAAAACAACAGCAACATTAATAAAAGTTAAAATGAAAACATTCAGATGTTCCAGCAAGAAGGTCCTGAGTTCAAATCCAGCACCTGGCTTGAGGACTTATGGTGTGGAGTTTGCATGTTCTCCCAGTGTTTGCATGGGTTTCTCACTAAGTACTCCAGCTTCCTCCCACAATCCAAAGACATGCAATTTGTTGTAAAATGTATTCTGCAGCAGGACAACAACTCCAAACATACAGCCAAAGTCATTAAGAACCATCTTCAGTGTGAAGAAGAACAAGAAGTACTGGAAGTGATGGTATGGCCCCCACAGAGCCCTGATCTCATCATCATCGAGTGTGTCTGGGATTAATGAAGAGACAGATGGATGTGAGGAAGCCTACATCCACAGAAGATCTGTTTGGAACAACCTACCAGCTGAGTTGATGCTGTTTTGAAGGCAAAGGGTGGTCACACCAAATATTGATTTGATTTAGATTTCCTTTTTGTTCATTCACTGCATTTTGTTGACTGATGAAAATAAATGATTAACACTTCCATTCTTGAAAGCATTCTTTCTTTACAGGATTTGTTCTCACCTGCCTAAAAATTTTGCACAGTATATATACTTTTTTTCTACAGCTGCGTGAAGGTGCACGAAGGTAGAGAATGGGGCAGTAGCATTAAGAGATTTGATTGGGTGATCCAATGTAAATAAATACCTGGTATACCAGATTACCAGCCATGCCTTGCATACGACTGAAAAGCTTGTAGAACCACACTTAGTTTCTGTATGTCTCACACTGTTTTAGAGGAGTGTTAACCCAATATACAACTTTGCTTCAGTTCAGTGAGAATTATAAGCATTAATTTATGCACAGCTCTCTTAAGGTCTCACCACAGCATTTTAAACCAGCTGAGATCTGGACTTCACTTAGCCATTTAGCCATCACCATAAAGTGATGGCTAAAATGTGACATGTAGTCTAAAGCACTTTGAGCTCTCAGTATGTCTGGAAAAGTGCTGTAGGCCTATAAATCTCAGTACTTTACACTGATTGATTGATCAACGGATGGAGAATTAATAAACTAAAGAAGAAAAGAAATTCAAACTTGAATTTGAGTTGAGTAAAGTTGTACCCAAATTCACCATATACCAGGATAGAGACAGACTGATAGAACAGATAGAAAAGCTTAAGCTAATGAAGGAGCAATTCCAATAATTCAGCAGGGCTTATAGCAAGATGATGTTACTTCTGAGATCCACATTGGATGTTCTTTGTGATGTTTATGCATCCACCAAGAGCCAGCCAGGACCTGTAAAATCCTCTTGCTAATAGTAAACTATTAATAAAAGAACACACTCCTTGGGCAAGTTTTTAATTGGCTGTGAAGCAGCTCCTCAAATTTACATGCAAATTACTACTTCAGTGAGGTGAAAAAAATATTCAGTGAGTTGATAAATATCACCTGTTCAAATGCAAAGGGGATTTTTCTCCTCAACGGAACACAAGTCAAATGGCGCGTTTATTCCTCCGTTTCCCAGTCTGACTGCCTGAAGCCAGCATTGTTAGCTGCTGTCATTGATAGTGGCTGTTGGTACCCACTGCTAGAGAGAAGAAGACCTGGGGTCATAGATGAATATTTAAAACTGCTCCCATATCAAATTAGATGTGACCTTGCAATACAAAAGACTTGTGCCCCGTTATTCTTAAAAAGAGCCTAATTTGCTTTCAAAGCTCCACTCTGTTATAAATATGCCTGGGAGGAATGAGAGAAAAAATGCAACCACAAAAGATTTTATTTCTTTCTGTTTTCTTCTCTTGCTACATTCCACAATGCGCAGAAGTAGAAGAAAAGAATATGAAGAGAATGCTGGAGAGACAAAAGACTGTTAGGCTGTGTATGGGAAATGGTATTATTATTTCACAAACAACAAGCAGATTTAATCAACTGCTGCACTGAAATATTAAAGCGTTATGGATTACTATTACTTCTACATACTGGCAATCATGTATGGTAATAGTACAGAAGAAAACCAAAATGCACCACTGAACGACACAGGAAATCATTCCTGCCTCTGGCTATCTCTCTGTACAACTTCTCAATCTAATGCACAGTACACGCTGCAATAGTTACACCCTTTTGCACATGCTCTACAGTAAAGTAACAAATGACAAAGTTTTACAGGAGAGAATTAAATGTCAGTCATATATATTTGTATATATATTAGAGCTATTTCTTAGACTTGTAAAATTTGTATTGTTGTATTTAATTCGTTTAGTCTGTTACTGTTAAATTTTCTTGGAGCAGCTGTAACCCACATAATTTCCTTGGGGATCATTAAAGTATTCTGATTCTGATAATGGGATCCAATCTTTGCACATCTTGTTATATGCAAAATCGTTAAAGAAGCACCTTTAACCTCCTAGGACCCGGCGGCCACATATGTGGACATCACATTTTCGGTTGTCTAGACCAAATACTAAATTTCGATCTACAAGGGCCTGATATCCACTTACGAGGACGTTATGCTGCCACTGTTCTACCGAAATTTAAAGCGAATGTCCTCATATGTGGATCTCGTTTTTCTCAGAAACAAAAATCACATGAAAAAAAAAATCCCATTGCAAAGAGAAATTAAAAATGCATGCCATGAAATAGTTCGGGTCTTAGGATGTTAAGGCTCCTTGTACAAAACAAAGAGAAAGTTATGTGAGTAAAAGAGCGGTCTTCAATAAAACCTACTTCTTGGCCAGATTTTGCCAGGAGTGGCTGAGGTAAAATGAGGTTGCAGGATACAGCTGAGAAGTGTGCCTGTGTTGGTACACTTGACAGTAAAAAGCAGAGATGCCTCAAGTTTTAAGCCTCACTAGTATCCATACGGATGAGGAATAAAAAATTCACCCATTATAGATTTCTTATGATGGAAGAAACTATCCGAAGGATCCAAAACCATGTTTTTTACCTGGCCCTTAAAAAGGAGAGATTATGTCTCGACAAGATAAACAACAGCTTCTGGATGCGGTGGAGGGAGGCACTGGACCATGGACCCAACTAATGTGTAGAAGATTGCTCTGTGTGTGTTATAAAGGGTGTGAGGGTGATGCTTTTTTTACTTGCTTTTTTTTTTACTCTTTCCCTCCATTTGTCTTCTTAACGGCCTTGCCTCAGGCCACGGTTGCAGAATAGATTGTACATTCTGACAGAATCCATTCTCTGTTGTATGTGTTTCACTATGTGGGTGTGCGAGTATAACGTACATTTGGGCTGGCTTCCTCCATCTTTACTGTTTGTGTATGTATATGCACACTTTATATATATGTGGATTTTAATACAGTCATCATGCCCTGTGGCAAGATTTTATTTCACTTGCCTTCACTGGCTCTCAAATAAACTTTGATGCTTTGTGTGTCTGTAAATGTGCATTATTTCTCTTGATAATGGTTTCATGGTTGTATCTAAACTCACAAGGCCTCACAATTACTTCTAGGCTGGACTACTGTAATTTATTATTATCAGGGTGTTCTAAAAACTCCCTGAAAAGCCTTCAGTTAAATCAAAATGCTGCAGCAAGAGTACTGACAGGGACTAGAAAGAGAGAGCACATTTCTCCTATATTGGCTTCTTTTCATTGGCTCCCTGTTAAATCCAGAATTGAATTCAAAATCCTGCTTGTCACATACAAGGTCTTACATAATCAGGCCCCATCTTATCTTAATGACCTTATAGTACCATATCACCCCATTAGAGCACTTCTCTCTGGCACTGCAGGCTTACTTTTGGTCCTAGCGTATTTAAAAGTAGAATGGGAGGCAGAGACTTCCCAGTTTGGATTCGGGAGACAGACACCATCCCTACTTTTAAGATTAGGCTTAAATCAGGTGACCCTGAATCCTCCCTTACTTATGCTGCAATAGGTATAGGCTGCTGGGGGATTCCCACTGATGCACTGAGTATTTTTTCTTCAGTCACCTTTCTCGCTCACTATGTGTTAATAGACCTCTCTGCAGTGAGTCATACTTGTTATTAATCTCTGGCTCTCTGGTCAATCTCTGGTTTTACAGCATATCTTTTATCCTGTCTTCCTTCTCTGTCTCTCTATAATTAAAACTGAATTGAATTTTAGTACAAATCTATTTAATTCCTCTTAGTTTATGTGCATTTTTGAGTGACTAGTCGCCAATCAAAACAATAAAGTCAAAATGGCTCACATACATCTAAATCCTCGACTGAAATTAAAACTGAAAAAGTTTCTGGGCCTGGAAAGTGAAGCCAATGTTAAAGTGCCTTAACCTTGCATCTTCTAATGGCCAGGAATTGGCAAGCTCTTTGACATAACATGATGTTCATTTAGTAAAGTATATATATGGTCCCAGTTAGAACAAAAAAGGCTGATAATACTTGTAATGTTTCTGTGTGCCTTGTTAGTTGGCACCATAAGCAGTATCCCCAGGTTTCTCTGTCAGAGCCCCATTCAGCCATCACCTCCAGTTTCACCAACACCAATAGACGGTAATGGCCAAAAGGATGTGGCTACATCCATCCTTTAGATACCATTTTTGATATAAACCAGGAGTCAAAATACAATTGTAAAACTGGTTTTATAATTACAACTCACATTTTTGATTATATCAACTGTAATATCATTTTTAGATGTAACTTTTCTACAGAAACTACAAATAGCCAAGCAGCTGTTATATTTTGTCTGCAGTGTTTTAAGACAGTAATTTCTACGTTTTATCATTACTTCAAATGTTCAGGAGCTCACAAAGCCCAATCAAACCATAATATTTTTTTGTCCACGATGACCCCTGAGCTGTCATCACAGTTGATAAGCTATAAGTCAACAGGCAGGAAACACCACCCTATAGCTACACAAATGCTTCTTTCTGCTTTTCTCTTTTCACTCCCCTTTCCTACTAATAGACAAGACTACATAAAACAATTAATGCTGGTTTAATCGGCATATCCAGTTTTTAAAATGTATTTCCTTTGTTTTGTTTTGATTTTCTTGGTGTTATTATTGTTGATTTTAGGTCACTCAAAAATGTTGCAAAAAACTAAACAAAACCAAAAAGAACTTAGGTTGAATGTTCTTCCTTTGACAACTCATCATTGTCATCATAGGTCAAACTTCTGCTTTGACAATCTTATCTTGATGTTGAACCAATTCACAGTCCACAGCTCTATTAATGTCATAAAAAAAATAAATCTCCTCCTGTCACTCCCCTCCAGATTTTGTAGACTTTTCAATTGAAAACTGCCAAAAACTTCTCAATAATAGCAATAATATCTCAATAAAACTGAACTGAATTAATTTTCCTTGCAGATTTAACTTTGTGATCTAATGGCCAATTTCCAAATGAAGTGCACCTTTTAAACTATAGAATAAAACCATGATTAAGACAGGATGTGCCGAGTCTCTGGTTTTGATCATTAAATTGGATAAATAAGAAGCATTTGTTCAAGCATACAAATAACTTCAATTAGATAATGCTCTTTTCCTCTGTTCTTCCAAAATGTCTTTGGTAGATCTCAGTGCTTAAAAAGCACATATTTGTACTTGCATGGATGATAGCATATTTGATAAGCACCATTTCAGTACAAATAAAGGGCTACAGTTTTAAATATGAGTCAGTCACATGCAAAGCCATTCTGATAGCTGAACCTCCACCAGCACCAAGTACAATTTCATATCAACATGGATGATAGTACATGTGATAAGCACTACCATCATTTAGCAACAATTTAATTGAACTGTATCCTGAAAGCCCTCTGACCACAACTAACTCCTGACTGACAGCCTTACATGCTGTATGGGGTTTTTTCTTTGTGTGCATGTGTGTTGGTGTTCCTGTGTGGAGGTGAATGAGTATTTTCAGAAATCACCAAATGCTCATTAGCACCAATGCCCCAGCAGAGACCCACTCAGAAAACTCACTCACCTCAGGTACTTTAAATAGACACACCACAGTGATACTGTCAGTCAGACTAAGCTCTGCTTTCAGAATGTGTGAGACAGAAAGGGAGTGGGATGGGTTGAGGGTTCAGGAACAAGTGATACGTAATAAGTAACAAAAAATTAGTGTAGCCTCAGAGGGCAAAAACAGGAAATTGGAGTGCTGAGGTAAAAATGATTAAGTCTTGACCTTGGCTTGAGGGGTAGAAAAGAGTCTTGATCTCATTTTAATTGTGTGTGTGTGTGTGTGTGTGTGTGTGTGTGTGTGTGTGGATACACAAGCTTCTTTATATTCATTGTGTAGATACAAATGTCTCTGATCAGTTGTGAGGAGCTTTCTTTGAACAGTCCTATAGACACTTGCTTGACACAGAGACAGTGCCTCATGGCCTTAAATTTGTCTTCCGTCTTCACTCCGACACACACACACACAAAGCATTTTAAATTCACAACTTATATCCTATGCTAAATGCAAGGAAATTGCCTTTTCTCGACCACTGTTTTCAACCACCTGTCCTCCACTAAATATTATGTCTATCTTTGACAGACTCCCAGAGAATTACCGATGCAAAAATGCTTCCAATATGAAACCCTTTTCCAGGTTTGTCTTGACCTTGCTCCAGTTAGCCTTTTCAAGAGCATATTTAATAATCTGTTATAAATTCATTGTTGAATTTGACAGTTTTCCTTAAGACTGTAACTGTGAAATTTTAACATAAATACAAAACCAGAGACACTTCACAGAATTGTATACCTGATTTTTTTATATAGTTTATCGTCAACATTTAGTTCTAAAAAAAAAAAAAAAAAAAAATGATTGGCCTTTTCTGGCTTTATTGGACAGGTGTACAGGTGAAGAGTGACAGGAAAGGGAAGCAAAGGGCCGCAGGGCTGACTCAAACCTGGGCAGTCCACTCTCAGGTGTATGGCATATGGGTGCCTGCTCATTTCACTGAGCTAAACCGGCACCCAGCATTTACGATTTTTAATAATTTCATAGAAATCATATAGTGCTGTGGAAAGCATTTGCCTTCCACAGCACTATATTCTCCTGTGGGGAAGGAGGACCCAGGCGCGGAGCTCTGTGTGTAAGCAGTGCGTTTATTTACAGTGCGAAAACAGACAATAAATCCCCGTCCTCTCCCTTCACTCCTGTGTCGTGTCTTCTCTGAAAAGTCCATGTCTTTGTGCTCTCCGCTCCCGTGTCTCAGCACTCCCCGTGCTGGCTGCTGTCTGGCGTTACACACTTTTCCTGGGGAAACCATAGAAGCAGCCATTAGGACACTTTACAACTGCGGGCATACACGCACTAACTTAACTGAGCTGAAGGCTAATGTGGAGTCTCACGCAATGATCCCGCGTCGGTGGGATCACTGCGTGAGACTCACCACACCATTAAGTAGCTCCCTCCGCCGACGCTGATCCGCTGCAGGTGTGTGGCATCCTCCTCGGGCGTGGCCAGTCATCCACAGGCCTGACGGTGCCTGTATCCCGGCCTCCTGCGAGTGAGCTTTATTTACACGGTGAGGATACAAACAGAAGTGGTGATGACATGAGCAGAACCTAAAGGAAACCTAAACTGGGGAAGCTAGTAAAACAGACTGGAAACCTTAAACCAGAGGAAACAGAGAGACTCAGGGAGACAACACAGACAGACCAGCGATGAGCACGAGAGGACACACACTATAAATACACAGAGGGAAACGAGGAAACTATACACAGGAGGGAGACACGGCTGAACCTAATTAACATGACGAAACAGGGAGGATATGAAACTGAACACACTGACATCAGACATGGACCTTTAAAGTAAAATAGGAAATACACAGACTGGACTCAGAGACACGGTACAGACAAAGAACAGAGGGAACACACAGGCAGGGATGACTAAACCCTTGACCGAGGAAGAACAGAACCCGAAACCAAAGAACTAGAAAACCACAACCAGAATACATAACAATAACAATGAACACAAAATGCTGGGTCAAATGACCCAGGACCATGACATATTCTTTCTCTCCAATTGATCTTTTTGAGTTAACTTAAATAATAACTTCCTCCAAACCATCAGTGTGTCTCTTAGACCGCATTCTGCAAGGATACTAAAAGAAGTCCTACGATTAATTAATGCTTAATCTTAAATGTGATCAATCAATCTCTATTAATGAGCTATGTAAAACAGGCCTTTAAGGTGACAGTAAGTAATCTACTACTTATCCATCACTTGACCCGGCTGTCTTACCTAATTATAGGCCAATCTCCAACCTTATTGCAAAAATTCTTGAAAGAATAGTTGTAAAACAGCTAACAGATCATCTGCAGAGGAATGTTTTATTTGAAGACTTTGAAGAATTTTTTTTTACTCTGTTTCATTTCATCTGTGCAAACAATTGAAAAAGGCCTGGGTGCTTAGGAAAACCTAAATACACACGTGTAAATGAATACTAGTTTTACTGCTATTATCATTATTATTATTAGTAGTAGTAGTAGCAGTGGTAGTTGTAATACATTGGGTTGATATATCGCGCGTGTGTGTGTGTTCATAAATGAAATGTTCTGACATCAGTGTCGTCACTCAAGCTGTTTTAATTTTGGCTTCCCCACTATTGTTTCAGTTTCCTCAGTATGACTGTCTCCTGCTTCTTTGTCTTTCTCACTACAAAAACACATAATTATGCATAAGGACCTTATTCGAAAAAGCGATTTAAGCCATATTTTATAAAGCTCAGAACTGGATGACCATCTTTGCTGTACCATACACGTTGACTTGACAAGTGGTATTCCATAGTAAATGTAGCTATATCGCCATATCATTTCTTTATCTCATTTATGCAAGTGAAAAATACATATCGATTTAGCCATCAACCCAACCACACTTTCACTTTTTTTCTCTCCACAACTGCAGTTTACTAATTCCATCTCCTTATTATCTTTCATCAGTGAGCCAAGCTGGTTGACATTTTGGGGATGGCCTTTGGAGTTCTCGTCTCCTCCACTGGCTCACTTTAAACACATACATCATATCAGTTTCAGCCTTTGCCCAGTCACACAAGATGCAATTATAGTTTCCTTTGCTCAATCATTTCCTTTATGTATGATAGATGAATCTTATAATTTATGTATAGGCTCAAACCAGAAATTTCTGCATTAAAAATGCAGTGAGTTAAACAACATTGTCAAGCTGTCTCTGTCATCCATCCTAACATCACATTTTTATTCATGAGGTGTGGCAGCTGAGTTTGAAAATGATTTATAAATTAGAGAGTGTGCATTTCAAGACCTTTTTGTTCATTTTAACACTTAAAAATTGCAATAAATGAAAGATATGGCTATATAAACAAAAAGAAGTAATCGCCAAAAGATATGTAGATGCATGAATAGCTGCATGAATAAAAGCTTGGAGATTGCTTGGTGTGTAACATATGCATGGATGCGCATAAGACATATGATTAAACTGCACAAGTAAATTTCGAAGGCTCAGAATACTATCTCTACTTAGAGCTTAGTTATGTGGGCTTGATAAGTTCATTTGATCTGAAAATGTGTGAGCGTAGTTCACATAAAAATCTCCTGCAGTTGCTCTTCATTCATAATCAGAGAAGAGTGAAACTTAAAGAGAGTCTTTTCTGTTTGATTTAATTCCCGGAGAGGACAGTGTTTTACATAACCACACATGCAAGATTTGTGTGGAATGTTTCGAAATTTAAACCGGAACTTTCCCAGCTTAGTAGCCATCTGCCATGTCAAGTCATTTTCCTCTGTTGTTATTGTTAGCTTCTCTACAGTTCCACGGTATGCTATTAGAGCTACCAAGGAACACATTTAATGAATCCCTGACCCATACATCTTTTCAGCCATTTCATTCTAACTGGTTCCAAAACATTAATGAGTTAAAATGGCCACAGACTCACCTAAACCCTTTAAAATTCATCTAAATCAAGAGGCTAAAAAGAGGTAATTTCTCAAGGTGAGAGTACTATGAACAAGTGAATGTTCATAAAGGATTTTCTTTATTACTAAATCATTTGACAAATCTAATGCATTTCTTAAGCATTGCTCTGCTAATACTCGACAATCACATGTATGTTCAGATCTCACAGTGTTTTTAGATTTGAGAAATGTTTTATGTTTAAGTTTTGTTCCATGTTTTATTCCTCTGGAAAGTTAATATTTTCACTGGTCACACTTTATAAGAATGTCACTCTATTAAGCATTAGTAAAGAATTGTATCGTATTGTTTGGTATTGTCTCTACAGGTTTGTGCTGTAGAGATTTGTGCTAGAATAATGATGAGTGAGGCTGGGTGTTTTTTTTTTTCTCCGTGTTTGTTATCTGATCAGCGAGCTGTGTTTTATCCTTTGACACCCAGGCTTGAGGTGGAGTGTAGATCCCGATCAGAATGAATGAAGAGAATTCCCTGAAGCAAATACATTTTCTTGGTGTTGGTGACCCTATACACAACATGAGAAAAATAAAACCTCTAAACACATTTTATCTAATGTTGTATATATATGTTGTTATCATTTATTTTCTACCCTCATTATTCAAGTCTGATCTTCATTTGTATATTCCATTGTTAAGTCTTCAGTTATTGTTAATTTCAGTTACTGGGGCTGGTGGGTTTTCTTTAGTTAGATCTCTTTTGTATGTCTATCTTCTGATTTGTCTATCATGTCTCCATTTGTGCTTTTGTCTTTCAGTGTTCCCCTGTGCAGTCCATCTGCCTTGCCGTATGTCAAGTAAATCTCTGCTGAGTTGTCTTCCCCTTTTATTGCTGTAATGGCAATTGTCTTTGCCCAAGCTGATAGTGACAAAACAGTACTTGTTGCATGTATGCCTTTAGGAACGTTCAGTTACAAAAATGCCAAAAATTCTTCTTCACACACGGTGTGAGTTAATTACAAGGTTAATTATGGAGTTGCACAGGATTCTGTCCTGTGGGGCCAATTCTATGTGCATGCTTCCCTAAGGCAGTATCATTAAAAGGGATATGCATTTTCATTCCTGTGCAGAAAATACCTAACTTTATCTATCTATGAAGCCAGATGGCACACATCAAACTTTAGTTTAAGTCATAATTTAGGCATATAAGTTCTTTTAGTTGATTCAGTTGAGAGTTGCTTTCTTGACATCAAGTGCTACGTGTGTTCATATTGTTAATCTTCTTTTCCTCCCAAGAGTTGGCATTTTATGAGAAACAGCAACCACAGAAGGCTCACCCTTCCCACCCTGTTTGTTGAGAGCGGGCGACCGTGGTGCTGGGGGTTGTGAAGTGCATCTGTAACCGTAAGATCGCCGGTTCAATCCCCGGGCTCTCTGTCCTGGTCGTTGTGTTCTTGGGCAAGACACTTTACCCTACCGCCTACTGGTGTTGGCCAGAGGGGCCGATGGCGTGATATGGCAGCCTTGCTTCTGTCAGTCTTAATTTCAAACTCGTCTGCCTTTCTACACAACTTAAGACATTCTGACTGGCTCTCATGTCTTCAGAACATTTTTAGCTTGTTTTTATTCGTTGACATGTTGATACATTTCATCATTTTTTCCCCCTCTTTCATTAGTTTTTATTTAGTTATTGTCTTTTTTTAATTCAGTTGAATTGAGTAAGTCAGTTGAATTTGTTCACCTGAACCTAGCATTTTCAGTGGGAGAAACATTTCGTCACTCATCCAAATGACTTCTTCAGTCTCACCTGACTGCAGGTTTCTCCAACCTAATAAGCACTACATTTGCGTAATTACTGAAACTAGGACCACTAGACTTTGGTACTGTCAGCTTTGGCTGCAGTAATGCGGCAAATCTAGCGCTAAGTCGCTAGCGGAGATTTGCCGTGTTAATGCGGTTATGGCGTTAACATCATTTTAACGAGATTAACGCTGACAGCACTAATATAAAAATAACTGAATCAAGCTAAATATGGGCATTCTGTAATAAGGTGGTCAATCATGGAGGGGCTCACATGAGAGATATATTACCAATCACCTTCATACGATTGCTTTCATGACTCACAGCCTTGGCCAGTCCCTTGAAATGTATACCGGAGAGACAGAATGCAGGAGAATAAAGCAGCATAGGCCTGAAGCCTCTCATTGAGATAATTGACTTGATTGGCTACAGATATAGAGCCACGTCCTCTACATGGCTGGGGTCTACCAGATGAGGAAAGTTCTCAGGTGCAGCCTTTGCAAAGCTGCCCCTGATAAAACCCAGCACATAACAGCAGGGTATAAAATGCTAGCAGGCAGGGCTTATAGAAAGTCATAATCAAGTGGCTTGCAGTGTACACAGAAACATCTGTGCTGATTATAGCTTGAAAATCCTGCAGATTAATTAATTAATTAATTATGTGACATGAGCCAAGTTGTGAATAAAGGCATGGGTCATTATCACCAGATTTGCATTTATTAATTTTTGTGTTCCAGGTGTTTTATGTTTTCTTTTTCTGACAGGTGCAGAAGTTGGCAACACAGTTTGCTTTTCTAGTTGTGCTCATTTGTATGTATTATTGTAGGGTCTACCTTACAATGTAATGCACCTTGAGGTGACTGTTGTTGTGATTTGGCGCTATATAAATCAAATTCAATTGAACTGAATTATCATTTTATTATATTTTTGTCACAGCTGGGGCAGCAGTCGTGTGGAGGTGAGAATGAGGATCCAACAGATTTCATAAATACAATGTATAGTAACTCCCTTTTCCCTGTAATTATAAAACCAAGTAGAATAACAATTGATACAGCTACATTGATAGATAATATATTCACAAATAAAATTGACCATGAAATAGTAGGTGGACTTCTTATAACTGATATAAGTGATCATCTTCCTGTTTTTGCAATTTTTCAAAATTATTTTGGGATTAAAACTAAACAAAAGAATCAAATATTTGATATGATACGACATAGAACAACAAGAGCCATTGCTGCCCTCCAGGTGCACTTAAAGGAACACAATTGGAATGAGGTTTTTGCAAATGAAGATTCAAATAGTGCATATGATGCATTCTTATCAACTGTAATTTCACTATATGAAAAACATTGTCCTTTAATGAAAATCACTAGAAAGCATCACAGATCAAATAAGCCATGGATCACAAAGGGGATAGAAGATGCATGTAAAAAGAAAAATAATCTATATAAGAGATTCATAAAACAGAGGACAAAAGATGCTGAAATAAAGTACAAGTCACATAAAAATAGATTAGTAAATATTATAAGAACAAGTAGGAAAGAATATTACCACAAATTATTGGAGTAAAGTAGAAGTAACACACAAGAAACATGGAGGATATTAAATAGTATAATCAAAAACGGCTCAAAAAATAAGAATTATCCAGATTATTTTAAAAAAGATAAAGATATTGTGCTTGATAAAACTAAAGACATTGCAAATGAATTTAATGATTTCTTTGTAAATGTTGGCTTTAATTTAGCAAAAGAAATTCCAGAGTCAAGAAATAATAACGACCTAAATAAACATATTACTCAGAATGTGTCCTCCATGTTTATTGGTGCTGTAACTCATAGAGAAATAATTAACATTGTGAAGACATTTAAAAATAAAAAGTCCACTGACTGTTTTGGTATTGACATGACATTAGTTAAAAGTATTATAGAATATATAGTGCAACCTTTCGCATACATTTGTAATCTGTCCTTTCAAACTGGTGTATTTCCCTCACAAATGAAAATAGCAAAAGTTATTCCAATCCATAAAAACGGAGAGAGATGTCAGTTTACCAATTACAGGCCAATATCACTACTCCCACAGTTCTCAAAAATTTTAGAAAAGTTATTTGTTAATAGACTTGATAAATATATTGAGAAGCATAATCTCCTAAGTGCTAACCAATATGGCTTTAGAGTGAAAAGGTCCACTTCGATGGCAGTGATGGAACTTGTAGAAGGGATATCTAATGCTATAGATAATAAGGAATATACTGTTGGTGTTTTTATAGACTTAAAAAAGGCGTTTGATACAATTGATCATTCTATATTAACGAATAAACTAGAGAGATATGGCATAAGAGGGTTAGCATACAAGTGGATGAAAAGTTACCTGGATGACAGATATCAATATGTTGAATTCAATAATGTAAAATCTAAGCAGTTGAAGGTAACTTGTGGTGTTCCTCAGGGCTCTGTGCTGGGCCCTAAATTATTTATATTATATATAAATGACATATGTAGCATTTCCAAACTGTTAAAATGTGTATTGTTTGCTGATGATACCACTCTGTATTGCTCAGGTAAAAACCTAGAACAGCTTCTGACTACAGCGGAAAAGGAGTTAAATATATTAAAAAACTGGTTTGATGTAAATAAGTTATCATTAAATATAAAGAAAACAAAATTGATTATTTTTGGCACTAGACAAATGAAAAATGTATCTAAAATCAGGGTTAATGGAATTGAAATTGAAAGAAATAAATTGAAAAAAAATAAATTTCTTGGAGTGATAATTGATGATAAGCTGAGTTGGAAGTCTCATATAAACCATGTGGAAACAAAAATGTCAAAAACCATTGCTATTCTCTATAAAACAAAGCATGTCCTGAACAAAAAAATCATTATACACACTTTATTGTACTCTGTTGCTTCCATATATGACTTACTGTCTGGAGATATGGGGTAATGCATATAAAACGAACACTCTTCCTATTTTCAAGTTACAAAAAAGAGCTATATAAATTATAAACCAATCAAACTATATAGAACCAACTAACATTTTGTTTATTAATCTGAATACCCTGAAATTTTATGATTTAGTTGAATATAAAATGGCACAGATAATGTATAAAGCACAAAATAACTTGCTTTGCCCCAGTACTCAGAAGCTGTTCAAAGTCAGAGAGAGTCAATATGACTTAAGGGGAACAGATTTTTTTTAAAAAAACAAGATAAGGACAAATATAAAGCAGAGATGTGTTTCTGTTAGAGGAGTTAACCTGTGGAATAGTTATGACAGTGATTTAAAAAGGTGTAGTTCATTTTCCTTGTTTAAAAATATGTTTAAAAATAGAGTATTAGAAAAATATATATATCAAGAATGAAAAGAGCAAAAAACAAAAAAACAAAAAAACAACTCTTGATTCTTTTGCTTTGATGTAGTTACTTATTTAAGGTGGAAAGTTTTTTTTTCTTGTTTGTTTTGTTTTTGCTTTGTTTTATTATTTGCTTCGAGCCCTGTGTACAGGAGCTGCATGCAAAAAGATCTTTTGTTAAAAGGGTTGGCGTAATAAGCAAATGCTTCAGCCAATACCTTTTGATTAGCCTTGTCTCATGCTTTCTTGCTTTGTGGTAGATCTTTGTTCTGTCTTCACTGAGATATTTGAATGCTAATCAATAAAATCAAATCAAATATAGCAGACAGTGGCAGAGGTGAGTGAGTTTATTTACAGTGAAAAATAACCAAGGCGATGGCAGAACTGAACATAAACCTAAACTGGAAAAAACTAATAATAACAAAACCATAACTCACAAAGGTACACAGGAAAGACACAGAGAAAGCAGGGCAGAGAGACACAGAGTAATGCAGACGACGTGGCGAGGAACACAGGCAGGCACACACTATAAATACACACAAGGTAATGAGGGAATGACACACAGGAGGGGAACACAGCTGAACCTAATTAGACACAACGAGACACAAACCTTCAAAGTAAAACAGGAAACACCCAGACTATTTTACAACACAAACTCGGGGACACGAACAGAGCACAGAGGAAAGACACAGGTAGGGCTGATAAAACACTAAAGCACTAAACACAAGAACCAAACCCTAAGAACTAATACAAAATAAGAATTAACACAAAACATAAGATGATACCAAAAATGAACACAAAACACTGGGTCAACGAGCCAGGATCATGACAATTTTCTGCTATTTTTTCTTTTCCCCCCATCTGTCCTGCATTAGCCATTTTCATACTATACCACATATATAATGTAATAACTGAAATAAAACAAATTTAAATGAATAATAGAATAGAATATCAGTTTATTGTTATTGTACATGTATAATGAAATTATGGTTGCTCCACACCAGCTCTGCAGGAATAAAATATAAATAGTCAGACAGCAGGAATAAATAAAAAATATGTGCAGTCAAGTGGAATACATACAAACTAGAAGAATATATATAAAGGAAGAGAAAGGCACACAATAGAAAAGGCACAAATTGGAGAACAAAGTGTTTGGAAGTAGTGTAAGAAATAAACAGATAAAAGATTCACATGAACAAGAGGAGCCTATAGAGATTTTATACATTTGTTCTTGGAAAAGCAAAGTGTGTTTGGCACCACAATGCATTCAGATGACAATTGTAATTGCTAAAACTGACAGAAGGGACAGGATTTAAAAAGAAAAAAAGAAAAAAAGGAAATATGCAACGGTGTGAGAACAATAAAGGAGAAATATTTTTGTTAGAGACATATTTATATAATTGTTACATTGTGTAGATCTTTGTGTCAAGCTGTTGCTAATATGTTGCTGATATGTTGTCTGCTGCCGAGACTCAATATTAGGGTTTGTAGTTATATTGGGATGTTTCTCATCAAATTCTTTGATGATAGTAAAGATTTTCTTTTTCTAGGATTAGATGACAGAGGATGCAGCTGGAAAGAAAAGTTATGCTCTGATGTTTCTTCAAACTGTATTTCAAGCAGCTGTCATGGTAAATGGTAAATTGACTGCAATAACTGAGCTCTCAAAGTGCTGTATACAACTTGCCCCATTCACACAAGCACTTTTTTTAATGCTTTTCCTAAACAAGTGCTTTCTATGAGATTTGGTGTGTGCTCATCTTTGAGTATTTGTGTAGGCATGTCTGTGTGTTAAAAGTGCATGTAAAGAGTGAGTTTGTGTCTGTAAGCCTTTAGAGAACTATGTGAAGAAGAAAAACTATGAGGCAAATTTAATATATTGAATTTCATTCTACACCCATTTGGACAACAAGTTGTATGGTTAGTCAGAGACCTCAGATACAGGTGTGGCCAATCAACACAACTTAGCCATTTTTGTGAAATTAGAAAAATGATTATTAATGGCTCTTTTTACTCAACATTGTCATTTTTAAAAAAATTTAAATTTAAAAATCTAATTTATAGTATATATGGTTTCATATAGACACTGACAGGGAAGACACAGTAATCAAAAATTATTTATTTATTTAGTGGCTTATATTTAATATTTAGATCGTATTGAGATTGATACTGCAGCAAATTTCCAGAAGAGTTGTACAGCATGTGTTGCTGTTTGAGGAAATACTCAATCATGTCTATGTTTAATCACCACTGAGGAAGGTAGCTGATGATATCAGGTTAAAGTTGATAGGACATGAATTGAGTTCTGATGGCAAAGGAGATGCCTTTGACTTCTCCTCCTCCTCCTCTGTCAGGTCAGACGGTCTTGTGCTTCTCGTTGAGCACAATCAATACACACACACCAGTTTTTCAACCACTTTCCCCCTCTCCTATTCACTCTGGTTGATGTACAGCCATAGCCAAAATGTTTCCCTGTGGCATGAATGCCAAAATTTAATTTTCATTTCTGTGCCACTAAAGGTTTTTGAAACATATGAAATACTTGTGATTATTTGTTGCTATATCAAAGAAACACAAAGAGCATGAAACACAAACTCATGCCACTGTCTTTTGGTCATGACTGGAATCTCTCTGGAATTCTGCTGTGGATTGTCCTCCCATAAATCACAAATGTGATGGCAGATACAGTCTGTTGGAAGATATTAGATGTTTTAGGTGTAATTGGCTTGTATTTGGTAGACTTGGAATTATTAGTGTGGGCAGGAACCAAATACATTTGTTGCTCAGTTTAGGAGATCATAGCACCATTACATCTTACAATTTTTTCAAAAGACACCTTGGATTACAGTATGGTATGTATCATGACGGATTAGATGAGTTTTAAATGCCACTGTTAAAGTACACACACACACACACACACACAAATCCTATTTATATAAATTAATACCTTTGTAACATTTAGTGCTTTAGTCGTTTAATTTTCAAAATAAACACAAAAATTAGCACTTAGTAATCAGGATTAGTTGGGAACACTGCCATGGTTGCAATGACGGATTAGAGTATGAGGAAGAAATGTACTGATGTGTAGTGGAATTATTTTTTGATACACACAAAGCAGGTTTATCTATTCAGGTACGCTAGAAGGTGGAAAACATGTTCCATCCATTGTTGTCAGCCATGCATACAGTTACTTGGGGGGCATACAGACTACTCAGTACAATTCTGAGTTGCTGCAAACGTCAGAAAAATGGACTAGCCCACCACATAATTCTTTCACTTTTATTTTCAAAGTGTCTTTGAATTCAACTTTTGTAGGTTGATCATTTTCATTTCCATCAAACAATGTGACATCCTTTTGTTCACACATTACCCTGTCCATATCAGTACAGATAGCCTGCATAATTTTTCCTATTGAGATCTGATGTGTTTTCAAAGTGTTCCTTTAATTTTTTTTTGTTCTCCAGTTATTCAGACTTGGAATAAAACTTGTTAAAAACAACAATTGTATAGCATGGGCTGAGTTAGAATTAGAGCCTTAACTAATGATGATCTTTATCTCAGAGGGTTAGAGGAAAGTTCTTGCTCATCTATCTATCTATCTATCTATGTATACACACACACACACACACACACACATATATATATATATATTAGGGGTGCAACGATACACAAAATTCACGGTTCGGTTCGATACTTTTTCGATACAAAAAAAAATGTTCATGCCTTTTTAATTTGTCATTTATTAAAATTATAAATATATATTTTAACTCAAAAGTACAGTTTTTAAATTTAATGTTGCTGAAACAAAAAAGTAATAAAAAAATATATATAGATCTCAGGGCTTGCAAAATTTTTAAAATCCCTGGTAGCCCTTCGGGCAGGGACTCTTCAGTTTTTGGTAGCCCAAAATAAATTTAAGTAGCCCGAATAAAAAAGAGAGCAATTTTTTGATTGATGTTTTGTTTCCTGTTTTGTTTCCTTTACAATATTATACATTAAAGTATAATATTGTAAAGGAAACAAAACATTAATCAAAAAATTGTTGAAACACAAATTACAACATTGTATAAAAATTACAATCATCAACTCAAATACTTGGTTCTAATTGAACAGAAATTTCTATGAACTTGTAAGAACTGTGTAGAACATGAATCAGTCTGTGTCAGATCCTGAATTTGAAATTTCCACTGAAGTCACGGGTAAGAGGCAAGTGGAACCAAGATCTAGGCCATTTGCTTTTTGAAGTTTGCAAAGACTGCTAAATTTTGCCAGTGGTAGTTCACTCTTTGCAACATAGTACGCTGTTTTAAACTGATTTTTCAGGTTTATTTTTAGTATGTTATTTGCAATTGGTGTTTGTTCTGGGAAAGATATTGCAGACTGAGCAATAATGCATTTCTTGCATTTCTCATGGGTTCTAATGGGGGCCTTTCTTAAAATGACTGGTCCCAGTAACAAAGGCGCTTGTCGACTCAGAAATCGAACATTATGTTATTTACACGGGTGCACATAAGTGGTCCGCATGTGCGCATTCGCTGTCAAAATAAAAGACGCGCACCAGATAAGAAGTTGCAACGCGTGTTTGCGTCCATATAAAAGGCACTGTTTTTGTCCGCTAGAGTGGGATTTTCACGGCACATTCCGCACCACATCTCTGTGCGTTCATCATTTGTTTGAAGCCAGCTCACCTCCTGCAACCACTTTTCCAAGAATACGCGCTTCTTTTGTGGTTCGGACTCCTTCTGACATTTCTTTGGAGGTGGAGGAAAACCAAAGTAATTGCTTAAAGGAGCTTCTTCGACATCTTTAAGAGTTCTAAACAAATGTCTGTCCTCCTCCAGAAAATCTTATGTACGCAAACACGCGTTGCAACTTCTTATCTTGTGCGCGTTTTTTATTTTGACAGCGAATGCACACCTGCGGACCACTTATGTGCACCCCTGGTTATTTAGCTCGTCATATTGCAGCCACAGAAATTCTTTTGTCCATGAAACCATAAAGCTGCACTTTCTTTTTGCCTTATAGTCTGATTTGTCATAACTTTTCCGTTTTGTGGTAAGCTTTTCTTTGGCTGTCACTTCTTCACCCTGACCTGTCTTATTTGGCTCAGCAGAACTAAAATATATATCCTGCTGCTTTTACACACGCACTCACATAACGCTCAGCGATTCTCTGCGCGATCAACCTCTCACATGTTTAAGCTTGCTGCGGGAGATTTCACTCGTCATGTTTGCATAGTAAGCTAACGATTGATAAGACGATGTCAGAGGAATTGGTGCGCAAATTATCGTCACTCACCAATCAGTGCTGTCGCTCTCTATACACAGTTCGCGCGATTGCAAAGTGAAAGCAAAAAACAAGCGCAAATTCAAACGCGATTTCAATATGTCACATATTGACAGTGGCTCACCGATGCCAATGACATAATTACCCAGCTACATTTCCGAAAGAATGCAAAAGCATTGACATATATTTTTCCTTCCTACGATAGGCCGACGGGCAGGGCAGAGATAGATTTTGGTAGCCCGACTGGAAAAATTTTGCGAGCCCTGTATCTGATTGAGGAATCACTCATCTTTGGAAAAGAGAGTTTATTACAGAGAAATGGCTCTTTCCAAAAGAAAAGCTATACTATACGCTTCTTCTCGGGTATATTCTCAGCAGCATATTAAACATATCAGGTCCCCATAAGGAGAATCATGTGCTAACGGCTGTCTAAATGACTCGGGTAAAGTTTGTAGCATGCGTGCTTGTCGTTTTTGTCTGCTTCCACTTGTCTTTGCACTAGGATGATGTCGGAGTAAATGTGCAGTCATATTCGTTGTGTTCCCACTAGTGCTGTCAGCGTTAATCTCGTTGAAATGACTTTAACACCACAACATGGCAAATCTCCGTCAACGAGCTACCGCGGATCGCCCCGTGCGTGAGGCTGGACAGCGTCAACACGTTAACGAGCAAACTGCGCTAACGCACTAGTTCCCACCAATGTAATTGAGCATTGCGTGGCACATCCGACATACTGTTTTACTTTTGTCCATGATGCGCTTACCATCAGGGTCATACTTCACATGAAGACCAAAATAGTTCCAAACGCCAGATCTGAATGAAGGTGGGGGAGGTTCAGTTTCGGGTAGCGTTGAGGCAGTTGCCATGTTGCAACGAGCTTAGCTTCTGTCTCGCTAGCTTGCGCTGCGCTCAGTGGATCTGCACTCGACAGTGCAGCCTAGGCGGATAAGTCGAACGCTTTTTCTTGGATAAAGTAAATCAGATTTCACCATTATTATTTCACCGGGTGTCCAAATTCAGAGGCTGCATCCACATGAGGACCCGGCCTTTGCGATCTAAGTGGGCCGGGTCCTCCGAAAGCCGGGTAGGCCGGAAGTGAGCGACTGTGAAATTGGACGGTCTAGCCTTCAGAATTACGTCATGAGCTCTCTTGGTGGAGTGAAACTCTGCCGTCTGCTCCTTGCTATCTAAAGTATAACCGGACGCTGGCGTAAATTCTTGACCATCTCACACTTCTGTTTAATCAGTTCTCTGTTTTACGTTTATTCAGTTGTGTGAAAACCCCGGAGGAACCCTCCCGAGGGATTAATAAAGTTTTATTTAATCTAAGATAATCTAATAACTTTAATCTCAGCCAAACCGATTTACTCACAAACAAATAAAACACTGAAAAAAGCCAAACAATAACATTTTTAGGTTATCTAAGTGCTTATCCCACATAACCTCTCCACTCTGCTATTTTAAATTTGTCTTATGCTTTTATGATTGTGTAAACTGTTTGCTTTTATGTTGCTTTTATTATTTTACCTTGTACAGTGTCCTTGAGTGTTCTGAAAGGTGCTTTAAAATAAAATGTAGTATTATTATTATTATTATTATTATTATTATTATTATGTTTAACCTGAGTAGCGAAAGACAGCGGGGGTTTGAGAACGATGTGCCGGGAGTTTGCTGTTCTCGCCGGCTCAGATATTTGAAGTTTACACAGCTACATTCTTGCCTGAAAATATGTTAAACGTTTATTTTACAACTCAGAACGAGTAATAAGAGCAATATTAAAACTAAGTAGCTGCGGCCAATGTTGGAAACTGGAATTGGCTGGGCCATGCTATGAGTTCTGGGATATTGTTTTTCAATTTTGTTGTTCAGGTGGAAAATCAGGAGAAATTCTGGAGAATGGTGGCTCCGGAAGATTTTCGGGAGGGGCACTGAAATTCAGGATTCTTACGGAAAAATCAGCAGGATTCACATGTATGCAACCTAGTCTTGCAGTCTTGGCTGACTGCTCGGTCTACCAGTAGCTGGTGTTTTGCGTGTATTCTTGCACCTTCTTTGTCGCACCTTTCTGCAGCTGTGATAGTTGGCTAACCTCCCTCCGTGCTACCTTGATCTTGGCCTCTAGTCTTGTTCACTGCATATAACAAACAAACAAACAAAAAGAAAGAAAACATGCTCCAGTGGCTGAATCAAATTGTTAATTTATTGTTTGGAAAAAAATCTGATGCATTTTCTCTCAGCGTTTCACCTCTGGGGTTCCACCTGTGATCTCTATTTTTTAATGAATAAGGGGGCTCTGCTTTCAACTGGAGAAAAACAACAACATGAAAATAAACATTTAGGTCAATGTTACCAGCTTTTTGTGTGTTCTAACGAGGTTTATTGTTGTTTACATCAACTCTATCATATTTCTTTTTATTTCAAGATTAATCTCTGTCTCTCTCCTCTTCTCTGTTACTCTTGGTAAATTACTATATGAGCCGATTTCCGTCAGTGTTTAATTATTTTCACCCCCTCACCCTAATGTTCAGATGATGTTAGCTCTTTGTTGGGTGTAAAGGAGTGTGTTATTCATCCATATAGGATTCATATAAAGAACTGAATGTATAAGTCTGATGGTGCATGAATAATGTAAAATTTACACATTCATTATTGATTGCATGTTGCATCATTTTAGGCTTAAAGGCAGGGAGGGGGCAGCTGAAATGGGAGGCTGGTGAAAGGACCATGCAGTCCAGCTTTATGACATGTTTTTTGATGTGCAGCCTACTCTTCTTTAATCAATCCCTCCATACTGAGCTCCACTTTCATTTGATCTTTTTCCCTTGACCTCCTACTGTGCTCTCGCCTTGCCTCTCCTCCCTCCTCTCTCCATCTATTCAGCCTTTCATTGCCTCATCTTTCTATCCTTGCTCTATACCATCTAACTGGGTGAAGATGGAGGGGGTAAAGGGGAATGAGAGAAGCGATGGAGAATGTTTCTCAGTTGAGTGACTTGTCTGTCACATAAAATATCTGTGTGTGTGAGAGAGTATATTTTGAAATGAAAATATTTCTTTTACAGACAACAGACATTGTATTACAGGAGCCCCTGTTCATAATCAGAAGTGTTAACACTTACAGCCTAGCCAATTGTGTCTCATGCATAAAAACCAAAGCAGGCATTTCTAGGAATACGTTGAACACACTGGTGTCCAAATCTAAAATTAATTTGCTTTAAAAGACTACAAAATCTGGTTTTATTAGGGTGAGTACTTAACATGGACAACCTCTAGGATGTATGCGTCACACCAGCATCTATAAGAAATATAAACCAGCTGTCAAAACAAGAAGAGATGCCAGATGAAGACAACCAGCTAAAGGGGGAGTAGCATCCCTGAGGTTTTCCAGGATTTTATTAAAAGACATATTCTGAGACTAAAAATTATGATATGTTATGATGTGTTCACTATACCATACACTCAGACTGCATTCATGACAGATAAACACCAAGAACACAGCCAGAACTTCATCCCACTATCTCAAAAACCATGACATTCGTCACCAGGAAGAGGTGACCGTCCAGTTGTGCAAGAGAAGGATTTGATGCAAAAGCTATGGTGCCATTTCAGAAGTGTGAAAGGCTTAAAATCCAAAATTCTGGTCCTTTATCAGGACCAGAATTTTGGATTATTTAAATCTGTGCTCTGTGTCATTCTGCCTTTTAGACTCTCATTCGTGATACCCCCTCCTCCCCTTCATATCCACCTGAGTCAGAGCTTCCTCTAACCCTGGGTCTTCATCTTCACCAACACAAATGTCTGGACTCCACATGACTCTGTCCTAAATCCCCCAACGCTGGGATTCCATTCTGCCATGATGGGTCATCAGAGTCTAATTGCCAAATACATGATTTCTCTATATAAATCATGTTCAAGTGACCTCTCTTTATTGAATTGTCTGACAGTCTCAAAGAAAAGGCATGAAGCTACACAACAGGCAGCACTGCATATTTTATTTGGCAAGATTTACATCAGAAGCCCTTCCAGACGCAAACCAAAAGAAAATTTATACCTTCTTCGGAATTTAATCAGCTACCTTTCACTTGCTAAGTGACCATGTAAACCATCACACTATGGAGTAATTTAAATAAGATGTAAAAATCTTAAAAGTTCAGTCAGGTCACACAGACCTGGCTGAACTATCAGTAAGCTCGTACCTTTACATGCGGGTTAGGGTTGGGGTTAAATGACTGAAAATATAAACATGATCTTTTTTTTTTATCTTCTTTTGACTATAGTGTTCCTGGCAAAACTGCAGATGTCCCTTTATGTTCACTAGACAAGCACTACCAGCACAGCCTGGTAAAAATAAATACATTTTTTCTCTTCTTTTATAAATACTAATCCATTGTCGTGATTGTGTATGTGACGAATAAAGCTTGTTTGTTTGTTTTTGTTTGTTTGTAGCCACATAATTTGGTAACATGCAGTACATAGATTGCAGCACTAGAGGATTCTCCAGCGACACTGAAAATGTGAGCCCTTTGTCACACAGTTCACAAAGATTTCATTCAGAACTTTAATGAATTCATGGAGATCACATGGCTGAAATGAGCACAATCTCCTCTTAACATTTGACTTCAAGATCAGGAGATGCCTACAAGAAACCTACTAGAAGGCAGCTGTTCAAGTTACTGATTTCATTTTCAAAATGGTGCTCAATGAACATTTTGTTCCATCAATCTCTTGCATATTATATTAAAAAGCCTTAATATGTAGAATACAATAGTATAAAACAATCCCACTGGGAGGAATGTAGACATGGATTTTGTTAACTAATGATAAGGTACTCTAAATGGCAGCATGAAAGGTCAAAAACTTCATATTTATGGGTATTACCATGTAGGTCTATAGAGACTCATGTGTTTCAAATGAGATTTAATTCATGCTTGACTTGTAATCTAAATGTCAAGCTCACATTTTACACTGCCATCCGCTAGGCTGGAAACTCATGAGTCGCTATTTCTTAACATCTACTGATGTATGCATTTTTAGACTAAGATCTGGGCCGGCCTTGATTTGAATTGACACGCTCCACATTTGAAGGGAGAGGGGAAAAGGCAGGGGGAAAAGTGATGAGATATTAACTGAAAACCCCTTCACTTTTTTACCAGTTTTGGAGTCATGTGATTGAGTCCCGCACCTAACAATTCATGACAGTATCTAAGTTTCATGAGGTTGTTGGGGACTATTTGTAAATATAAAATAATAATTTCAAATGTTTTCCCAGAAAACCATGTAAGCAAGAGACAATCCACATGGACAGCAAAGGGAAAAAGCATTTTCTTAAATGCTGAGTCTAATTCAAGAGATGGATTTTTTTTAAAGGGAAGACTGACTAATAGTATTTTTATAAATGTGACAGTGAAGAATGTTGAAGTGAAATACATTGTGAAGTCAGTGCTGCTGCTGAACTTTAGGCTCACTGTCAGTTTTCATTTGAACAACCTCTGCTCTGCCATCATCACAGTGTCTGTCCCTGATACACCCTGCAGGACACAGCTATTCATCACAACTGACACAGACACATGCTCAGAGAGAGGGAGAGAGAGAAATACACACAAAGACTTCAGTCTCTCAGTCACATGACTACCAGCCTGGTACAGGATCAGTCTGTTACCAAAGCCTCTTCTTCAATCTCCTGTTCACAGGCAGCTTTATTTTCTTAGGCATGCTTGTTTTCTCAGTGGTTTTGTGAACCTGAACATGTTTCTGTGTTTAAACAGTAGCAGCATGGCCTCATAGAAATATGTTTACCACTTTGTTCCAGACTGAATATTTCCACAACAACTGGACTGACTGCCTTACTAGTTTGTTTTAAGAAACATGTGTTTTCTTGATGATCAATACCTTTCAAATCAGTTCAATTGTATTTATACAGCACCAAATCACAACAACAGTCGCCTCAAGGCTCTTTATATTGTAAGGTAGACCCTACAATAATACATACAGAGGAAAAAAAACAACAATCATATGGCCCCCTATGAGCAAGCACTTTGGCGACAGTGCGAAGGAAAAACTCCCTTTTAACAGGAAGAAACCTCCAGCAGAACCAAGCTCAAGGACGGGCGGCCAGTTGGGGTGAGAGAAGGAAGACAGGATAAAAGACATCCTGTGGAAGAGAGCCCAAGATTACTCTGGTGGACTCTGGAGCTCTTCTGTCTAGGGCCATCAGCTGAATTCACACTCATCCAGTGAAACTTTTCAGTACTTTCTTGATGCTTAATGATTGCAGATTTTACTTCAAGCATGCGTGGTCCCACGAAATGAAAGCTGTTGATTTTAATAAATCATGTTCAGGGTAGAAGTTAATCAGGGAAGTACTATGAAATTGCTATGAAATTTCAAAAGCACTCAATTTTTAACACTACACTCTTTTGGCATGATATGAACTACAACTTGATGATGCAGTGTGAGAATGTTGCAAATCTTGATATATTCTACTATTTAATTCCCTACATTATTTTTCCATGTTCCATGTTCACCTGGTCAGAAAGGTGTTCTTTCAGTTTTCAGGTTTCCTTGAGTGATGTGACCCACCTAACAGACTGTTTCCACCACCAGGTTCAATTGTGAGCTCTGAGGACGTTTTCCAAGTATAATTGGAGATAAAGTATTGGAATTTCAGGAGCGGGACCACGCCTCCAAACACTTAACTTCTTCACTTCTGTTTGGTACAAGGGCATCTGCTAGGCCCGGGTGCCGCCACCAGTCCCCTTCGAGGCCTTCTCCAAACCACAGCTCAATTAACGTCCAAGCCTTTCACCTTTATGTACTAATCCACTAGCTGGGCCCACACCCTAATTTTATGTTTGACAGCGTTTTAGTAGGTAAAGGTGAATGGCCTGGACATGAATTGAGCTGCGGCTTGAGGAAGGCCTCGAATGGGACTGGCGGCGGCTCCCAGGCCTGGCAGATCCCCATGTACTAAATAGAAGTGAAGAAGTTAAAGAATTGAAAAGGGGAGGTAAGGTGGGGCACGTAAACAAGAATGAACAGCTTGTAGGGCTGGGGGAACCTGTATAGATGAGAACCAGAAGGAGCATGTATGGAGGCATGGTCCCGCTCCTGAAATTCCGATACTTAATCTCCAAAACGCTGCCAAACATAAAATGAGGACTTGGGCCCAGCTAGTGAAAAATGCTTCTTGGATTAAACATTTACTTACAATATAAAGTCAAAACACCGAACAACACTTAATAAAAGATACTGTAAGTTATCTGGACCCTGTGAGGCCCCTATGGAACAAGATAAGATAAGATAAGATAAGATAAAACTTTATTAATCCCTCGGGTGGGTTCCTCTGGGAAATTCAGTTTCCAAAAAAGCACAGCACCGACAGAAGTTACAGAATATTATATATATATATATATATATATATATATATATATATATACACACATATATAAATACAAAGACATATATAGATAAAATATACAAAGGGGATAAATAGAATAAATAGAAAAAAAATAAAAATACAAGTGAATTGCACATTTCAAGTATGGAGTCTATTGCACCGTTGACTATTAACAAAAAGTATTGCACAAAAGGTATTGCACAGTGAAGTGAAGAGGCACTACAGCTTAGTTGTTCCCCCCTCCTTTGTCCTCCTGTCTCCCCTCCCTCTCCCCTCCAGAGAAGAGTTAAACAGTCTGATGGTGTGTGGGACAAAGGAGTTTTTAAGTCTGTTGGTTCTTGTCTTTGGGAGAAGCAACCTGTCACTGAACAGACTCTTCTGGTTGTTTATGGCCGTGTGCAGAGGATGCCCAGCATTGTCCATAATGTCCAGCAGTTTCTTTAGTGTCCTTTTCTCTGCCACTGTCAGACTTCCTATTGAAAATCTTTTGAATACCTAATAAGACTGGAATCTCAGGTGTGTGGAATCTGAGCTGTAGCTCTTTGTCATGTTGCTTAAACTGGTCATGAGCAGTTTTTGCAGAGTGGTGTGCCACACTGCGCTGCTGGTAGAGTGCTTGCCTGACTAACAATGGGTAAACTGTGGGTAACTTTGAGGTTCAATTCATGCTGACTTGAGAGGCATCGGTTATAAAGTTTCTTTTAAAGCCATTAAGGGTATTTTATAAGAAAGTATTTAAAACTGGTAGATTCTTTAATAACTGTGGCAGGGCGTGGTTTGTAGCGAGGCTGCGGGGGAGGCTGACACACCTGAGCTCGATCAGCTCATCACACCTCCCCTATATTAAACATGCTGGGTCCTGAGGTTGATGTTGTTGTTGTGTGTAGGACACAGCTGAAAATCTAATGCCATCTCTAAGAAGTGATTGTCTATCTTTCCATGATAGCCCTGTGATGGACTAGAGACCTTTCCAGGGTGTTCCCTGTCCCATGCCTGTCTATGTCCTAAGTTGGAAGCAAGTAAGAAAATAGATGGATGTTCAGTGAGCGATCTAGATGTACTTAACATGATATCGATGTGGATGCTTTTAATGCTGTATCAGGAATGTCATATTTTATACAGGCTTGAGTGGTTCTGTTATTATTTTTTACTGTATGCTGTAACTTTACAGTTGTTACCCAGATTAGCTCTCCCCCTGAAACTGAGATGCACTAACACCCCCCACTACATGTACTGGATATACATGTCACGGTTGTTAAAGAGTGGACTCAGGCGCGGAGCTCAGAAATAATGACAGTGCATTTATTTACAGTGCAGCAAGGTGACAACAGTTCAAATGTGCAACAATGGTGATAGTGCGTCCCTCCTTCCGTGTAAGCCCGTGCGTGGTAGTGAGTGCCCGTCTCTCCTCCAAGTGCTTCCTTAGTGTCCGTAAATCCTCCGTCAATCCCAGGCTTAGTGCAATACTCCAGCGCTGTCTGTCGCTCAGCCACACCATTAAGTAGCCCTGCTGAAGATGGTAGTTGATTGGCAGCAGCTGGTGGATTGACTGCAGGTGCGGCAGCTCCGGGCGACAGCACTTCCGGGTCGGAGGTAGCCTGTTGCTAGGTTACCTCCTAACACATCACAGCGGAGCCGGAGGGGAAGACAGGGCGATAGGAGAGACACATACACACGCACACAGATATACACACACTGGCAGGTCGACCGGTCAGGGCGCCGTCAGATCCTGACAATACATCTGTATATGTAAACGCATCCTTTCATTATGACTATACAATATTAATTGATTCACAGTACTAAACAAAATATATAATCACACAACTGTCTGGAAGGATCTATGCAGCACTGCAGCTGCTGTGTTCTTTGTCATATTGAATGAAGATATGTAATGAAATTCAACACTGCAAATCAGTATCTTGTTCATCAACAACTAAAGTAAAAGTTAAAAAGAACACTGAGAGCTGAGAGCAGAGAAAGTTTGCCTTCAAAGTAAAAAGGTTTTTGGAAGCGTGTTGATAAATTGGTTGGTAAATTTATGGAGAGCTTTATCGAATACATAAACCAAAAGCCTAAACATTCAACAGACTTCGTCTTTCCTCTGTATTTTTCCTCTTCTCAAATTTAGTGTCATTCTAATCTTTCCATTTATCTCAATTTAGTGTACCTAAGGCCATCTTCACTTTATTTATGGCTGTATTCACTGAAGTTATCGCTCAGCTTCCTCACACAATAACACAAAAGGGGCAAACAGCAACATGTGGCCTCTGATTTAATTTCTGTGCAGTGTAATGTGATTTAAGAGCTTTCTGAGGTGATACTTCTAATGCAAATGAAACAATAAAGCACAGCATGCAGATATTGAATGAAGTAGAGTGTTTTCTTGCAATAATGTACCTCTGTGATGACTGCAGCATCACAGTGCAGTGATCCACTGATCCATAGTGATGTCACTCCTCATCTTTTTCTTTCGTCTGCAGGTTTAATTTTTCTTTTGTTAGGGAGGTTTGTGGCACAGACTGGGGAAAGTGCTTGAATGATAAATGGGGGAGAGTAAAGGATAAAGAGAGAAAAAATATTCTGGAAAATATTAGGCCAGCCTCTGTACGCAGCAACACTGTGCCAGCACTACACCTGTGCTCTATGACATCGACCTCCTTCTCCTCTCCTGGCTTGCCTGTCATTAATTTCTCATGACTCTCACATCCTAAAAGCATGGTGAACATGTAGTACATTCCAGTGTCACCGCTCATTTCGTATTTTAAATCAAGGTTGGTGCCATTAAAAAGAAAGAACATTGTGAAATGTGGATGGTGTTTATGTACTACATGTGCATTCCTTCCACTAATTGCATGGAATACATGGCTTTCTTCACCAAGCCCACGAGCACTTTTCAAGCTCCTTTAGCATTTTCCTGTCAGAGATAAGAGCATCAGCATTGCTGCTTCACTGCATACATCCTTGTTATCAGTCTGTTCCATATGTACGTGTGTATGTGTTCATTGTGCATCGCATGTGTCTTGAATGGAAAATATCTTTTGCGATTACTGTGAAATATTCCTCACATCCAAATTCTTCTCCATAGGAGGATATATTTTGTGTCTGTGTATGTGTGTGTGATAGGAAGAGTAGCTGTCTCGTTAATTTGAAAATGCTAAATGATAAAAAAAATAAGATAAAAAATAAAGAAACAAAAACTGAGTGAAGAAGAACTGAGGAAAGCTTAAATAAAGAAAGACAGATGGGAACGAGAGATGAGTAAAAACAGAGACAAGGTAACAAAGCAGCTTTTTTACATTTAAAAAAGCTTCTCTCAGTATCCATGTGAGTCTGTTCTCAAACCACCACTCTCTCCCTCAAATGAAAGAACTGGGCTCATTAGTTTTGCACTATGTTAATAATTTACTGGTTAATGTTTTTTGTTTTTGTTTTGTTGTTTTTTTAACAAAGAAGCAAAGTGGTCTTTCCTGTTCTGAAAAGCATCTTAAAACAGCAAACCTTCTGGCATTATGAAGTGCATTTCCTTTCTCGTATCTATATATGTATATAATTATAAAGCAGTTAGGACTGTGGTGTCGAGGAAGTCAGAGCCTAAGATGAGGAATACTGGAGGAGTATTTGTCATGCAGTCACCAGTGACGAGAGTCTCAAAAATTGGTCATAATGAGCATACATACAAGAATGTGTGTATGTGTATTTCTTCTTTTCTCCTCTTGTGTCAGTTATTGTTTTGTTCTATAAAAATACAAATTTGATTTAAAAAAAATCCTAGTTTAGTGGAGCTGTCCAAGATTTCCCTTTCATCCCATGATCCCTGTGATAGGCTGCAGGGATAAGGGGGGTGTTACAAACAAATGTGTTACTACAAAATGTTAAAAACTAGGAATATAGATAAAGATATAAACAGATTACTGACTACAAACTTAAGATGAAACTATAAACTATAAACTAAAGGTAAGCCAACACTGAGACTGTCACGGGCTGCGACGGCAGACCGTGGAGTTGCAGTGAAAGTAGGGCCCAAACGCGAGACTTTTAGTGAAGGACAGTGGATTTATTGACAGGGGGTGGAAAACACACAACTATATACAAAATCCAGGCACTGTGGTCCTGTGGCGATTCTCCCTGAATCCCACACAGTGCAGATGTCCGTGAAAGGTGAAAAGTGGCGACTCCAAAAAACTCCTATTCCCACACCGTGACTTCAAAACACACTCCGCTCCAGATTCCTGGTAACACAAACACATTAAGGTTAGCAGGAAATCTATTATCTCGAAGGTTTATACAAAAGTCCAGCGTCGGCCTCAGCTCAGCTGCAGTCTTAAATAACACTCCCTTGACGAGCGTAATCTGCTGCAGCTGGCAGAGGAGGACGAGCGGCAGGTGTGGCTGTCTCTAGTGCAGAAACACTTCCGGGTTCGCAGTCTCCTCAGCGAACCAAAACATCCGGAAGCTCACACGGAGAAACCAGGAGGAAAAAGGAGAGAAAACCAAAACACCACATGGAAAATATAAACATCAACATACACTAAAATACATGAGCCCTGGGTCCCTAGACCCAGGCCATGACGGAGACAAAGACTGAAAATACAGAAACAAACAAACCAGACACGGGTACACAACTGGAGAAACAGACATGGAGACTGAAGGTAAACAGACACAAAGATGCTGAAGACAGAACATGGAGATGAGACTAACAAACAAACTAACTAACTAACTAACTAACTAACTAACTAACTCAGAGGCACTGAAAAAATAATATACTCAGGATCTAGATCATAAATTATTTCATAATATTTATGTGAGTCTGTGTGTTAAGAAACCTTGGATTAAGCTGGACCACCTGGTCTGTACTCACAGCCTTCAGCAAAACTCACACACAATCCCACAAATTAAACTATGTAATCCTCGGTGGTTCATCTCAAATTGAACCAAAGCTTAGCCTGAGGTTTGCTACTAAGCCCATTGTTTCTATATATTTACATTCTTCCTGCGCCTGCCTTTAACTTTCCGCAAATTCAATGCACGTGTTTGCTTGTGATAAGGAAACCAAACATTCCCTGCAGCAATATGAGGAATAATTGGATTGACAAAGGAGTCTCCAAGCGTAGCAGAGGATGGATGTGCCGAGCAAATATGTGTGGTAAATGTTCCTGGCCTGCCAATGAGCTCTTGACCTGTATTGCTCACAGACGCATATCCTAACATATGGCACAGAAAGGACTTGTATAAATTAGATATGTGTGAATGTGGCTTGAAGGGTCTGCCTGGAATTGCAGTGCCTGTTAAGGCATCTCATTACATTTACAAACGTGTGCTATGGCAAAGTCACAATGTGCGTTAACATTCACTTGTGAGGACACAATTCCAAATTCAGATCACAGGAATCACTGCAAGGGTCACGGCTAAGAAGCAAAGGCCACCTAACACATCAGTTGTCACACACACAATGAGTCTGTGTGAGTGAACTCTGACCCTGTCACGTTGCTTTGGCAACAAAGGTTTGAACCCTGCTGCAGTTTTTACTAAGCTAATTGTTGAGGTACTCATTATGTTTTTGAGGGAGTGTTGATGAAGGAAGCAATGGAGCAGTGAAGTGATGTGAATCACAACAACCTTTCACTAAAATTAGCATGTCTTTTTCTGCCATGCAGTTGTGAAAACTGTTTTTCATTCTTTATCATTTTCTGTTTGACAGAGGATATCTCACTATATTACAGTTTCTTTAACCAATATGAAACATCATGTACTGTAAATTAGTGTCCCTTTATATAACATGTCATTTTTCTTTTTTCTGTCCTTTTGCAATATTTTGTCCATGTCAAAAAATTAGTCTAGAAATTCTCTTACAAAGACCAATCAAAAAAAAAAAAGTCACAAAAGTTTTAGATCATTAACCAAATTTTTATATTAGACAAAGATAACCCAAATAAATACTAAATGCCGTTTTATATCCAAAAGCTGTCTCAACCTACCTGTCCCTGTGTGAAAAGGTAATTACACAATAATTAATTTAACTGGCACTGCCACATACGTGACAGTGACAAATATGCAAAAAACTAACAAATTTTTACAGTACTTGTTGGGCAGGAGAGATACTTATATTCACTGTTTCTGGAGCACTGAAATAAGTGACCCTGACATCCAGTCAGGATCTCATAAATGCCTCAGTTATTCTGCTCGCAAAAAGAGATGTGACATCCAGAGAGACTGGATTTCAATTAGAATATAGGGATGGGTGTGCTCTATCACCCACACCCAGGCGTGTTTAGAATGGATTATGAACAGACCTACATAGATGAGTTCTTTGCAAGAGACCCAGCACCTACCTCATACAGTCTGGTTGATCTCAGAGGCGAGGCAGTAAAACTCATATTTTATGAGCCAGAATTACAACATTACTGACAAAAACAGTACCTTTAAAATTTTAAAAACATTTTCCAGAAAAAAAGTGGGATGGAAAATAGTAGTATGCTTAGGCTGGCCTTCCCAATTTAATTTGTGGATCCCTATCAAAGATTATATAAATATATGTCATAGGGTGTGGGTAGTGCCAGTTAATTTACAATAGACCAGAAGAAGAATTCTTATTTTATTTTTTATGTCAGATTGCCTTCTTCAACACATGTTCAGTTAAATACTATTTCTGGAATTATGTCACAAATTCAGCAAAGACTATTGTTCTGAACAAGCCATGCAATGTGAGAATTACTGAATGTCAGTACACTATATACTATATACACTTCCAATCAAAAGTTTAACACCACTTGAAAAATAGCAAAAAAAAATCCAATTGAGAACCTTTGGGGATGGATGGCAGGGGAAGTTTACAAAAATGGACAACAGTTCCAGACAGTAGATGCCCTTCATGTGGCCGTCTTCACCACTTGGAGAAATGTTCCCACCCACCTGCATGGAAATGCTTGCATCAAGCATGCTGCAACAAATTTTTGAAGTGATCAACAATAACGTTGGAGCTACGTTGGAGTTGACTGTGCTGTGATTTTGATCTGGTCAGTTAAGCAGCAGAGGGGGTTGTTAATCAATTTTATCTGCTTTAGTGTTAAAGAAATTAACACTAGGTGCACTAAAGGGGCAACAACAAGACAACCCCAAAATAGGTTTTTATATTTGGAGGCCATAGATATTTTTTTCTCCTCCTCATCTTTTCAAAATACTTGTTCCCACTAGTTTTGCATTTGGCAGGGTCCACATCACTACTTGTAGCATGAGGTGATACCCAGACCACACAAGGGTTGCAAAGCTAGTCCAACGCCTCCTGGATGGTACATTAACACCATGGCCAGAAGATTTTCTGTGTCTCCCAGTACAGTTTCAAGAGCATGGAGGAGATTCCAAGAGATAGACAGTACGACTAGGAGAGTTGGACAGGGCTTTAGTAGATCCAAAAGCAGATACTGGTCCTGGTATCTGGACCAGTATCTGTTTTTTTATGTAAGGAAGAACAAAATAACCACTAGTTACTGGAATTCAACAATTCCCACTTGACAGGGTTTGGTTTTCTTTTACTCAATAATTAAATGTTGTAGCTCTGGTTTTCTTCAGCAAATAAATCATTTGTGTTGGTTTGTTCATAACCCTTCTAAAAATGCCTCAGGGCAAAGGTGGTGCTGTGATTTTTCTCTAATGTTTATTTATTGTTTCAAATCAAAGAATTTTACAATACTACTGAGTCTGGCGTCCACCATCCAGATGTTGTATGACCACAGAAAGAGCCAGATGGTAAGGATAAATTGATCGGTCTAGTATTGTCATTAGCTCATCACCCTGATCTGCTTAGAAAAATTTAGGGGAGCTCAAACTGCAGTTATTTTGTAACTCATTTGGATGATTTGTTTTAAAAGCCATAACATAATGCTTAGGATACTTCTGCCAAGCAATCCTCAGCAGATGGATAGTGGTGATTTTGATGTTGTTTACAGTTTCCTCAAAGAGCTCTTCAGCATAATTCACTTCTGCAGGTCTGGGTGCATTCTGTAAATCACATGGAGGTGGAGTCTCGAATAACAGTGCCAGAGAGGCGGGCTTGGGAGGAAATAAAGCTAAGTGTTCCATCTGCCCTGATTGCAAAATGAACCATACACCCACAATTTTTGAAGCATGCTGTTGTCTATCTCTCCACTCAGTAGTCAGAGTGTTTAATGATTTCCGGCCTACACATGGCAAAAGGCAAGTCTTCACATCACAAATGAAATAGTCAAAAACAAGATATTTTCCGATTCTCTCATTACATTGTCAACCTTGCTAAACAAGCATTGCATTACCCTCCAGCCTGCCCACTGAATAAGTTCTTAAACCTAGAAACATGTTTATCAAGGGTGAGAGATCATGGGTTTAACTCCATTTTTCAAGACCTTTGACTGCAATTACACTTTCCCTGTCTTTACACAGACTCAAAAACAAATTAATCACCAGACTAGTTAAAATAATCATCCTTCACTCAGTACAGCTCAGCCGCCAATGGGAAAAAAAAACTTTCTTGTTACATAAGCATGTAATATCATGCTTATATAATCTGTCACATTTAATCCAGGTCAACTAGCCACTATCTTCACTCGGGGAATCCGGCTTTGTTCTCATAAAGATTATCTTCCTACTGATTGGCTCGTGTGTATGAGAAAGAAGAAAAAGAAGAAGGGATACGCTTAACAGCCACAAAAAGACCCTCATCCAAGCACTGAGATATAGGAGATTAAATGCTTGTATAATCTTGGGTTTTTCTCTGTGAGGGTATTAATCAGTTCTGTCGTTTTCCATTTTTAGGTCTGAATAAATGTCACAAATATGAATGAGATGATGCCATGAAATGAGTTTTCATGTTTTTATGAGTTTTGAATTTAGTCTTGATAGTCATCTGTCGATATGATGCATGTAACCCATCTGAAGGTATAACAGACACATTTATGTATACATTGAGTGTGTGTGTATATGGAGAGACGAGAACTGTCAAGATAGACAACCACTTCTTTAGCCCTCCACCGATCAGGCCTGTATATTAGAGTGACCAGAGAGAAGACACTCCTCAGTAAAAGGCGAAACGGCCCACCTGGAGTTTGTCAGCAGGGATTTTGCTGGAGATACTTCAAGGACAGAAGGACCATGACAAAAGAAACCATGTGTGAACATTAGGGATTGGAATTACATTAACAATAATGCTTATCATTTCAATTCCTTATCGATTCTCTTATTGATTGTCATTGGGTTCTCATTGGCTCCGTTTTGAGAGAATTTATTGCCAAGCAGCAATAAATAAATTACATTCATGCAAATTAATTGCATGCTGTGGGTCAAATGTTTTTGCATGTTTGTTGATATTTGTTGATATTTACCCTCTTATTTGTAATCAGTGTTGGAGTTGTTACTCAAGAAGTCATTATTGAACATATTACAGAGAGCACTTTTCTCAAAAGTAATGCAGTACATTACTTAATTACTCACAGGAAAAGTAATTTGTTACACTACTCGTTAAATTACTTTTATGTTACTCTGTAAAATAGCTGAAACACTGTCTCATAACCACATTTTAACAATATAACCTAAGGCTACTACTCCACACACCAACACAAATCTCTAGTGAGGGCATGCATTTCTAAAATCTTTCTCTTAGTAGAATACAAAGCTGACCATGCAAAGTAAAGTTGAAAACTACACTCCACACACACACAAACACACACACACAAAAAAGATTGCCACAGTAATTCTACTTGAACAGGTAGAATCTGCTTGTTACCTGTTGAAGTTCAGAGTCTGGCTGCTGGGCGGCAACTCAGCCACTCGGCATTTACTCGGCGTTCACTCTGGGTTCTTGGCTAGCTTAGTGTTAGCATGCTGTTTGGGCTGATGCTTGCAAAGAACCGAAGTTGTGTTAGCAGCATAATGCGATTGTTTCTGCCCTGGAAGCAGTTTTCCACTTTACCATTTATCTCATCCTTTTGTGTAATACAGATAACTGTCCATATCCACACTCTAGACTGTGTTAATATTTCGTCCTCTGACACACGAACTGAAATCAGCAGGTTGTAATGCGAGTGCAAAAACTGATAAGAGGCAGGCAGGCTAAGTATAGTTTCAAGTCCGCACTTTAGAGTTGAAGTGAAGACTCATGAAGGCTGCATCTTGCTGCTACATCATCTTAAATCTGTCACGGACACGCTGGCCTGTCTGACGACTCCAGAAGGTTAAAGATATAAAGACCTGGATAACCCCTGATTTCCTGCGTCTAAATTTAGATAAAACTGTGGTTATTATTTTCAGCCCTAAAAATCTTAGCAGTATGGTCTAACCAGATGCTTACTCAAGATTTATTTATATATATTTTTATATTGTATTTATATAGAGTCATTTTTGACCAGGATGTGTACTTCAATGTGCATATTAAATAAATATGTAGTTTGGCTATGCCATGGAACAAGACTTTTGGACTGCCTCGCATTCTCATTCTTATTCTGAATCTGGAAAACTATCAGGTGAATAAGTAGGGAAAGGCAGTGGTGCACTCACTGATTGGACACGGTGAGGACATACTCGGTAGTGGAAGGAATACTTCAAGGATCTCCTTTACACCACTGACAAGCATATCCTTGACCTGTATTCCTTATCCCCAATTGGCCGCCCCTGTCTGAGGCCAGATGCTTCTTCTTGTTAAAAGGGAGTTTTTCCTTCCCATTGTCATCAAAGCTCTTTCTCATATGGGGTCATCTGATTGTTGGGGTTTTCTCTGTATTATTGTAAGGTCTTTACCTTACAACATAAAGCAACTTGAGGCAACTGCTGTTACCATTTGCCTATATGGTTATATAAATAAGCCATATGTGAGTTAAAGTGAATTTCCAAATCATGAGAACTGCCATTAAAAAAGCATGGTTTTCTCTGAATGATGAATATAATTAAATGATCATGCAACAAACCATGGCTGCCACATCTTTTCCGTTTTGTTTTTGTGTTCCTAATGTTTGTTTTCCTCTAAATGTATTTAAATATAGTTTTCAAAACTCCTTGAGATTGATTGGTCTGTTTGTACAGCACATTTGTTTAGTGAAAGTTGTTAGTAGTTAAACAGAATGTGACATAGTAAGAAAATGATTTTTTCAAATCTTGAAGCCCAGATAAGAATCTCGTAAAGCATTTGAATATATCCCATTGCCCCTGAACATCTCAAAGTATTCATTTAATGGAGTAACAGTTGAAACCCATCAGGGTTAATGATAGAGTTGTAATACTAATATGTTTATTAACTTACATTTACATTCTCCATCACACATGCCTCACACAGCCAATATTTAGACATGTTTTCTTCCTTCTTTATTACAGTGGGGCTTTTCCAGTATTACTGATGAAACTAAATAAAGCACACACACACACACACACACACACACACACACACACACACACACACACACATTGCTAAATAATTTTAAACCCTTATTTATTGTGCAGTGCTTGTGTTGTTACAGGCACTTATGCCACTGATTTCTCTGCAGAAGCTGTGCTGCTTTCAGACTGTGTTATGTATTTAAACTCCTGCTGGTAGCATACCAGTAGCTGGTCATATGGGGCCAACACTACCCATTTCATGTAAATCAGTTTGATAAATTAGCTAGACTGATACGTTCCGAGTTGACTTATCAAGCTGATAAGTGACAATGTGTGTGTGTGTGTGTGTGTGTGTGTGTGTGTGTGTTTGGGGTAAAAGGGAGCCACTGCTGAAGAAAAAGGCCCACCTATGGTATATGGTAAAAGCATAGAACTCTCAATACAAGTAATTTTGTTCGTTTGCACTCTAAATATTAGGGGAGAGGGGCGTGTTCCGCCTCATGGTTAAACCATTCTCATGTTTAAAGAATAGATTTACTTTATATCTCCTTCAGAACGGGATAGAGGCAAGTAGAATATATCAAATGCACTATCCCATCCAAAACCAAACCCCAAGAACAAAGCAGGTAAAATGGCAAAACTAAACCAGTTTTTAAAATCAACCATACATATGTGCACGTGTGTTTGCATGTGTGCATAACATACACATACACACACACGCACTTTTCTATCGTCCTATTTTGCTGACCTCTGCAGGAATAATCTGTCCTCTTGCAGTATGGAGTGCTCTCCATCTCTACACTGGAAATGTGTGCACCTGATGACGCAGCAATCTCTGGCTCTCTATTGCTGCGTCATTTGTGCATCAGACTACAAACAAAGCTGCGCTGCCGTTCTCCATCACGCATGCCTCTATCTTCTGTTTTACTTATTCATTCATTCCTAAAATGCGAACTCGGCATTCGGACACCTGCAGACTCGCACTGGAGGTCCCACAGTTGTTACATAATTCATGTTTTTTGGCATCTTCACAATTCCCATCTAATCTTAATTCTCAGTAACATTATAACGACAGACGCAAAAAAAACAAAAACAAAAACAAAACAAAACCTATATGGGATTCGTTATTTTGCTGCAGCTGCTGCGTCTGTGCGCCGCACCGACCCGTCCCGTCTCGGCCGCTCACTGGCATATTTTACAAGGCGGAGGAGGGCTTTACTGACATCAGCACTGCCGCTCTCTACTACACAGAGCAGGCTGCCTGTCTTCTGACCAGCTAACGCCATCAACTTATCTTCCAGTCGGGGCTTTGATTATTTGGGTCGCTCTGTGGGTTTTCAGGTACTGGCGAAGCTTAACAGTTCGCGCACCGAGCCATCAGTGGAAGGGGAGAGTTCCTCTGTGCAGTTTCAGTGGTGAGTTTGGGGCGTGTTTGTGGGAAGCCGACAGCAGGGCAGACTAGAACATGGCGAACTTCATATTCGCCTAGTCATGCTTCTTGTACCAGGTAATATTTAGGGTCCATCAGCCTGCAAACAGAATGGTGTGAGATATGCGTTTTATTTAAAATATTATTACATTTTGATTATTTTTTATTTATTCAAACTGACCCTCAGGCAGATACTGTATTTTTTTTTTTTTTATTATTTCTCTAGTGCAAAAAACATGCGTCAATATATTCTTGGTTTAAAATTCTAACAGGCTGGATTGAAGACAGTACATTTGTTGACAATCTAACTCCATTTTAAGTTTGTAGGAGTGTCAGTCTGCGTCAGATGGTTACGTAGACAAGAAAGTAGAGGCAGCAGGATCTCATATAGAAGAGTGCACACAGAGGCACTCTGTAAAGAAAGCCAAATTCTGCAGTGCAGTGGATTTCCTCAGGTGTGTGTGTATGTGTGTGAGTGTGTATATGTGTGTGGCTTCCAAGTAGACTGATTACCATCAGGAGAAAATATCTACACTCTGGGATTTCATCTAAAGGTCCGGCAAAAGTTGGACACCCTTCAGTTTCCAGACTGCCTGGTGTCCCGAAACAATCTTGTCTTTTGTCTTTTCAAATCACAGGCACTGTGTGTTGGGTAATCTGCCTTTCTGAATATTTGGATTGTAAAAGCACGCAAGCCTCAGACTGGGTCCCTGTGACTGACAGGTGAATTACTGTGGATTTTTAAGGAACTGTGTGGATATCCAAATCAGGAAAGAGCAGCCGACTGTTCAGTTCACCACAATTGAGGAAGTTTTGGATAAAGAACTTTGGACCTTTTCTTTAAGGGGTTATGGGTCCAATTGCACCTCAGGGATAGGATTTTTAACAGATTTATTTCAATTGGTTCATCTCAGTGAGCATGGCAGTCTCAGGTGGCAGCCCATGATTCCCAGGTTTAGAGCGAGAACCAGTTTCACCTCAGGTATTCTGAATTAACTGAGTTTTCATTTAGTACTATTTAATTTCACTTTTAATACAAAAAATCTCAGGTGACATCAATAGGTTTAGCTTTGTACCTTCCTGTGAACTCTTGTTGCTATGGCATCTCACAGCTTCCAGTACCGGGCGCTTTTTGAATATGAGCGTGAGCATGGGGATGATATCAGTCTCCAGCCAGGCGACCTGCTCACTGTTCTGAAGGCCACACTGATGACAGCAGTGGGGCTGGAGTACCAGGAGGGGGATGAGCGGAGTCCCAAAGGTTGGTTGCATGGGATTAATGAGAGGACCAAGGAGAAGGGAAACTTTCCAGGGACATTTGTAGAGTATGTTGGGGTGGTCACAGTTGGCCCTGCTGTGGATAAATCCTGGTCCCGACCTGTACCCCCAACTCCAGGGGGGCAAGAGACAATGGTGGGACCTCAGCCTCCTGGAGGAGCTGCTGCTTTTGGTAAGTTCAGTTTGAGTTTGCATCGATGACATCAACTTGATTCTTGGGTTTTCTGTTGAAATCTTTTTATTGGCTTATCAGTTGGAACGTAATATAACAGAGCTCAAGCAACAGAAGAAAACCAGACCACTTTCTCAGTTTTATTAACAAGGTTGCCAATGATACCACCACACATGGGTAGTGTTTGGATTTGGTTGACACTACAAGACCCAAAAGGCGCTAACCAGGGGTGAAAGTGGAGAGAGTGATCATTTATAGAAAAACATCAAGAGGGTTTTTGTTTGCTGCAGCCTGGTATTGCTTTAGGAGAAAATGTGAAAACCAATGTATACTTTAAAACTCTACAGATATCGTTTATCCTGCTCATTCTTGTCCAGTTACAGCCTAAGTAGAATCTGCTTTTTTGTAGAATTCAACTGGCTAAATTGATAAAGAGAAGTCAAACTCAAAGCCACAGGAACAGTACAGGCCAGCTGATTATAGCCTGTCTTGTTTTTGATTGAGTCATTTCAACCCTCTGCATCACTGCACCACACCAAATCCCACTTTAACCTGTAGCGCTAAATTGGCAATGAGGTTTTGGCAAACATTTTTAAAGAACAGATAAAGAAGAAAAATGTGGTACGAAATACTAGATGTTGGACTGGTAAAGTATGTTTGGCATAGTGAAATTAGATGCCACAGTACAAACAAGACAAAATATACAAAATCAAATACTACTGCAGCCATCAAAGTCTTGTGTTAAAGTCCTTCAAAAAATAAACCAAAAGAACATCTATTTAAAACTCTGCATAGATTGGAAGACAATTTACAGTTGGGGATGATCTGAAAGTAATGTTGATTAAAATGCCTATCCTTTGTTTGGACTCATGTTCTTGATAATCCCTTGAGTAGGGAAAACTGGGTAGTTTTAGGTTCCTCCTGGTTCAATTTGAGGCCAGAAAAGCAATTGAAGTACAAATTACTGAAAATGAAAAATTCTACCATCAAATGGGACAGTTACTTTCAGTTTTCACATCTTGTGTTTCTAAGGCTCAGGGTGAGAGGTTGCTAGTGGGTCATATATGATTCTTGAACAGTTTTACAAAACACTAAAACTTTCGTCCAGATAATTATAGTTGCATGATGTTACTGATGTTATTTGTTACTACTGCAAGCATGCGTCCTGCATGCATGCACATATAAGAATCGTGTAAGACCTAAACATTTATCAGCAGTTTGCAAAAAACAGTAATTTGTTAAGTGCAACTGTGTGTGAGCTTGCAAATCATTTGTTTGTAATGAACTGTGAAAATGGCATTGAGCAAGTGTAGGTCCAGACTGCATAGTGCAGTGGTGTTAATAACCTCTATTATTTCACAATGCATTGCATATGAGCAGGAAAATATATTTTGTATTTTTGTTAGCAGTAACCTCATTTTCAACTAATTCTATATATTCATTCCATTAGACTGGGTTGCATTTGTTCAGATTTTTTTTGCTGAGCTTCATCCTTCAGCTGTAGTCCAGCTAGACTTGTCTTAAACCTGTTCTGTGTAAATTCTACCAGACCCAAGTAGCTTCTCTTTCTCTGTCAGCTATGTCAATACTTGATAAAATGTGTTAGTCGTGATGGAATGCATTTTCTGGAAGCTAATATGATTTCATTGAAGTTTTCTGCATCTTTTATTTTGTTAGATAACTGATTAATTCCTATGAACATATTTTGGACAGTTATAACTGTTTTGAGTTTTCCATTAGTTGAGCCTTATTTTAATGGTCATGCTATGTTATGCTACCAATGATTAATTATGATTACTTCTCCATCCTACATTCATCATTGCATACATGCACTACTTTGCATTTGGTGATTCATTCCCTGACTCTGATTCCAGATAGAAGACTGACTTAATACTTAGAACTAATGTGCTCGCTATGTGTATCCAGTGTAAGTGGATTTTTTTTTATGGTTTATTTAGGATTGAGCACAAACATGCAGTAATGAGGACTACAGGGACTTGAGCCTAAAAATCTGAAAAGCACTGGGAAACAGACCTGCCCTACATAAAAAAGCTATTATGAGCCCTGCAGGCTTTGTTTTATAGAGGGTTGGGTGGTTAGCTCCATTTTAGTCTTGGCTGTCTGATGCATAGTTTGTTCAGATCTGCTGTGTTTATGGCTTTTTATTTGCTAAACAGGTCAGATGCAAAACAATGGTTTCTCCTTGCCTTCCTCTGCTGATTCCTGGCTGCTTTTAATTGTCTGCTTGCTGATTCTTTTATGAGTCTTAGTCTTACAAAAGTAACATTCATGTTGTTCTCGTCTTGAGTACCTGTAAATGTGTTGGTCATGTCCATCTACCCCTGCTCTTTACAATGATCAATGATGATGATATGGTGCCTGTAACATCCTTCAGCATTACCAGAATGGTGGTGGGTTAGTGAAGGTCTGGGGAGGAATATCCATGAGCACAGACCTTTACAGGCTAGACAGTGGCACCCTGACCCTTGGGAATTGGGATGAAATTCTTGGACTCACTGTTAGACCCTACACTAGTGCACGGTGGTGTGCGACAGTTGTGAGAGTAAGGAGACACATCCCGGAGGATGAAGGAATTTATACCATTGATTGCCCACCACCCCTTCACACACACACACACACACACACACACACACATACACATACAAACACACGCAGACACAATTGCCTGACCTAAATCCAATAGAACACCTCTAGGACATTATGTTTAGAACACAAGCAGTTTGGGGGGGTGGCTATACAAATATACAGTTTTGAGTTGATGCAATGAAATTTCGGCAAAAGAGACTAATCTGCTGCTCCTTATGTTTCTTCACTTTGATTTTTGGGGTGTTTCTGAATTCATCCCTCTGTATGTTGGTCATTCTCATTCCCATCAAACATCCTTTTGTTCATAACATATTACCCAGTCCCTTATGAGTATAGATCTCCAGCATGATTTTTTTCCCATTAAGATCTGATGTCTTTTTAAGAGGTGTATATTTTCCATTTTTCCTGGAGGGGGAGGGATGGGAACATTATTATGACAAATAGAGACAAGAGATAAGAAAAAAACGTTGAGGTCATCAGAGTTCACTCTGGAGCTCACAGACGTAATCACATGCTGCACTCTCCTCTGCTGTGATAAGGCAGCTCATGTCTTATCTGTAGATGAGCCCTATAGCATCCTATGCTCTGTTCCTCTCTTATGTAAATGAGGGATGCAGTTAGATGCAAACTAGAAGATTAGACATCGTCAGTTTGTTCAGAGGCTTTGATCAGAAGAATTTGGTCAAGTAGAGCAAATTTGACACAACACCCTCAGTTTCATCACCACAGCAAGATCTAAGAAAAACTTTGAAGGTTCATAGAGAGAAACACCCCCACATAGCAAGCAGGTCTGGCCCGGATCTGGTATCAAGCCGGCACTGCTGGCTGACTTCTGGCACGATAAGTCGTATGACATCCAGATATGGGCCAGGTCTGGCATAGATGGCACTGTCCATGCGATGACATGGCATATCTGGCCCAATTGTGGTTTGGTTTATGTGGCCCAGGCGCATAGAAAACAAGTCTGGCCCAGATCTGGCATCAAGCTGGCACTTCTGACTGACTGGTGTCATGGCAGGGTGTATGTCAACAGATGTGGGCCAGGTCTGGCAATGATGGCACTATTTATGTTCCTATTTTCCTACTTTAGTTAGAAGACCCAAATGCCATGTTACAATACTATACTACTATGGTGGCCAACGTTTCAAATGCAGGTTTGACAGGTTTGTGAGTGTACACTTTATCCAAAACCTAGTGAGGGTTTACTCAAGTTTACCACTAAGTGGCTGTGGCTCAGGAGGTAGAGCAGGTCACCTGCTGATCAGAAGGTTAGTGGTGTGATCCCTGGCTCCACCTGTCTGCATGTCAAGTATGAATGTAATCAGGAAGCACTCACTTTAGAGAAAGTGTGTGATTGGGGGAATGTGGCATATTGTATTGAGTAATCTGGGAGAGTACAAAAGCCCTATGCAAGAATCAGTTAATTCTCTGTCTGAGCAGAGTTTTGTCATCTTACTTTTGCACTATTATGCACATGTTCTTATTACATGGCTTGATTAAGGTACTCACTAGGCTGACATCTGGGGCCAGAGCTGAAACTGTTCTGGGCCAGCAGTGTGTCTGCAACTGGCCCGTGGCTGCACACACCTTACACATGGCCCACATACCACAAACAATGACGGCCCTTTGGTGGCCCAGATCTGGTTTGCCAGATGTGGACCACACATGGGCCAGCACAAGGCCAGTTGCAGACACTTTGCTGGGACTTTATTTTCATAGTACATTATCATTTGTAGTAGAGCACTGCATTCTCAAATTGCTGGCTTACTTGTGGTTCCTAGTGTATTTATTGTTGGAGTCTCTCTGTATTACTGTAGGGTGTTTACCTTAGAATATAAAGTGCCTTGAGTCAGTTGTTGTGATTTGGTTATATAAAGCAAGTTGATTCCTATTGAATTGAAGTTTTGTGTGCTGAAGCTGGCTGTTGTTCACAAAACTGGTTTCAGGAAACACATTTCAACAAATCTTTTTAAGAAGTATTTATTTTTACTGGCGAGAGAGCGAATTTATCTCAGCCTGTAACTCTTTGGTTTGAGAAAAAAAATACACCTTTTAAGCAACACAGTGATGCTTTGTTTGAATTTTTAATTTGTTGTAGTGCATTAGTTAGCTCCCTCTCCATCCATCCATTGAATGGGATATGATGTAGTGCAGCATGAGAGTTGTGCTGAAATGATCAGCATCTTAACTCTTTGAGGAGTAGACAGTTTGAAAGTTACTATTGTCTTCGCCTTTGGCCCTTGGTCAGTATGTCAGAATGTGTAATGTCGGTGTGTATCTAGTCAGCCCCACTCAACTGCGACCATCGATTCAGATGTGGGTCTCATAAAAGGTTTTATTCACAGGGTTTGGCTTCCTTTTCATCTTGTCTTTTGATTTTCCAAGTAGATATGTAGAAGGCATCAGGTGAGCCATCAGCTAATGTGGGCTGGGACTGAGATCATTTGATCTTCTGATATTGTGCAAATAGACAATCAGCACGAGAGTCCAGTCTTCCAGGAGGAAGGTTGATTATTATATGTGCAGCTCCTGAAATTGTTCAACCAATATTTCTTTTCTTTTTTTTAGAGCAGAAGTACTGTGAGTACTTTAACTGTAGGTATTTTACTGAATGACAGAACAGTGCTAAAATTTAAAGCACACAGAACAGAAGCAGGCTGGCTCATAAAAAGCTGGCAAGGAAATGATTGGAGTGGAATGATGATGTCATTGATATTGACAGTGTAAGAAAGAGGAAGTGATATAAAGAATAAGAACTAACAGCCTGATCATACAGGAAAAGCAAACAGTTGAGTGATTGCAGATCTTCTTCCTATAACTTACACATAAGCTTCATGAAGCTACACAGAAGCAGTCTGCAAAGCCCTACAATCACAGAGATGGAGCTGCTCATGGCTCAGTGAGGCTAGGAAAACGGTGTCCCAGGAAAACTGTTGTCAATAAGCTTTTATTTTACTCGGTATCTAATTGGGCTTAGAATTACTTTGTTTGCTCAATAATCTTCTCTTCCCCAAGCAAAGAACCATGACAGACCAGAGGCTGAAAACATTTTAATTAATTCTGTAGATAAAATCTAAATGGTGTTTTCCATACTGCTAGGAATAAAAAGCAGTCAAATTCAAACATGCAGATATTTATGTATCCAGTGGTCATTTGCTAATGTGAATTACATTCAATCGGTTCATTAAAGAGGTATTTCTGAAATTGTTAATGCATTTTTTTGATAATCTAATAATACTAATAATTGTTTTTTATTCATCCATAGCTTTATGGGTGGTTGTGTGGAAAGTTGTAGGTTCTTGGGTAGTATTTGATATTAGTCAGGCTAAAATAAAGATGAAGCAGAGCTTGACCTCACAGCTGGGAAGAAATACATTTGAAATAATTATTGTGAAAGTAGAACAGTCAAAGCCTGTTTCACAGCGCCACACTGCTTCAATTAAGTCCATAGCTTCACCTCCTCAGCTCTGCTTTTCAGGCCTGAAACTGTTCAACTGGCCTTCTCTACTCTGGATTTCACTCTTTATCGGCCCTGATTGGTTCTCCATAATCTGGACTCTGTCAGCTACGTTTCCGTTGCTGCTCAGACAAGGCAGAAATCTTCCTGGTTTTCCACGTATTCAGTCGCCAATTGAATTGAATTGAATTGAATCTTTATTTTAAACATGTTAAAAAATCATCAGTCTGACCTGCTGTGCTCTGGTTCAAAATCACATTTCATCCAGGCAGCAATTATTCATCTTTTATCTAACTACAGTCTTCAATATTTATTTATCAGCTAGCTATGGCATATGCTACAGCAGCCTTCATGTTAATATTAATTTTTGGCTCTCTTCCACAGGATGTCTTTTGTTCTCCCTTCGTCCCCTCACTCGAACCGGTCATGGCAGATGACCACCCCTTCCTGAGCCTAGTTTTTCTGGAGGTTTCTTCCTGTTAAAGGGGAGTTTTTCCTTCCCACAGTCGCCAAAGCACTTTTACATAGGGAGTCATATAATTGTTGGGGTTTTCTCTGTTGTATTATTGTAGGCTCTACCTTACAATATAAAGCACCTTGAGCCAACTGTTGTTGTGATAAGGCACTGTACAAGTAAAATAAAATTGAAAATAATAAAATGTTAAATTGTATGCAAACAATCCAGTGGGCCCCTGTATTGAGTTTACATTCATACATTTCTGTGGGTCAGAATGACGTCCTCTGTGGTTTTACGTAAAAGTGGTCAACTTTTTTTTTTTTGATCCCACACACCCCCAAATTTAGTATTTGATTAATAAGCCACTAAATGTGTCACGGTTCTGGGTCCGTTGGACCCAGTATTTTGAGTTTATTATGTTTTGGTTTAATTTTGCATCATGGATTGTTTTCTTGTTCTCTTGTGGTTGTGATGATGATTATTATTATTATTATTATTAGAGTTTCATGTTTCTGTTATCCATGTTTTAGGAATTGTGGTTTCATGTTTAGTTCAGGTTCCATGTGTCATTCTGTCTGTCTCTCAGTGTCAGGTCTGCGTCTTGGTGTAGTGTTCTCGTTCCCTGTTTTATTGTGAAGGTCTGCGTCTCATGTGAGTGTGTTCAGTTTTACCTCTGTCTCGTCTTGTTGATTATTCCCAGCTGTGTCCACCACCTGTGTGTAATTCCCCTGTGTTTCTCTGTGTGTATTTAAGTCGTGTCCTCGGTTATTGTAGTTGCTGGTCCGTCTGTGTATCCATCATGTGTCACCCGTGTGTTCCCCCTGCTGTCCATCGTCAATCTCCTCTGCTCGTTCTCATTCTTGTCCAGGTTTGTGCTCTGTAGTTTAGTTGTTTCCAGTCTAGTTTAGTTCGTGCTCCATTTGCTGTTTGTCCATATTTATTTTGTGTTCAATAAATCACCCGTACACCTTCACGACTGCCTGCGTTTGGATCCTCCTTTTCCTTTTCCACACGGCTCTTTTCACTCGCCGTGACAGTACGGACCAGCCAGATATGGATCCAGCAGCATTCACCCCACCCACGGAGCTTCGAAAGCTCATAACGGACTCAGTGTCAAAACTAATCAACCTGTGGCTCGAGCATGAGGGAGAAGCGTTTCTCTACGTTCTGGAAGTCAGGCTACAACAGCTTATTTCCGATTATCCCTGGCTGTTGGACTCACTGCACCCGCTCGTACAAAACTTCATTCTCCACGAACTACACCTCCACGCCCCCGCCGCTACTGCTCGCCCACTCGCTTCAACGGAGGACGTGCCGCCCGTACCGCCGGATGAGGAGTTACCCGGCCCGTCGGAGCCATCTCCACGGAGGAAGCGACGTTCGCGCCGCCGGCGCGGCACCCCACGTCAGAACGTCAGAGCAGCCGGCTGTGGTGAGTGAAAGGGACACTGTTGTTGACTCTGTTGCTTCTGTGACTGTAGTTTCTGGGGCAATTTTTTTGTGTTTCTACTGAGGATAACAATGATTTCTCACCCATGGCCATAGCTTCTAAGACTGCCTGTTCTGAACCCTCGTTCCATGTTTATGACTGTGTCCGCTCCATTGTCCCATCCTCACTTCCATCCCAGTCAAATGCCAGGCCTGTAACGCTGCCCTCAGTTCAGTCAGCGGCCGCGCTGCCCTCAGTTCCGTCAGCGGCCGCGCTGCCCTCAGTTCCGTCAGCGGCCGCGCTGCCCTCAGTTCCGTCAGCGGCCGCGCTGCCCTCAGTTCCGTCAGCGGCCGCGCTGCCCTCAGTTCCGTCAGCGGCCGCGCTGCCCTCCGTTCAGTCAGCGGCCGCGCTGCCCTCCGTTCAGTCAGCCATTCCACCTCTCATTACGACTCCACTGCCATTGTCTCCGCTACCTGTAGGTCAGTCTGTAGCCGCTTCGCTGCCTATTGCTCTGTCGCCACCAGTTCAGCTGTCTGCCCGCTCATTTACTCAGCCACCATCCTCACTGTCTCATTCAAAGCAGGGAACACACTTCACCACAATATCTGCTGGTTCTCTTAAGCTGGCCATATCAGAGACAGTTGCTCCCTCTAGGGCCTCCCCAGAGGCTGGGTGTCAGTCACCAGCCAACTCTGGACCCCTAGAGGTCAAGACGCCAGCGCCAGAAGCCTCACCGGAGAACTCACCAGAACAGTCTCAGCTCTCAGCACCCCCTGAGAGTTCAAGTGAGTTCACCCGTCCGCCTCCGTCCTCTGCTGGGTGTATTGGGGAACACTTTCAGCCCTCTGAGGACTGCATCCTACTGTTGCTGCCTGAGTCTAGCCACTGTGCTGCTCAGTCCCAGCCAGTGTCCACACTGGCAGAGGTCTCCGTACCTGCTGCTTCAGTGTCTGTTTCCACTGGAGGGCCAGAGGAGCCCGTCCAGTCTCAAGTCATGTTAGCTGGGGGTTCAGGTGAACCCAGCCAGCGTCCTGCCTCATCAGCTGGAGGGCCTGAGGAGCACATCCTGCCTCAAGTGTCGTCTGCTGGAGGGCCCGAGTCGCCCGGCCAGCTTCAAGCCAAGTCAGCTGGTGGGTCCGAGGAGCCCGCCCAGCTTCAAGCCAAGTCAGCTGGTGGGTCCGAGGAGCCCGCCCAGCTTCAAGCCAAGTCAGCTGGGGGTCCTGGAGGACCCAGCAAGCACATCCTCACGTCTGCTGACGGTCTGGGGAAGTTTGTTCAGCCATCACCTGCTGAATCGTCCCCTGTGACTTCTACACCGTTGCCTGCATCCACACCACCTCCTGCATCATCACCGCCTGCAGCATCACCACTGTCAGGTTCCGCAGCCGTCCCGCTGCCGTCAGGTTCCGCAGCCGTCCCGCTGCCGTCAGGTTCCGCAGCCGTCCCGCTGCCGTCAGGTCCAGCTTCAGCTCCGCCTTCGTCTGGTCCAGCTTCAGCTCCGCCTTCGTCTGGTCCAGCCTCGGTGCCTTCGCCCACGCCTGGTCCAGCCTCGGTGCCTTCGCCCACGCCTGGTCCAGCCTCGGTGCCTTCGCCCACGCCTGGTCCAGCCTCGGTGCCTTCGTCTGGTCCTGCCTCCGTGCCTTCGTCTGGTCCTGCCTCCGTGCCTTCGTCTGGTCCTGCCTCCGTGCCTTCGTCTGGTCCTGCCTCCGTGCCTTCGTCTGGTCCTGCGGTTGCCACACCGCCGTCAGAGCCAGCTCGACCTGTTCCGCTTCGCCTCTGCCGGCCGTTTTCCAGGCCTCTAAGTTGGCATCATGGCCTTCGGGGACGGCCTCCGGAAAGAGTTCGTCGCCGCCGCTGGCATCGCGGCCGACCTCCGGACCTGCTCAGTGGCCGCCACTGCCTTCCGAGTGGTCGGCCTCCTGATTGGTTTTGCCTGTGCCGCCGCCGTTGCCGTGTGCACGGTCGGCCTCCGGAAATGTTCGCCCGTCGCCGCCGTTGCTGTGTGCACGGTCGGCCCCCTGAACTATTCATGGACTCTTGTTGGGCTCTAGTGTGGTTTTGTTTTCGATGTGCTTTCCTGCGTTTTTGGTCTCTGGTGCTCCTTGTTTTTTTGTTTGGTCTCTGTATGTATATGGTTTTAATTTACAGAGCTGCAGGATTTTTAAAATGAAAATTAAAAAATAAATAAATAAAAATGAACCCCTTGGTGCTTCTAGTGTTAATCTCTTAAATGTAAGTAATAGTGCTTTCTTTAAATGCTGAATTCAATGACTTGCATATACGTTGTCTAATGAAAATGTATCAACTTCTTTAGTTTTGCTGTCATTTTGGGTTTAATAGCTTTAATTACATTTTTATAAAGAAAAAATGCCCTTCCAGTTTTCTATACAGGGTCAGTATTAGAGAGTGTATTCCATGCTGTCATGAGCCAAACCTTCACCTGTAAATCTTGCTCCTCCCTGAACCATGTGCGGCGACTCATGACCAGCTTTTATGTTTAAAACCCAATGAAGGCATGCAAATTGTTCTGACCTGCTTTGTCTCTTATATCCTCCCCATTCTCAGCATGTTTATGGAAGCCTATAAAATCACACGCAATTTTATGGCCTTCTCCTCCTCTCTGCATTTGAATACCCCCTAAAATGTCTTGATAAAATGGGGAACAGCTCATTTGACTGCTTCAATTTCAGTAACTGGAGGTGTTGTAAAAAATAATTTAAGCTGGGGCAGTAATGCATTTCAGCATTTGATGCATGGCATTAAAACAGCTCCAAGTTACAGCAGTAATATTAATGAGCAACTTCCAAAGGCTATTACAATGCATTATTCACACAGTGCATCTTTTCTTCATTTATTATTGATACTCAACGTTAGAATTTTATTAACATTCAGCAACAGAATATTTTAGAGCAGTCTGTGACTAATATCTGTTTTTCTACATTTGTCAGTGTGTATTGTTTATTTTGTCCTTTATCTTTCTTGAAACTTTAACAGTGAAAAAAGTGAGTGTGAATGCTTGTCTGTCTCTGTTAGCCCTGCATCAGATTGGCAATCTGTCCATTGTGAACCCTGCCTCTCGCCCTATGTAGCTGAGATAGCCTCCAGTCCCCCCCATTACGACTCTGATAATCAAATAGTAACTTAACTGGCAACGCTGAAAATGATTTCTTAGCAGTCATTTGTCAGCAGGCAACAGCAGGACACCAAAAACTGCTCCCTGATCTTAAAGGTTAATGAGCAAAGTGAATACTTCACTCCCTCCTCACACTTCACTCCCATTAGTGAGATACAGAGTTAAATGGACAGTACAACAAAAAGCCTTAAACAGCAAAATACTAGCATGACCTTCATACTATATCAGTTCACTTTGCAGCATCCAAACTCAACTGTAATGCAATAAAGTTAATGAGTCACGCATTCAGTGGTTCATATCAGACAGTTAATCAGATCTAGGCTTGTTTTGTTTTTTGTTTTCAAATGACAATCACACTAGGAAAAACTGCAGTTGGAGACCAATCACCTCCACTCATGACCAAAATTACTACTATGACCTACAATGAACCTGAGATTTGGTTGCCTTTGAAATAGTTGCTCCAAAGATGTGGACTCGGCCTACAACCACTAGCAGTCAGCTGCCATCTTCAAAGTCACTTTATGCCCATTAAGATGGACATAAAGTGGCAACAACATGGAGTCAGTCTGCTATCAGTAATTTTCTAACTGAATGTTGTCAAGCTGCCAGTTACATGCATCTGTTTTGTGATAACACAGTGATTAACTGTGAAAGTCAACAAAAGTAGGGAATTTTCTTTCCACAAATAGTGACATACACTATACTGTCAAAAATATTCACTCATCTGCCTTCACATGAATATGAACTTAAGTCACATCCCATTCTTAACCCATAGGGATATAACAGTACATACAACAGTAAGTGTACTTTTTATAAGGTTGGAGACACCTGCAATCAGCTGAGTCATGAAATGTTTCTCCCACTCAAAATGCTCCATCCAGATGAGATTTTATCTAATCTAAAATCTAACCCTTGATTGGTCACCAATTGCCTAGTAGATATTCATACTTTAAAATCATTTTTTTTCCTACAAGCAGCACTGCCTCACTGTCCTCATATATGCCCTGCACCAGCAGCATACACTTCTCTAATATTCATCACAAAAAATACAAATCTTTCTGACCTTTTCTATTTCTCCACCAAGACTCTCAAATCAGTCATTGCATCTGTAGTACTCTTTCTCAGCTGATTGTCACCTGTCTTCTTAACCTACCTTCAACAACTATTTGTCATACTTTCATGGTATGGCTCATCAACTTTATCCCTTTGAAAGAGTCAAAAGCTTTACTTTCCACTTCCTCCATGTAAAGGTTGACTATAATTGGTGACATGTTGGGAGCCCATGGCACATCCATGTTTTTGTCTATAAAAACCCTCGTTGTATTTAAAATATGTGGTGGTAAGGCCGAGGTCCAACAGTGTGCAAATCTGATCAGGGGTACAGCTGCTTCTGTTTTCCAAGCTGTCTAGCTATAGTCATTTTCTGACAGTCTATGGATGAAACCCTATGGTTTCATCCAGTGTAAGTTTCTGGACCATGTTGGTGAAGATGTCTGTACTTACTACTTACTTACTATAGTTCTGCACATCACCCTTGTTCTTGAAAATCATTCCCAGTACACTTGTACATTTCTCAGAGACCCTCTCACGCTCCAAAATTGTGTTAAACAGTCTGGTCAAAAAGTCCATTCTCCTTTCTCCTACACATCTCTATAACACCATATTTATGCAATCTGGGTGACTGTAACACTTCCTCCAAACTAATGCTCTGCTCTTCCATTTTCCTTTCTCTCTCATTTTCATTATTCATCAGCTCCTCAAAGTACTCCTTCCACCTTTCCAAAACACTGCCTTCATTAGTTAGCACATTTCCATTTCTGTCATTAATCACCCTAACTTCCCGCCTTTGTCAGCTATATTTTCTTTCTTTCTATTTTTTTCAACCAGCAGGAGTTGTCGTAACAGCAAGGATAGATCCTAACTTCATATTTATTACTTTGTGTGATTCAACAAATTAGATGATCCATATCCAGAAAAATTCTATGTAGGCTTAAAATGATGAACCTCAATCATAAACAGTAGATATGCACAAATTTATTTGTGACCCATCTATATTAGTGTTTCACACACAAATCTGGTCATAAATACGTTTAGCTTTTTTGAAATAGGTACAAACAAAATTAGAAGACCTCAAATAATCTGTATGAAGAAATTATTAGATAACAAATTATTAATAATAATTTAATCTTAAATGAAAGGCTTTCTATAGAGAGTGGAGAGTAACGTTCTGTAGAGACAGTCTAATGTTTTATTAATGAAAGAACTCACAGATGAGACATATTTACAGTCTAGGCACTAGTTTTAGTTATTCCACTTTCTTTCTTCTCCTGTGTTTCTGAGGAGTTTTTTCCCCCACAGACTTGGTTTAACATCATTGGTTCTGTTGTACTCCAGGGTAAAGCTGAACTGCCCCTGAACTGCCCCTGCCTCATTATGCCAGCTTTGAAACACACACACACACACACGCAATAATGCTTAGCTCATGTAGCCAAGTGATGTCTGTGTCTTTCATATCACTGCTCTTCTATTCCACCATTTTACCCTCATCTTTACTACTTATTCTTTCTTGTGTTGGAGAGAGAAATGCGTCTGCCTGAGCAGATTCTCAGTATATTTTACTGATTTATGGTGAGCTGTCCAAACGTTTCTGGCAAGTTCTTTTATCTGGCAAATACACATTTTTATACAGTTGTGCCCGTGGATGATGATCTTTGCGACTGACAAGCATCAGCGTGAATGTACTGAATTTGATGTGAATCTCATTGACTCTCCTATTTTTTATTATTGAACAAATGAACATGATGCCACAGGGGAAGCAAAACTAAACACACTGAAAATGGAAACACGAGACTGTCAAAATAAAACAGGAAACATAATGACGCGAAGACTGTGACAACAGCTTTACAATATGACATAAAAAACGCAGACATGAAACACATAAGACTAAATTCAAACTCAAATTCAAATTTTATTTGTCACATACACAGTACAACATTTAGTGAAATGCTTGTGTCCGAGCTGTGGACAGGCTGCAGACGTATCCGCGCCATTCCAGGCCTTGGTTTTAGCATGGAGGGTCTAGCCAGGACCCTGGGGAGACAGAATGATACACAAGGAGAGGGACATGGAAACGAGGGACAGACATAACTAAAAATCAGACATAGAGGACAAGAGACTTACACAGGAAACAGAAAATAACACATAAAAAGGGAGCATGGATGAAACTTTAAACAAAACCCAAGTAAGATATACTAATAATAACACTAGAACTTATCATTACTCTAATGCATCATAAGAAGTCAGACATACGAAATAAACTCAAAATGCTATTGTGTGTATGACCCATTTTTCCATCTGCTGCAAAATTTGGTTAAAGTGGTCATCTATCTCAAAATGGATCTCCTGAGTGTCAGTTAATCTGATTGAATAATTAGACAGATATATTAAAAAAATACTAAATTGACAAATTTAAATAACATTAATATGTGCACATTTGCCTCATATCCTGGCAAGAGATCTAGGTTAGAATTTCCCCCAAAAATCAAGATCTCTACTGTCCAGAGATATTCAGTGGTATTCTGCCCCTGACTGACAGAGCGATTGCCTTGTCTTTGTTAGCTTTCTGCTCCTTACTTGCACTGTTGCACACGTCCATTATTTGAGCAGTCTGACCCCATTTCTCACTTTTCCTCACTCATTACCTCCATCTTTCTGTGCAGCTGTCTCTTTCATTCTTCCCTCCTCTGCTCCATTATTCAGTTCTGCTGTGCTTTCTGTCTTTAACCCAGTTTTGTTGTTTTTCATCATTTAGCCTCAACCTTCCTCTCTGTCACTCTGTCTACTCATTTTCTCTTTACACAGGAAAATCATAAAAAATAGCATACAGTGCTCTCCACCTGTTATATAGATAACATTTAAAATCACAAGATGCTTTTTTGGTTAGATACATGTTTGTTGCATGGGGTCTCTTTTTCTATATTTGGTTGCATTCATTTGTGAATTTGTCACCCTGCATTTGAAGACCCATGCGTCTTGGGCTGTGTGCCTGCTCACTGAGTACATGAGAAATTCAATTACATGCCGTTTCAGAACACACAAACACACACACACACACACACACACACACACACACACACACACACATACAGAGTATAAACACTTTAAAGCTCTCTGGTTCACCTCCTTCTAGTTGAACTGGCCTTCCATCACTTACTTTTCTCGTTTAATAAAACACCTTTCCACTATAGCACTGCCTCTAAAGGAATCACCCTCTTTTGTATCCTTTTCTTCTTCAATTCTCCCTTGCCCTCTTATCTAATCTTACCTCCAAGTTGTTTTCTCTATGGGAAATTTTGTTATATATCCCACATATTATATATCTTTAGAGTATTTCGAAAGCCCCCTATGCTCACTTTTTCCTCTCTTCCTTCCAATGCTGCTGTTACTCATGATTGTATTTCTCATTTTCCCCTGTATTCAATTGTAGAAATAATAACCAGACTTGACTTGCTTTTAGAACTGAAAAAGGCAGCAGCAATAAATAAATAAACCCCATGAGAGCAGTGTCTTTTTGTCTCCCTCACTCACATATCATTCATTCCGCTTCCCGAATTGTAAATCTTTCTGTAAATCCGTCTTTCAGTATTTTTGATCTGTGGGTAATTCCAAAATGAATGCTTGAGTGATTTTTTTTATCATGACCTTCATGGATCTGGGTGGAAACCATCACACTTCCATTCCAGTGAGAGGCTTGATGACAGTGCCGATAGCCCCGTGCTCATGGCAGACAGCAAATCTCCTCAAATCCAGAGTCAGTTAAGGGTGATGTTTCGCTAAAAAGAGTCCAGAAACATAGCTAAAACTCTAAAAACTTGACAGCAGAGAGACAAAGAAAATGAGAAAGATATTAGAAAGGGATTGACATGAGAGAAGATCTTCATGGACTAAAAATGCTCAACTCCTGCTCTCCATAACAGGGCCCATCACTATCAAATACTAAAGTAAGTAAGCGGGAGATGACAGGAGCGTGACGAGGACAGAGGAACTATCGCTTGCTGCAATCACTGTCACAGTGAGAGTCAGGAATAAAGAATAAAAGTGTCAGAGCCCACTAGATGCGGGGTTAAAATTGCTGTCTTTAAACAGTCACAGAGTGTCAGAGTAGAATTTGTCTTCTAAAGGCCTTTTTTTCACTTCTTTTCTAGCTTCTGCCTTTTACTTCACAGTCTCAAAGTTGTGGAAATAACCACAATAAATTATAGTGTTTTAGGAGTAATTAGTATTCTTTTACTTTATTCTTTTTATATAATAGATGCTTCTTTTTAATACAGATTTATATTTTGGATATTATTTTTATTTTAATGTACTAAATATATTCTGTTATTAAATTCTGTTGTCACATCAAGTGATTCTCATAGGAAAGACGTGTGGTTGTCTCAGCATGTTTGTTTTGTGTTTATTATTATTTTCAGAAATAACATGAACAAAAAAGTGAAACTCTAGTAGCTGAATGTTTTGTCAGAAACTGTTAACACAATATAACTTGCATCCATGCATTTTCTTTGCTTACTGCCTGTACACCATGGATCGATTGCCAGTCACTACCAATACAAGTTACACTTGTACAGGTACAGAGAGAACATACAAACTACAGAGAGGTCCAGGCATTTCTATAAACCATTCAGAACACAGTTTGTTTCCTTGGACTCTTTAGACAAAGAAATCTGCCAAATCCAGCATTAAAAAACAAGCAGGGCCCAACCAGACCAGCAGCTTGTCAAACTGGTGCATTGAATAAGAAAACTGTTAGACTTCATTCATCTTGTGTTAGTCTACACAGAACTTTATAGACTAATGTCTGTGAAGGTTCTCAGTCATCCAGGTCATTGTAGTCTAAGGAGCTTGGAAAGAAAAGCGTCTGGACTTCTTTAAGTTGCTTGAAGACGTTTCGTGTCTCATCTAAGAAGCTTCTTCAGTTCTAAGGTCAAATGGTGGAGAGTGCCAGATTTAAGCCCTGTGGGAGTGTCCCACAGAGGGACAATGGCCCCCTAATGATCCTCTACCTTATCACACAAGTCAAGGTAGACTAATCTTCAAACTAATCTGTCTTCATGTCTAGAACTAGTGAGACTGGTCTATTACTCCAATCTCCAGTATAGCAACCAATTTGTTCTGAATCACTTTTTTGTCTTCAGGTAACCTGTAGGGCTGTGAATACACCGTCACACCTGGGAAAGTTTCAGTGTGGTGTCATAGAGGGTGGTATGGCCTGGCAGTGAAGAGAGCAAACTGCTCTCTGGGCTGGCGTTTCATGGCCACCTAAAAGGAGTGAGGCGGAGATATCAAAAATGTTTTGAATTTGGCACGTCAGGCCTCAACTTATCGCCCTCTTTCACCAAGTTCACCAAAGAAACCTCTTTTACCTCGCTTCATGTCTTCAGGAGGTTGAGATGGTTTGTGTAGCAATTCAATTCAATTCAATTTTATTTATTTAGTGCCAAATCACAACAGCAGTCGCCTCAAGGTGCTTTATATTATACAGTAGATACAGAGAAAAACCCAACAATCATATGACCCCCTATGAGGAAGCACTTTGGCGACAGTGGGAAGGAAAAAATTCCTTTTAACAGGAAGAAACCTTTCGGCAGAACCAGGCTCAGGGAGGGGCGGGGCCATCTGCTGCGACCGGTTGGGGTGAGAGAAGGAAAACAGGATGAAAGACATGCTGTGGAAGAGAGACAGCACCACCTCATAATCCACATTTCCCACTTACCATACAACCACAAAGAGTCCTTGCCAATTGATGACTTTGAGTTAGAAGAAGGAAGTATTACAAGTCCTTTGGCTCCTGGTGTGAATTGTCTGTGTCTAACCCCTCTGTTAGGCACTGCTGATGTTCCAGGGCCTGGAGCAAATTCTCCTTTGATGATTTTACCAGTGTGTGAAATTTTGTGCTCTGGTCCAGTACGCACTGAATATTGTTTTTACCTGGACTTGGACCTTCCTCCCAGCTGTCTTTAAGCACATCCCTCTTATGGTTTCCTGCCAGACAGCACTTTGAAGGGAGAAAGCCCAGGACAATCTGTCCCTAGAATTAGAGGGTGGGCCAGGAGGGAGCTAACCACAGCCTCAGTTCTATCCCTCTTGCCCTCGTGTTTAATTTCTCCTGGCATTGCAGGTTGTTTGTGAGCATCACCACTTTTACATATTTAATGTGAACCCATTGTTTACAACAATGCCCCAGGTTGAACAAGGTTCTTGTGAACTAAGGTTTGCATGGAACCCGAGTCCACCATAGCCTGGTGTGTTGCCAAAGTTTGTCCATCTTGGGACTGCCAGCCATCTTTAGGAAGCCTGAAAATCCGCCTGCCCCCATTGGATGCTCCAGCCTGGGGTTGTGGAAGTGGTGACAATAGGGGAGTGACCTATCCTTTTGGGCTTTCCCTGACAATAGGGGAAGCAGATGCAGGTCTATGTCCTCAAACATGTCAAGAATAACTGGGGATTGTCCACCTGTGTCATTTTCTGCAGTGTAATCTTTGTGGCCAGGGAAATTAAATGCGAAAGGGCTGCAGGGTCAGACAGTTCAGTACGTTCTTTAACACCTGCGTGGTGTGCTTGGACCAAGTCAGCAGAGTCCAGCTGTTGCCAGTAAGGTTACACAGGGTTCTTTTTATGTACTTCTGAACTGCAAGCATCATGGTTTTTGTGCAGTATGAAGTAAATCATGGTCATTTATAGTGGCTTTTAGCTTAGAAGACTGTCCTAAATACATTCAATTCAATTCAATTCAATTTTATTTATATAGCGCCAAATCACAACAAAAGTCGCCTCAAGGCGCTTCATAGATACAGAGAAAAACCCAACAATCATATGACCCCCTATGAGCAAGCACTTTGGCGACAGTGGGAAGGAAAAACTCCCTTTTAACAGGAAGAAACCTCCGGCAGAACCAGGCTCAGGGAGGGGCGGCCATCTGCTGCGACCGGTTGGGGTGAGAGAAGGAAGACAGGATAAAAGACATGCTGTGGAAGAGAGACAGAGGTTAATAACAGATATGATTCAATGCAGAGAGGTCTATTAATACATAGTGAGTGAGAAAGGTGACTGGAAAGGAAAAACTCAATGCATCATGGGAATCCCCCGGCAGCCTACGTCTATTGCAGCATAACTAAGGGAGGATTCAGGGTCACCTGGTCCAGCCCTAACTATATGCTTTAGCAAAAAGGAAAGTTTTAAGCCTAATCTTAAAAGTAGAGATAGTTTCTGTCTCCCGAATCCAAACTGGAAGCTGGTTCCACAGAAGAGGGGCCTGAAAACTGAAGGCTCTGCCTCCCATTCTACTTTTAAATACTCTAGGAACAACAAGTAGGCCTGCAGAGCGAGAGCGAAGTGCTCTAATAGGGTGATATGGTACTACAAGGTCATTAAGATAAGATGGGGCCTGATTATTTAAGACCTTGTATGTGAGGAGCAGGATTTTGAATTCAATTCTGGACTTAACAGGAAGCCAATGAAGGGAAGCCAAAACAGGAGAAATATGCTCTCTCCTTCTAGTCCCTGTCAGTACTCTTGCTGCAGCATTTTGGATTAGCTGAAGGCTTTTCGGTGAGTTTTTTGGACATCCTGATAATAATGAATTACAGTAGTCCAGCCTGGAAGTAATAAATGCATGACCTAGTTTTTCAGCGTCACTCTGAGACAGGATATTTCTAATTTTAGAGATGTTGCGCAAATGGAAGAAAGCAGTCTTACATATTTGTTTAATATGTGCTTTGAAGGACATGTCCTGGTCAAAAATGACTCCAAGGTTCCTCACAGCGTTACTGGAGGCCAAGGTAATGCCATCCAGAGTATGAATCTGGTTAGATACCATATTTCTAAGATTTTCAGGGCCGAGTACAATAACCTCAGTTTTATCTGAATTAAGAAGCAGAAAGTTAGCGGCCATCCAGGTCTTTATGTCTTTAAGACATTCCTGCAGTTTATCTAATTGGTGTGTGTTATCTGGCTTCATGGACAGATAGAGCTGGGTGTCATCTGCATAGCAGTGAAAATGTATGCTATGTCTTCTAATGATGCTGCCTAAGGGAAGCATGTATAATGTAAACAGAATTGGTCCTAGCACTGAACCCTGTGGAACTCCATAATTAACCTCAGTGTGTGAAGAGGACTCTCCATTTACATGCACAAATTGGAGTCTATTAGATAGATATGATACAAACCACTGCAGTGCAGTACCTGTAATACCTACAGCATGTTCTAATCGCTCTAATAGGATATTATGGTCAACAGTATCGAACGCTGCACTGAGGTCTAGCAGGACAAGCACAGAGATGAGTCCACTGTCAGAGGCCATAAGAAGATCATTTGTAACCTTCACTAAAGCTGTTTCTGTGCTGTGATGAACTCTGAAACCTGACTGAAACTCTTCAAATAAACCATTCCTCTGCAGATGATCTGTTAGCTGTTTGACAACTACTCTTTCAAGGATTTTTGATATGAAAGGAAGGTTGGAGATTGGCCTATAATTAGCTAAGACTGCTGGGTCTAGAGATGGCTTTTTGAGTAAAGGTTTAACTACAGCCAGCTTGAAGGCCTGTGGTACATAGCCGATTATTAGAGATAGGTTGATCATATTTAAGATCGAAGAATTAATTAATGGCAGGACTTCTTTGAGCAGTTTTGTAGGAATGGGGTCTAAAAGACACATTGATGGTTTGGAGGAAGTAATTATTGAAGTTAACTCAGAAAGATCAATTGGAGAAAAAGAGTCTAACTTAACATCAATGGTACTAAGAGTAGCTGTAGATAATATTACATCTGTGGGATGATTACTGGTAATTTTTTCTCTAATGATAAAAATTTTATTTGTGAAGAAGTTCATGAAGTCATTACTAGTTAACGTTAAAGGGATGGTTGGCTCAACAGAGCTCTGACTGTTTGTCAGCCTGGCTACAGTGCTGAAGAGAAACCTGGGGTTGTTCTTATTTTCTTCAATCAGTGATGAATAGTAAGATGTTCTGGCTTTGCGGAGGGCTTTCTTATAAAGCAGCAAACTATTTCTCCAGGCTAAATGATGATCCTCTAAATTTGTGACACACCATTTCCTCTCCAGATTACGAGTCATCTGCTTTAGGGTACGTGTTTGAGAATTATACCACGGAGTCAGGTACTTCTGATTAGAGACCTTAGTTTTCACTGGAGCTACAGTATCCAGAGTCGTACGTAGTGAGGAGGTGAAATTATTAACAAGATAATCGACCTCTGTTGGGGTAGCGTTCAGATAGCTGCTCTGCTCTGTGTTGGTACAGGGCATTGAAGATGATAACAGTGGGTGGATTATATTCTTAAACTTAGTTACAGCGCTTTCAGAAAGACATCTACTTTGATAAAATCTACTCTCCACCGCTGTGTAATCAATTATTGTAAATGTAAATGTTATCAGGAAATGATCAGACAGGAGAGGGTTTTCAGGAAACACTGTTAAATGTTCAGTTTCTATGCCATATGTTAAAACAAGATCTAGAGTGTGATTAAAGTGGTGGGTGGGTTCTTTTACATTTTGAGAGAAGCCAATTGAGTCTAATAACAGACTAAATGCCATGTTGAGGCTGTCATTTTTAGCATCTACATGGATGTTAAAATCACCCACAATAATTATTTTATTTGAGCTCAGAACTAAATTAGATATAAAGTCTGAGAAATCAGACAGAAACTCTGTGTAAGGCCCAGGTGGACGATAGATGATAAAAGTAAGACTGGTTTCTGAGTTTCACAGCTGGGGTGGACAATGTTAAGCATCAGGCTTTCAAATGAATTAAAAGTCTGTCTTGGTCTTTCATTAATTAATAGGCTGGTGTGAAAAATTGCTGCCACACCGCCCCCTCGGCCTGTGCTTCGAGGTTTCTGGTAGTTAGAATGACTCGGGGGTGTTGATTCATTTAAACTAACATAATCATCCTGCTGCAACCAGGTTTCTGTAAGGCAGAGTAAATCAATTTGTTGATCAATTATTAAGTCATGTACTAACAGAGACTTGGAGGAGAGAGACCTAATATTTAATAATCCACATTTCACTGTTTTACTCTTTGGTTCAGATGTGGATACTGTACTGTTCTTTCTTTGTAATTGTTTATGTCAGTGCGCCCCAGGGTGGCTGTGGCTACAATGTAGCTTGCCATCACCAGTGTGTGAATGTGTGTGTGAATGGGTGGATGACTGGACATGTAAAGCGCTTTGGGGTCCTTAGGGACTAGTAAAGCGCTATATAAATACAGGCCATTTACCATTTACCATTTAAGTTGTTTGTTGCTGGTTTTTAGTTTGTTTTTTGTCTTTTTGGAAGCTGACACAGTCAGGAGGACTACAAGGACTTGAGAATGACTCAACAATGAACTATAGCTTCATCTTACTTTACATTAAGGACTTTTGGCTATTTTTGCAATGTAACTCACTGAAGAATAATATCTCTTCATGCCTGTGATGCTGCTTGAAAAGTTATGTAATATCTTTCCCATTCCTTTCTCTATCCTAAAAGCTCTCTTCATGTAATCTCTTCCTCTCCAACACACACACACAGAGACAGACAAACAAACACTTTGTCAGTGCAGCTTTGGTGGCTGAAAGCTTTTTTCTGAATCTTGCTGCACCAGTAGCACATTTTCCCTCTCAAAGAAGAACGTGGCTGCTACAAAAGATCAAACACACTGGCTCATTCCTGCAACACTGGCAAGAAGCCAGTGGTGGGTGGTGGTGTGGTGTGGTGTGGTGTGGTGGGGGTTTTGGAGGACACGAAACAGCCTGGTAGTATCCAGGCATAAGACTGGTATAAAAATGTGTGTCTGTGCAGTGTTGAGCTTTAAGCCTGCAGGAGAGAATGCCACAATGATTAGGATTGCAGTTTAAATTTAGAAATGTAGAAATGGGGAACCTGCTCCCTGGTGGATTTCTGGTTCGTAGTTTTTTCATTCGGCTGAAATCAAAGCAGATAACTTCCAAAAATGGTACAGAGGGGCTGTGGCCCAGTTTCAGGGATTTAATCACAGACACAGCTATGCATGTTGCTGAATTCAACACAGGGATTTTGGGGGTGGGTTGGAAGAAGAATTATTGAAGTCTGGGAGCAATGAAAGTGAGAAAAAAAAATCAAAGACAAACTCAAGTGTGAGAAACCAGGGCAAAGCAACACAGAATCTTAATTGTCACAGTTAGTACTATCCCCACTTGTCTTCTTTGGATACGCTTTGCTGGGCTTTAGAATTGGGGAACCTATACATAAGCTTGTCTTTACTGTCTTTTATTTAGTTTTACTTCCCCCCTTTCTTAATAATAATCTATTACTTTAATTTATATTGTAAAAGGTAAGAACTCTCCAGACAACCCCAACGATCAGATGACCCCCTATGAGCAAGACAGTGGGAAGGAAAAGCTCCCTTTTAACAGGAAGAAACCTCTGTGATCAGAGTTATTTTCTAATAGTTTTTTATTTTTCATTTAATTCTAATTTTAGTTTGTTGTCAGTTTATTTTCTGTAAGTTACCCAGACAATATTTAGTTTTCAGTTAAAAAGTTTCAGTCTTGTTTTAATGTCAGTTTTAGTTTTTTTTTAGTTTAGTTTAGTTTTTTTTTTATTGTTACCATATGGAGAGCTTATGCCATGTGTGAAGGTTTGGGAGAATTAGCACAGGTGTAAACAATAAAAACAAACACTTTTTGACATACTTTTTGAAAGCAGTTGACTCGTAGCCCTGTAGACATTCAGAGTCTCAGGCAGTTGTGGCAGTTGTCATTGTCACAGAGCAACAAACATGCATACATAGATACACAGGCAACACCTGAAGTTGGTAAATCCCATCTGTTCATTGTGATAGTATGGTATTAGCACAGAGCTAAACCTTAGAAAATCCTGGTTTATCGCATCCCACATTATCCTCGAGTACACACAGATGTTTGGACAGACACAGCAGTCACTGCAATTGTCTTCAGTGGAGGTAAGATCTGGGGGTGGGGGTGGGGGATCAAGTCAGCTCAGTGGTTTATGTTTCTAACCACATAACATAGATATCAAAAAATACTGGATGCTAATAAATAACATTAAAAAAAGGAAAGTAATAAAGGCTGTTGTAAAAACCACGGCACTCATCAAAATAGCAAAACAAACACACAAAAACATTTTCTTCTACTATATTTGGCAGATATTTCTCATGTAAAGCATACCAATGAAAAAAGAAGGATTATATCCTCAAATCCAAAATACAATTATAATTTCCAATATTTTTGCAGGAAATGTTATATATCGATACTAATACTTTTAGTCTTGGAAAATACATCCATTCACCAAAAGCAAATGATGCAGAAAAATATTTTAGTCTACAACCAAATTGTGATTATATCGCTGCAAAGACTCTCGACATTGAGCAGCTGTTGCAGCAATGTTCACTAACAATGGAGGCATTAAATCAGTCAGCACAGGATTGTGTTTTTGTGTTCATCGGGAATTGCCAGAAGGAGACGGTGAGTGAGTTAAGCTTTTCAAAAGTAAACTAATCTGGTTTTTAATTAGCCAGGCACAATGTTAAGCTGAAGATAATTTCACTATCATTTCTTGAACCCCCCTCAATTAATTAGTTACCTGCCCCTCTTTTTAAATTTTCTAATCCAATAAATATTTGCAGTCTGTAGTTTTGCTCAGTGATGGCAGAAGCATTTAATCACACACACAGACACAGAGCTCAAAGGTGACATGCTATTGTCCAGTTTTCTGTTTAATGCAGCTTAGCTCAGATCAGCTTTCTGCTGTTGCTTTTTAAATTGGATTAATGATTGAAAGAAGTTCTATTTATAAAAACTGCTGATGCAGGTCATGGGCTGACAGTGCAATGCTCAAATCCTACATTCCCACCTTCCCTGGAGTATGTCACAGTCTGATGGCTTCCTATGCAGGTGGGGGTAGCACTGATTAGATACCATTAAGGTAACTACAGCTAACATCTATTGACCGCAGGCCAACTGTAATGCTAGGTTTTCTCCTCTATTTATGTGTGTGTGTGTGTTTGTATGATAGATGGGGGAGTTAAATGTCTTCACATAGCCATATTGTTGGGACCCACCTCCATGTTTTGGTTTTGCTATAAAGACGCCAACTAAGGTTCAGACAAACTTTAAGATGTTTTGTAGCTAAATATTAGTCATAGTGAAATTCATGTTTATCAGGTGATTTAAATATACCACAATATATATCGGTCTGACAGAGACAAATCAGGAGATTATTATTATCATTATTATTCCATTTCTTTAACTAATTTATTAATTAATTGTAACGCCAGGCTGCACCTATTTTTCAACGTCTGCTCAATGTCTAGTGTCAACGTCCATAGGACCTCCGTGTATGGGCTATTTATAGTCTAAATGTGGTTGTTGTGGACGTCTTTTCAAAGTCAAACTTACACTCATTTTAGATGTCGTCTTTATAATGCTTTTACATCTATAGGCTCTGTAATCCCATATCTTCAGAGGGTGGAGGGCGCATGTTTTCTTTATAGAAATAGTTATGTGTTAAAGAATAATGCACCCAGTCCAAACTTCAAATGTTGAACATTACATTCAAAGAGAAGAATATGATGAGAGAAATAACAATTTAACATAAACCAGTGACACACACAGTGATAATGGCCGCAACACCCGATGAATCCAAGGTCCACTACTGACGATGTGTCCCAAATTTTAAAATGATAATCTAGATCAGATCTCTAATCCCTAAACCTAACCAAGGAAGGAAAATGGCAGATTAGCCTGGGTAAAAGACCGAAAGTTGAGGCACACAACGATGTGTGCTGCTGGCAATATTTCTGGGCTGCCTTTCCTCAGAACAGCCATCCCTCAAGAGTCTCTCCATCTAAAGCAATGCATTATCAGGGACCGTAACATCTAGTCCTTTTTACTGAATCGGATTGACGTCTAGGTTGCGTCATGGTTGGACATCCAAATTGTGGACTAAGTTTGGACATCATGTAGGTGTCCAGAATTGGTCATGGACCACCTGACCCAATATAGATATGATCTGCATGTCTATCCGACATCCATTGTTTAGTGGGTATTGTCTTCGACATTACACACTGCCTGAATCAAACTGTGTGATTTGCCTTTAGTTGATGTAGATCAGATGTAGATAAAATCAGGCCTGATTCTGAGTTATCTACATCAGCGTGGAACACATTTGCATAATATACACATTGTGAAGCTTGTTGCTCTTTTTAGTTACTTTCCTTAAGGCCAAGTCTAAAAGGCCAAATCTAAAAGACTTGGCCTTGAATGAAGTACACAAATGCTGTATTTTTGGCAGGAAGTTTAAACACCAGTTTTCATACACTCCTGGCATCTAAGGAACTGATGATCTAGTTGATTAGTATTAGTTTTGATGGCAACAACCTTACAATAACTGCACATTCCTTGGTGATGGCTTCTTAATAGGGTTATTTGGCTAATTAGTTTTGAACATTTGCCAAGGTTTCACAATAATCTCAAAACAGCAGTAGAACTACTTTTGACTGTCCTTTGCCACAACACATATCTCTGCATGTTTTGATTTTTACACCAGATGTCCTTCCTGATACAACCCCAAAGAGAGTTTTGTCTCCTGCTGGAATCTGAAACTAATATAATGTGCTTTTATGTTGCCATGTGTTCTATAGTTACACTTCATTAACAAAATGTGATTTTTATTTTATTTTTTTTTAATTTATTTATTTTTTGATGGCATGGTGGGACAGTGGTTAGCACTGTTGTCTCAAAGCAAGAATGTGCTTGATTCAAATCCACAGCACAGCCCTTTCTGTGTGGAGTTTGTATTTTCTCTGTGGGTACTGTGGCTTCCTCCCACAGTCCAAAGAGACAGTAAGTGGGCTTAGATTAACTCATAAATTGCCCAAAGGTGGGAGTGTAATAGGTTGTCCATCTTTCTGTGTTAGCCCTGTGGTGGACTTGTGAGCTATACAAGGTGTATCCCATCTATTCCCCTATACCTGTTGGGATAGCCTCCACTCCCTTTTTATTCTTAGACAATGAAAATTCCTGGTTCCTGGAATAGGACTTTCTTGCTGAGCCTAGACCCGAGCAGCTTAGCTGCTTACCAGAAGATCTTGAATAGAAAACAACTGAACTTCCTTAAGTTTTTTAAACATATTTCATGTATCATCCAGGAGGCTTCTTCAGTTCTAAAATCAAAAGGTGGAGAACACCAGTTTATTAAAACATATAGTCAAGATTGTCCCTTAGTGACACTTAATCATGTCCATCATCACATAAGCCAAATGCAAAATGCATTCATGGATTTGTGACTTCAGCTCGTTGTTGCTCCTTCCAAGTTGGAACGCACCAAAATCTTACTTTCGTGGCTCAAGAGTTTGGAGTTCGCCTTGCAATCAGAAGGTTGCCAGTTCGAGCCCCAGCTTGGACAATCTCCGTTGTTTTCTTTTTTTTTTTTTTTTCTTTTTTTTTTCTTCACCCGTTGCCTACTGGTGGTGGTCAGAGGGCCCGGTGGCGCCAGTGTCTGGCAGCCTCGCCTCTGTCAGTGCGCCCCAGGGTGGCTGTGGCTACAATGTAGCTGCCATCACCAGTGGGTGAATGTGTGTGTGAATGGGTGGATGACTGGATATGTAAAGCGCTTTGGGGTCCTTGGGGACTAGTAAAGTGCTATACAAATACAGGCCATTTACCATTTACTTCATTGAGTAAAGCTTCTATCACAGCCATATGTAGAGTTGTGTAATTTTACAACACAGCACATCACCATTATGATGAGTTTAATGTCCACAGTTTGACTTCCAAACCATATTTTTCCATATATTACTCTACATTATCAGCTCTTACTTGCATGAACAGCATTCTCATAATGCATGGCACTGGTGATGTCATGATCTCAAGCTGTATATAGTTAACTGCATTTTTTAACTGCCTACAAGGTATTGAACAAAAATCTGCTGTTGTCACATCTCTCTCTCTTATTGTTATTAAACCAGGTCTTTCTTATTAATATTCAGGAATGAATCAGTATGTCTCCTAAATGATTCTTCATCTTTGATGTTATTTTCTGACATTTATAAGATGTGATGAGGGTATACCATGTGCAGTGTTGGGGAGTAACGGAATACATGTACCAGCATTACATATTTAAAATGCAAAGTATGAGTAACTGTATTCCGTTACAGTTACCGTTTAAAAAGGTGGTATTCAGAATACAGTTACTTTGTTGAAATAAATGGATTACATGGCGGTTATTTCCAGTTTCATATGTTAGGCTATGCCCTATTTTTGGTAATTCCACACCGGTGGAAACCCAAACAAAACATGCATTAAGAGGCTCTAATGCCTGTGTCTCAATCTTGCGCCCCATGTCACCTCTACTTGCAGCATAATGACGTGAAGAAATTTTTTTTTTTTAATTATTCAAAAAATGATTTAATATGAAGGCAATAGGCAGAGTGTTACAGGTATAGCCCTGAAGAATGTAGCCTCATGGACAGTTCAGTCCGTACTGCTACGTTATGTGTCTGTGAGCGCGAGGGAAGGAGAAAAAGGAGAGTCTAAAAGTACGAGTTGTCATCGAGCAGAAACGGGAGATGGAAGCATGTAAATATAATAATAACAACTGCAGCCGAAAAGAGTGCCTGACGAGCCCAGCTGTAAGTAAGCTATTAAGACTCGACTGTACACTGTGTCCAGCTGTAAGTAAGCTATTAAGACTCGACTGTACACTGTGTTCGTGTTTTCCTCTGAAACAATAAGTTCTTTGGAGCTTCTTTTCTTCTGTCTCTCGCTAGCAAAGTTGACCCAGAGAACAAAGTAAAGCTAGTTTTGAGCTACGACCCGACGTATTAGCCAGAGGTCCCTTTACTACGGTTCAGAGCCGCGGACCTGTTTTATACATGCATGGAATAGTTTTCTATACGAGATCGCTGCAAAAAGTGCAGCCTTACCTAATGTCCACCCTACTGTTACTCATTTTATATTAAGATTTAAAAATCTAGTTGCTATTGGTATGGTGAGTAACCTTCAGTAATAGTAATAAATCACACAGCAATAGTACATTCATGTAGTTGTAAAAAGCATGATAATATATTAAGTAATCCAAAGTATTCAGAATACGTTACTGTCATTGAGTAACGTAACGGAATACGTTACAAAATACATTTTAGGGCATTTATTCTGTAATCTGTAGTGGAATACATTTTAAAAATAACCTTCCCTATACTGACCATGTGACGGCATATGGTGTTTATGTGATTTTCCTTTAGGTGGGAGGGTTTGTTGTTTGGTTGTTTTTTTCTTTATTCTGAAAGGGCAGCAGTGTTTCTTGATATCTTATCAGTCAGTCAGCATGTGTCATGCTTTCATATATTGGAATTCACAGTATTTCCAAATAGATAAGCAATGCAGTCTGAGCTATTGGTTTATCTCACATAGGTAACCCTGTCTGCGACACACACACGCACACACACACACACACACACATACACATATGCAGGATAGAGCATGAATGTCAAATTACTGTTAAGTGTTTCCTGAAAAATACTTTGTGAATTTATATGCCTGTGGTAGCACTTCACGTTCCCCGCATTACATGTATGTTTATGAATATGTGGGCGTGTTTCTATATATTTAATTTATATGTAAATAAGGAATGGCATCTGCAGTGGGCACACACATTAATTGCAGAGATGTCTGCTAGCATGCGATGTCTCAGTGGGTTTGACGTCACGGAAAAAGATTTGTGTGTGTGTGTGTGTGTGTGTGTGTGTGTGTGTGTCTGCGCTCTACACAGAGAGAGAGGACAGGGCAAATGCGTTTGTGTTCACCAAGTCCAATTAATGTTATCAGTTATGCAGCACAGTCTTAACAAAAGGAACTGCTCTGGAATATTTAACCCTCTCAGGCTCAAATTAAGTTTTTGTTGCTAATGCACAAAAGAATACCACCTGCAGTGGTACTTCTGAGTAAAAAAAACTCATAAAATATGTATGTGGGGTAATCAGGTTGTTAGCTTTTAACTGTTGCAAATCTGCAACGCCTGCCTTGAGAGGGTTAACAAGCTGGTTGACTAATGCCTATGTGTACCGAGACTTGTGCTTTATTGCAAAACCGGACAATGGCTGTTTTTAGTTGATCTTTTTGGCTGATATTGGCCTACAGCAGATATAGTTCTCAACAGCTGTACTGTTAATAAACAAAAAGCAAAAGCAATGACAAAATAAACAAATAAACAAATACTTTTTTATTGTTACCTTGTACAGGACATTACATAGAAAGATAGGGGGAACATGTCTGAACAGAGGCTGTCTTCGCAGTAAGATGGTAAATACAAGGATATCAGCAGACATTAAAGCTCCCTTGCACTCTGTATTCAAACCTGCCCCATCAGATGGCCTACTTTTGTTAAAGGATTAAAGGATAAAGGAATTTGTAAGACTGTCTTATTTTAATACTTTGTGAAAATAAATAACTAATCAGTATAATCAGCTGCCTCTTCAGTGTTATGGAACCGAACCACTTCTCCACTTGCCACAGGATCTGGTTAGCTCATTTTTCTACTCATCTCTAGATCAGAAAAATTGCTATAAACTGTAGTCCAAGACTATGGAATTGGAGTTTGTAAAGAATGGTGACATTGATCACAGTTAGGGCTGCTCGATTATGGCAAAAATGATAATCACGATTATTTTCACTGAAATTGAGATCTCGATTATTTGACGATATTTATTTAACAATAACAATGTATTGAATAATGACTTTAAAGATTGTCAAAAAATAATATAAAATAGTGTGCAAATACTGATAACAGCGCAAATGTTTGCAATATAAAAAATAAATGAAAAATGTAAACATCTATGTTTAGTGAACTTTGCAGTGTTGCTCTGTGGTGCAGCTACGACACTGTAGCAAAGTTTACACACTATGTCTACTTGATCCACGTCTGACTCCGCCAACCCATAATGTTTCCACACCACTGAAGTTTTTTTTTTACCTCTGTTTTCAACCAACGGCAGTCACTCTCCTCTCCAAATAACTTCTGCTTAGCTTTCCGAGCTTCCCTCGGGTCCTCTTAATTGTTGTGACACGTGTTCGAAATACAGAGAGGTGCGCTTGATTTGCCACACGGAGCAGCACGAGGGAGGGGCTAATAATCGGCTCAGTCATTTTTAATGATCGTTGAAAGCCCAGATCGTAATCGAGATTAAAATTCGATTACTTGAGCAGCCCTAATCACAGTAATAGAAATGTGGACGGTGTGCCAGGAGACACAGCGGGGGGGGGGGAAAGGCCAGAGTTAGCTGTTTAGCAGTGTCCTATCAGATTAGGACCAAAAGGTTTTACGGATCAGCCCGTGTTTCCATCATTTCCAAACAATACTGTGAGGTGTAAAGACACCTACTTTATAAATCACATTTATTGATATTCGTACACATGCATGTGATCTGTATGAGATTCTACTGTATGTATGAATCACATATACAGTAAGCCACTATTTGGAAGCTCAAACATGCAGGTCTCCATAGACAGTGCTGTCTGTGCATTTTTGATCATGCAAATATCCATGTAAGTGTCATAAGTAGTTGCACGTATATTTATGCAGACATTATGTGTGGGGAGGCTAGTTGGTGGGTCTGTGCGCATTTATCTTTTCCCCGCTGCCACTTAAGAGGCAACCCAGAGACAAAGCTCTAACTCGAGTGTTTTGATAAGGTTTAAACAGAAATTATGACTAATATCAGGAGTGCACTTCCTTCTGACCCTTCACCATTGAGTATGGCATGGGAGGAAAATATGAAGCTGGGAGTAACAGCTATATAAAATAACAATTAAAAACGTTTTTTCCTTACTTATTCAAAATATTGTCTGAGCTTATTTGTTTGCTTGTTTTAATTAAATTAATTAATTAACTGGATGGCTGAAAAAACTTGTTGGAATTCTTGGGATCTGGAAATATCTTCATAACAATGTTGTGTTTCTTAAATTACTCCTCAGTTTTCTATATACATATCAAAAAGAAACATCTTATTATCAAAGAGCTTTAAGCCCACAGCTGTTCACCAGGGAGTTTCACATGGTTGCTTCTCTGTCCATTAACTTTTAAAGAGTTTAGATCACACACTCTGCATATCTTCAGTTATATTAAAGAGCTAACTACATTTTCCCTCTAACTTTGTTTAAGGAGAACCTTGAAATGATTGTTATTCGTGATTGATTATTGGTTTTATTATTCTAATCCACCCAGCCACAGGGGATCACAAGGCAAGTGTCATCATAATACAGTAAATTTTCAGTTCCCGGAATAGCAATGACCTCCTCCAGTTTTATTGGCCAGCTGGGTGCTGGTGGAAATTGCTAGTGCTGGTTGAAGAGAAAGGAAGAGGAGAGGGGGCAGACGTGTTAGGAGGCAGTATGAGACAAAGAAAAGCAAAAGTGTGGACATTTTAAGGAGTTTGGCTCGCCTCTTCAGTTCCAGTGAAAGAAGCTCTAAATACTTCTTAACAAGACATTTTGGACAATTTCATGATCCCAATTTTGTGGGAACAGTTTGGGGATACCCCTTACCTGTTCCAACACGACTGCCTACCAGTGCACAAAGGAAGCTCCATAAATGCATAGATGAGCAAGTTTGGTGAACTTAACTGACCTGCAGACCTCAACTGGTCAGAGTACCTTTGGGATGAATTAGAGTGGGGTGCCAATTAGAGTGCAAGTCAAGTCATCTCGTCCAACATCAGTGTCTGACCTCACAAATGTGCTTCTGCAAGAATTATCAAATTTCCAATAAACACAATCCTGAACCATTTGAAAAGCCATCCCAGAAGAGCTGAAGCTTTTAGAGCTGCAAAGGTTGAGCTGACATCATATTAAACCCTATGGATTAATAATAAAATGTCACTCAAGTTAATATGCGTCTGTGTGAGTGAATATTTAGCTGTTTTCTTTCCTGCTTGTCTCAGATCCATAATATATAACATTGAAATGTCTGTCAAAATGATGCAAATAATGAATCTCAAAAATATCATCAGTCTCTGATTCTTCCAGTATATAATACTCACTTGAATAAATACCCAACATTAGATGGAATGCAGAAAAACAATGGCGGGTGCATTTGTGGATGTGACGCAGTTACTGTGTGACTTAAATACTCGGTCAAAATGGGTCAACTCTGCAGGAAAAGACCACATATATGTAAATCAGCAATATTACTGCTGCATTTTCTAGCCACCACTGTGCCATCCTACACAAATGTCACACATTTTAAGTATGATAGGTAGTAAATAATGTCTTTAGTGCAAGAATGATAGTAGACACATATTTTACACATATATAGAATATGAACAAAAATCACCATTAAAGGTTTTTTTTCTTTGTTGCCTGTTAGATAAACATCAGAATTACATATTATGATTACTTAGTGTTAGAGTCAAAGGTTTAAGGTCAATATTTGCTTGATGTGGTAAACTTTGTTAAACTCTACAGAGTACTGAATTTAATTTATAACTGAACACTGACTAAAAATTAAAGCAACATAATAACATAAACAATGTGAACTTCAGTTCAATTCAGTTTTATTTATATAGCATTAATCACAACAGTACTCACCCCAAGGTGCTCTATTTTGTAAGGTAAAGACCCTCCAATAATACATAATGTGAAAAATGTAAATGACGTAAGTGAAAAGGGCAAATGTTAAACATCTGTCATAGGTGACAGCTGAGAGGACTAACCTCTTAAAGTCCATCACTGATCATCATTGAAGTCTATTCATTTATGAAATGTTCATCTTCTACTGTTGTTTATTGGGTGGACAACATTGAGTGTGTGTGTGTGTTTGATGGACACTGACCCCAGAATTGCAAAGGATGCCCTCCATCAGTTCATAAGAAAGCCATATGTTGTGTGCCTCTGTGTGCTGGTGTGATTGTGGTCTTCCTGTGTATACAGAGGCTTTCCAGGAACCCAGAGGTGCTCAGGGTTAATGGATGGACCCCCATGCTTCCATGCTTCCATGCTTCCTGCTGACAGCAAGTTAATAACCATAGAATCACAGTCACAAACACACAGTTATACATAGGCAGGTAAGTGGGTAGGCTGAAGGATAGTGGGACACTGTGGTTGCTGATGGGAGAGAGAAATCAAGTAAAAGGAAGGGAGAGTGGTGAGTGACAGTGGTAGCAACACTATTGTTGTTACTCTTTTTGACTCCATTACCATATATGTCAATATAGGTAGGCAATGGAACTTGGCTGAATTACTTATGAACATGAAATGCTCAAATGAATTGCATTTATTCCATTATATGCTACATTTACTGCAAGTTTTGTAAATAGCGTGATTTTGGTGCATAACATGATGCAGGTTCAGGATTTTCTTACACTAATTAATGACTAATACTGCAGATGACTAATACTTGACCATTGGTGCATTAAGTAGATATTTCGTTTTTGAATTTATTATCATGATATTGCATTTTTATAGCATGGGGAATATGCAATAATATATGATAAATTATATAATATCAAAACCAATGATAGATAACTAGGGGGACAAAGCCACCTGGATCTCACCCATTGGTTTCTGGACTCAGATCTTGAAAACTGACCATTGCAGCAGACTATGAGTATAATACAATTCAACCGCTGCCATTAGTTTTTTGGAGAGCGACGTGACATACCAGGACTAGAGGATGAAGGCTTAAGTTATCAGCTTACACAAGTTTGTTTAGCAAACTGCATCCATAAACTGTATGGATACAAATTCATACAGAACTATAGACTGATAAAAACAAAGAAAACACTCCCAAAACTGAAGCAAAACTTGAGTACAAGACCTCTGAAGTGTATCAGAAGCTACAGAGTTGAACAGATGTCTGACAGAAAGATCGGTGCTAATGGTTTTAATTATCAGACATCACCCCATTGACACAGACACTCAAACACCCATTCTCGTAAGACAGAGACATTTCAATGGTGTGCTGTAATCTGTTTCTCCGTGTCTTTCTTCCTCTCTTTCACTTAAATGTCATTTGCACTATGTCAGCATTAAAATCAGGTCTTAGGGAATGTGACATTAGTGATGATAAATGAGTTACATGTATCATTAATCACTCAGCTGAAAGGTGTGAAGAGAGACTGAGAAAGAGGCAGCAAGAAAGATGAACGAGAGCGACAGTACTTTCTTGTGTTCCTTTGTCCTAGGTTTGATTTTCAAGCCAGGGTGGAGATGATTTACGCTTGGACATACTGAAAAACCTACAATCAAAATGACAAAGTCAAATTAGTGTGAAGCTTCCAGCACCCAGGGAATAATTGCATTCAATCATGAATTCCATTGTGTTGTCTGTTGAAAATCACTGGCAGTAATTATGCTCTCAGCATCAGCACACTGAGCCAATTAGTGAGCTGGAAGTCATTTCAGCATCAACGGCCTACATTTGCGTCTACATCTGCCTTTGGCTTATACTACATTGCGTCTTGCTGCTGGGTGTCTTTGATGGAGTGGTTAGCATATAAACACTCAGCATATAGACACTCAGCAAAACAGTATTAATTACAGAGCTTTATGTCATGACTACATTTACAGTTTGTCTGCTTATATCTTTTTTTTTTTTTTTGTCTGCTTATATCGAGAATTTATATTGTGATTAAAATACTCTCAAAAATCATGTGTTTGGATGGACATCATGATTGTGCTCTTTAGTGATGGTCATCTTGTCATTTTACGTCACATTTACTGTCTAAGGACAGCGCTACCTAGCAGTCTCTGCTTATGAGAGTGATTGATAGGGCTTTAAAAAAAAAAGCCCTTTCGTGTTGGTGGAATCAAAAATGATATGGCAACATGACATTTGGTTGTTTAAGAAGAGAGGGACGTTTTAGGAGAGAGAGAGAGAGAGAGAGAGAGAGAGAAAGACAGCAGAAAAAGAAAGAGAGCGAGTTTTGAGATGTGAGAGATTTGTGACGTTTAGCATGTTTGAAGTGTGTAGTTAATGTGCTGTCTTGTGTAGTTAGTGGGTAGTGTTGTGGACAGTGTTGTGTGTCAGAACAATGAGGCGACTGCTGTGTCCAGGTAGAAACAGGAGTGATACACCTGCTGCTGTCAGACCTGCAGGTATCAGGCTGTGATGTTCTCCTTTATAGTGGACAGAAATATTTGGAGTGGCACGAATAATTTGTGCGGCATCTTATTGAATGCAGAACAGCTGATTGTTCTGTAAATAGTTTGCAATGGTTATTTAAAAAAAGGGGTAAAAGGTAAATGGCTGCAAATAACTTTGTTGTTTGCAAAACTTGTGCATATGACTTTAAAATTGACAATTTATATTTGCATTTAAAGTTATGAAATATGATTCATTAAACATGTTTGTGGTTGTTACAGTACAAAATATAACTTTTTTTATTCAAATTTTATATTTTTTGTCTGATTTTAGATCAATTGTGTTAATACAGTATGTCAAAATGAAAACATAACTTTAAATCCAGACACGTGAGGTTGTGCTGAAAAGGATGATACCAAACAAGGCAAAGTAAATAGTTTTTAAAGGTGAAATGTGGAGGGAAAATCAAAAGTAGTGGCCAATTATACCCTGGACCCCAGAGGGTTAAACGTTTTTTTAAAGTAACGCAATAGTTACTTTTCAAGTAATGAATTACTTTTAGAATCTTGTAACTCAGTTACTAACTCAGTTACTTTTTTGAAGAAGTAACTAGTGTTACCGCGCCAGATCCACGGCCCCGAACCGTAGTAAGGAAACCTCTGGCAGTTACTTGAAGGTTCCGTAACTGGCTCGTAGCCGGCAACAGCTTACTATACAGGTCAACTCCGCTAGCAAAAAGATCGAAGGAGGCGTAGGAAACTGCTTCACCGAACTTTATTTCTTCTCCAAGGCACGAACACCGCGTACAGTGGGCTGAAACAGTTTACTCACAGCGAGCATCGCCGACACAACTCTGGCTGTCGAGGGAGTTATTATATTCCTTTTATTTATTTTCTTTCCGTCTCTTCTGTAGCTAACCGTTACTTTTCCCCTTCTCCTCTCTCTCTCTACACACCCACACCAGGCAGTCCCGCTACACACATCCCGAATACATTTCCCATCAGGCTTCACCCTTAAAGGGCCATGCCTGTAACACTAGTAACTATAATTAATTACTTTTTCAAAGTAATTTACCCAACACTGGATTTGGTGCTATATAAATACAATTGAATTGGACTGAACTATTATTAATATCATGCAGTATCTGATTTTTGATTCTTTGAGTTAATAACTACATATCTGAAACTGTAAAGATCCATTCATACACAGTCAGAAGGGGGTTGGAACCTCTACTGGAACCAGTTTGGTCATCTGGTGTCGCTGCAATGATCATTGTTCTCATTTTTACCCTATTGCCCCATGACAGCACGGTCAAACCTTCCTACTGTAAGTCCACCTCTGTTTGTTTCTACGATGACTCTACACAGAGAAAAAAGCAGCATCATACAGGAATAAGCTGTTTTCATATGTACAGGGTTATTTTTGCTTTTTTCCCTTTTCTTTCTTTTTTTTTTTTTTTTTTAAATCCCAAGCAGATTAATAGAGGTGCTGTGTGCTAGGAGAAAAAAATATCACATTAAGTGTCTGAAATCTATGTGAGTTAACAAGTAATTGGTACAGTACGGGGTAATGTAGGGAATGAAGATAGAAAGAGGAATGGGAAAACCAAAGGCAGGGATGAGAAGGAGAGTCAGAAGCAAAAAGAACAGAGGAAGAGTGGAGAGGAGATGAAAATAAAAAGAAGTGATAACCGAAGTCTTTCAGCCGTATTTGAATTCTAAATATGATGACTCAGCTGTGCTGCTCATCATGTAGTAGGGGGTTGACGGTGACCACAGACATACATTGGCACAGACCTAAACCTATCTGACACCTAATTAGCTCATTCTTCCACAGGGACTGTGTGTGTATAAAATGAAAAACACAATAAATACCACATACAGTATGTCACCCAGGTGTGCTTTAGAACAGTAACCTGTTAAACCTTTATTGATTTACCTTTTCAAAGCTTGCGTCCAGATTTTATGGCATGAGTGCAGGAGGATTACATAAACATCATGTTATATCAGAGTAATAATGTGACTATTGATCCCTGAAGGAAAATGCTATTTCCACTCAGTCTCGTATAGTGAGAACATGAGATTGGCTCGAAGGTCATACTGTTGTCAGTGGAAGAAATTCAGTGATAAATTCAGTTTGTCATAGATACATACATAGAAAATCATTTATACATCTGTGAAATTCTGTTAAAGTACAATTCAACATATGTAAAACTGAAATTGTTCAGTGAAAAATGTAATAAATAAGTGAAAACTGCTACTCTTTATAAAAGAAATGCTCCTTTCCCCAAGAAGCAGGAGTCTATTACAGCTTCATGGTCACCAGTTTGTCGCTGACTTGCCTTATATACACCTTCCCTTCAATTCAATTTTTCAATTTAATTTTATTTATATAGTGCCAAATCACCAAGGAAGAAGACCTTACATTAAGTTCCAACTCCAACCAGTTAAGAGTTTCAGCAGGGTTCTTGTGGACTCCTCCAGGCTGAGCTGTGGATTATTTTTTCAGGCTTCTTCTAGCTGGCCAATGGGCCAGTAAATGAAAGTAAGAAAAACATGTAGATGAAGGAAACGCGTCATTGTCCTCTCAGTGGGGAAGCAGCAAACAGCTAAATGAGGAACTGAGCTAAGCGGTGTTATATTTATCACTTATATTAGATATTCATAAATGCTTGCAGGCATATAGTATGATCAAGAATGATACCATTAAGAAAAAAGTAACCATTTCAAAACTTGCTTCAAAATGCTGATGGCTCAACTAGTGCCCTTTTACACCTAATTGGAAAATTTACTGAACACTGCATTATTATTTAAGTTGCTTTAGTCTACCCACAATGCATACCTGCAAGCCACTTTAGATGACAGAATGACACTGCTCACATCCACAGGGTACAAGGGCTCACTTTGATTCTGACAGATGTCCCAACAAAACCTAAAACCTGCAAAGTGACCGAGTTCTTTAAGTGACCTTTCAGCATAGCAGAGTCAAGACGGGGTAAGCTGCTCTCCACCTCAGGTGCCACAGTATGAGGGACAGAAACCATTGGTATGAGTTTTCCATGGGCAGTAGTCCCAACACGGTAAATGCTTGGCACACAGCATACAATACATTACACTGTAACTCTTTACACCCAGCACTGTTCACAGGGCATCAGTCTCCATCTTTCCCAGCTGTCACTTCTCCCAGCAGATCACTTCACCAGGTAATTGTACCACTGTAGTTGCAACTGAATGTAATTACCCCTTCATTGTAGATTAGAGCACATGCTCCCTCTCCCTCCATCCACCACTAACCTTGAAGATCAGAAATATGCTGAGAGTGCCTCCTGGCACTCCAGGTCTCATTAGCTAATTGAAATGGCCCTGCCTAGGAGGGGAGCAATATGTTGGCTTAACAAGAAAGCCATTTAGGAGTGATCTGAAGACAGTGACCATCACTCAGAGGAACTAAGCTGAATGTATAAGACTTTTGTCTCTGGAAACATATTGCAGATGCAGCTGATGGTATTCATCTACCATTCATATACCACTACCGACACATTCAAAGTTTTAGCAATTTTAAAGTGATGGTGGACTGTTGTTTCTCTTTACTTAGAATTCAAGAAAAGAAGGCAAGAAATTCCACAAATGAACCCTTACAAGACACACCTGTGAAGTGAAAACCATTTTACGTGAGAGAAGGCAAAAGGTTTGCAGCACTGTCAAAAAAGCAAAAAGGGTGGCTACTGTCAGGAATCTAAAACATAAGATGGCAGCACGGTGGCACAGTGGTTAGCACCACAAACCATTTTTAAATTGTATCTTTAGTAGTGTTGAGGATCTTGTCAAAATTGATGTAATTGTGAAACCAAAAAAGTGCATTCAGATTTTGGTACATTTTGCAATATTATCAAGAATGCATCTGATTGGCCACAGCTTCATTTTCCAGCATGAGAACGACCCAGTCACACTGTCAATTGTATTTTATTATCCACTGGTTCTTATATAGTGCTTTTCGACTCTGAGCACTTTATACAACTTGCCTCATTCACCAAAGCCCTTTTTTCCTAGATTAGTGTTTTATATCTAACATTCACATGCCATTGGATGCAACTGTGAACAACTTGGGGTTAGTATCTTACCCAAGGATAACTAGCATGCAGACTGGAGTAGCTAGGGCTAGTACCACCAACGTTATGGTTACTATTTGACCGGCCCGACCTACAGCCACCTGTAAAGTGTGTACACAATCAATAAACAAATTAAGACGAGAGAAAAAGATTCTTGTAAAAGTAACAGAAGTATTAATTTTGTATTAATACAGACTAAACTCTTTAGTTTTCATCCATCCATCCATTTTCTTCTGCTTTCCTGGGACTGGATAATGGATGCAGCAGCCTAAGCAAGGACACCTAGGCCACTCTCCCCAGCCACCTCCTCAGCTTATCTGGGGAAACACAGAGGGCTTCCCAAACCAGCCAAGAGATGTAACCTCTCCAGCATGCCCTGGGTCTGCCCCAGAGCATAATTTAACAAGCCAAGCAACCAGGCTATGTAAAAATACATCACACAAAACAAAGATTAAAAAAACACCCCGACGAGACTTCAAAGGAATTGCCACAGTGATTCTAAAGTAGAAAAAGTACAAGTAGAAATGGAGCCTACAATGCTACAACCTTGACTCGCTATCATTCCTTTTGTTACCTTTTCATTTTCAGTGTCTGGCTGTTGAGCTTGGTATACACCCAGCTTTAACACCACTCTGGGTTATTGTCTAGTTTTGTGCTAGCATGCTGTCTGTGCAGATGCTTGCAAAGAGCCAAAGTTGTGTTAGCAGTATAAAACAGTTGTTTCTATCCTGGATAGAGTTTACATTTTACCATTGTGCTCTTGTCCTTTCAGCAATAAAGCAAAAATGTCATCATTGCTTCTTTCATCAAAAATAGTTAAAGCAGCTCAAACACATGGACCGGTACTTTGCTGTGTGCATGCAGTTTTCTCTCCTAAGTCCTTCTTCTTCAAGATATTTGGTTGTGATATGAAAAATATCACAACCAATGTTATTTTTTCTAGAAATTCTTTGCAAAATAGGAAGTTTTTGCTAGTGGACCACAAAACCACAAAAATGCACAATGGCCAAGAGTTGAGCATGTCCACTAATATCCAAAGACTCATCAATTTATGTGACAGAGGGACGTTTTAAGTTTCATCAGGGCCAAGCACTTCATTTAGAATAGGTTTGGAAGCAGCTAGTATTAATGTCTCTGCCACAGTGTGGGACTTTTGGACTTGGTTATAAGTTCTGCTACCAAATAGCCAGCTTTGAGAGCTCTTTCAGACACCTTTTGTATTTTTTCATTAAAGTTACCTCGTCCGTGTTCTTGTTCTGAACTGAGAAATGTTTTGTTTGGACATGGTATTTAAGTTGGCTTGGGACAGTGGCACTGTTGAAGAGATTTTTCCACCCACCACACCAACATGACACAGTTGATGTAATCGGATCGCCAGTGAAAGTGCATCCATATGAAAGATATCTTTTGCTGTAGTACCTCATGCTCACCTTTTTTTTATTTCTTTTGATCACCACTCATAGGCTCTTCTGGATTAGAATTTTGTCCAGTGCCTATTTCAGAGTCTGTATTTTTTTCTTTTCAAATATTGCATGTGGTTGCGGACCCACAAGCAGACTCAATGGACATCGGAAAACAGACTGTCATGAACAGGCTAAAGTGGAACGTAGGGTGGATGCGCAAGGATGCCAGGAGCTTGAGTCTAACTGCTGAGGTGCTGATGATCGCCTCGACTTCATAGGGTCGAATAAAGTGGGGAGCGAACTTGCGTGGAAGGGCCTTCAGAGCAATCTCTAGCTGCCAGCCATACCTTTTGCCTGCATTTGTACATAGGAGTACATATCGCCATCAAGTGCAGGATCTACCAAGGAGATCCTCTCTCCCCACTGCTGTTCTGCATAGGCCTGAGCCCCCTCAGTGAGATCATGGACCTTGTGCTTAGAGCTTGTTCCTGTGCTGCCATGATTAGTGCCTCTGTCCTGTCTTTCAGCCCAGCTTTGTCCAGCCACCTCCTCTATTTGCAGGTGCTACATACCGTGCAGGGGCCTGTCCTGCCATGATGGTTCCTCCTCTTCCTCCTCCTTCTTGGGTTTCTGTTGCCTGAGGTATTCACTGAGAATGCGGTCGGTTGGGGCAATCTTCCTAACGTATTCATGGATGTTCGCTGCCTCATCCTGGACTGTGGTGCTGACTATGGTATTGCAATCCCCTCAGTTCTGACTAGTGAGCAAGTCATCTACTAATCAGCAGATTCCTGACTGCTCTTGTCTGCATGCCAACATATTCTTGGGTAAAATACTAAACCCTGAGTTACTCTCTGTTGAGTTGTTCTTCACTGGAATGTGAATGTTGGGTCTATAAGAAGCAGTCAATTTTACAATTTACTGAGGGTTTTCCTAAATATACAAGAGCAAAAGTGTGCCAGTGTTTTCCTGATGTCATCACTTTGGCCTGCAGTAATGTGATAACATACCCACCCCCCACCGCACGCAGAGTGTTCATTGATCTAAGTGTGGGAGAGATTATATTCCTAAGAGAATACAGATGGAAAAATGGATCAATACAGGCCGTAATACATGATTCAGTGTGCACTCGGGTGGATCTGTGTAGATTTGGGCTTAGAAATGTACCTCTGTTTCCAAGAACTAAATACACCACAGTCAAGAAAACACGTGCAAACAGATAAATCTAAGCTCACTATTAAAAACTCTTTACTAATTTGACAACAACTCTGGCATTTGTAACAATATTTATAAGTGTGTGATCATGTATGTGTGCGTATGAGTGACATCAGAAAAACATTGTCCATTAATTCTATCAGTTCAACCAACATGGACTAATAAAACTCAGCACAAGGTTGAATGCATGCACACCCACAAAGACAAAGATTTTTACGTGTAAACTTGTAAGAGCCCTAATTGGCATTATCAATTTTGTAGTTCCTGTGGGTCAGTCTCAAATCAGCATGGGCCTTCAGCTCAACTGTCTCTGATTTGCATAAAAATGTAATGGTGACTATTCGGACTTATCTGTTAAACTTCTTACTGTTGCTTTTTTAAATGTGCTTCTTATTACTGAATAATAATAATAAGAAGAAGAAGAAGAAGAAGAAGATAATATTTTGTACAACCACAATAGATTGGAAACAAAACCATCAAGCTGAACTAAAGGTCAGTTAAAATATAACATAAAATTCACATTCACAGGCATTGCAGTATCCATTCAGCCATCTTTGCTTAGCCTCTCGATTTTCATGAATTTAAAACAACTAGTGAGTGAACAATAAGGATTTTAGCCAGTTGTATCATGAGTGTTTGTTAGCTAAGCAAAGGTTTGGATTTGGTTCCAAGTGTTGAATTTGGTTCGCTTGAACCATTTTCTGTTCTGTGACTGTAATTTGTGTTTTTGAAGATCAAAACCTTTTTTTTATTCAAAAGATATCAGTGAATGCTGTTTTGTTAATGCCACTAATAATAAAACTAATTTGTTTATAATATGTCCTTTGGTAATGGAGCTTGATGCTCCACGGTAAGGCATTAGTGAGAGACAGATTTTTCAGTGTGAAAACTTCCTGTTGCAAAAGTATCGATTTTACTCCAAACCATGATTCAAAAACAATTTTCTTAAACCTCATAGTAGACATGTGTGACTAAATCTTATTAGCAACTTCAAAAATCCCAACAGAACACAGACTATTGATAATTTCTGCAAACCTGTGGCATGTCCACACAATTATCATTAAAAATAGATGTTTTTTTCTGAAATCCTGTCAAGCACAGTGTGATGGTGGCAACATGCTACTAACCTGATGATGAGAAACAGGGGGTGGCGGATTTTTCAAAGATGATAAATGAGAGGAAAGAGAGAGACAAGATTGAGGAGGATGGATTAAAGGGGATTCTCTGTGGGTCCTCTGTTCAGTGTAAGATATCATCTTTAGCTCACTTTTAATCAAACCAATTACCAGTGGAATATTAGCATTCTATAGTTTTGCATTGGGCAGAAGAAATATTAATGGAAAAACAGATTAAATAGCAGAGGGATTTAATTAGTGATCTTTTCAGCATTATGCACACCAAAACAACTCTAACTCAAGGATACTCAGAATTTTGAACTTTCATTATGCAAAAATCTAAAGTCTACAAGGAAAAAGATTTATAAACAATGCTGCTATTTACCATTTGCTGCATATGTAAGCAAGCTTTTAATGGTCTGAATAGAAAAGCATTATATAAGAACCATCGTTTTAATGTGCTAAACACAGACACCTAGACTATCTTTTCCTATATAGAAGCTTTAATTGTGACAAAACAGTTTTGTCTGATTAATTATCTGCATGTCCAACTTGCCTTTCATGGCACTCTAAAATGATTTTATTTATAAGTGCCTGCTGGATTGGGAAATCCACGGGGGAAATACAGCACAATTACAGTCTTGCAGTTTAAGAGAAGCTTCCTCTCATCTGGTCATTCACACACACATATTTAACACATTTTATAAATGTCTGTGTAAATGAGTTCAGTTTAAAATGTGTGTCACTATGCCTCACACCTTGTGGAGGTCAGTGAGACGCCACTAATTTTCAAAATTTGATGTCCTTAAATGAGACTGGGTTGGAACATGTCAACTTTATGTGAAGAGAAACAGCAGACAAGACACAAAGACTTGTGGTAGCAGTAAACTTAATTAAATTAGGTAGGAAAAGGTCGGCACTTGATGAAAAAAATATGTATAAAGTACCACAGTGCTCGTCACCATTTTCACTGGCGTTTTCCAATTCATTCCAGGCCAGCTGTTAATGTGTCTTTATCAATCATCCAACCGTTTCCGAAACATCACATCATGATTTCATGTATTTTATTGAAATTAAATTCAATATTTGAAACTATAGTACACTTTCATGTTAATAGTTTACAGACAACAGAGGAAAGATAACGTCTCCAGCCAAATGTGGATGTAAGTTATGCTTAGGAGGACTAAAATGGACTGGGAATGTTGCCTGGAGGGAAATACTGAATGTAACTGTGTTTGTTTTTATAAACACTTCAGTGTGGGCAATGATGACAACAACAACAAAAAAATACAGACTTGATATTTAAGTTTCTACAAATACGTTTTGTTCAAATGAATTGAAACCACAGCTGCCTTGAGGGGAAGTAGATACATCATGAAGGAAGGATTTAATAACTGGTAAACACAGTGGCTTGTCTGTATTCTTTTAGCATTTCTTTACCATGTAGCTTCTTCTAGTCTAGAAGCTTGTGCTTAAAGTGCTGCTTTATAGTATTTTTCTGGAATTTATGACACTGATTCCCCAGACGTTTAGCATAGAATGATATGTATAGCCTCCAGTTATTAGTTTTTGTAAGTCAAAGTACTGGAAACTGAAACAGCATCAGCACATTACAGTATGAATAAGTCCTCGGGCAAAAATTGTATATGCAGACCAGAAGACAGATTCAGATTTAATGTGCATTTAAGATACATATTAATGTAAATGTGACAATGTTAAATATCCTGTGGATGTGGTCATAATGCAAGACAAATGGCTTGCAAATAGCTTTGTTTGCGTGGGAGACATCATTTAGCATTTAGCTTTGTGTCTGTTTGTGCATGTATGAATTGAAATCAGTGTTTGGTTTATCCCTACACAGCTTTACTCTGAAAGTTACATTTTTAAGCAAATGAAATGGCTATGTTTGCTAGATAAGTGTGCCTGTATGCATTTATGCTAATGTATGCATATGCATAAATGTTTTTCTGAGTATGCTCATATAATAAGTCATCATACGCTAACCTCATAGCATTTTTAGCTGAGTCCCCGGGGTGGGGGGAGGTTTCCTCTGACTAACATGCTGCCATGGTGGATTGGTCAGGAGGAGACAGAGGATGAATTTTTCACTTTGCTTAGCTGTTAATATTGCTAAAGACAAGTCCCTTTCCTGTGTACTATTTAAGATTCAGCACATGTGAGGAGATGCATTGAATATTATCAGCAGCTATTGTCATAATTTGTGAGTTTCATATTTTGAATTCATTCCATAGCCTTCCCCACTACTCCTTAATGTCAAGATGCTATGTGTCTGTGGTATTTGTCACTCTATAAGTGCTTCTTTCTTGCATCTTGACTTTAGTTTTGCTTTCTATTTGTCATTTTCCCTGATTGCATTCACCTGTGCCTCATTTTCCCAGCTGTGTTCATTAAACGGATTGCTGTGTGAGTATAAATATTTCTTTGTTGCATTATCTGTTATCCTTTACAGCGTGTTTCCCTTTTTTATGGTCTCCTGCATTCTGCTGGATTTTCCACATGCTGTGTCATTATTTCTGTACACATGCTGTGTAGATCACATATTGCACATTATAGTTTGCCTCATCTCATGTGAGTTTTACCTGAAGACTTACATTAAACTTGTCTTCCTGAGATGAAACAAAACAGCCTTTCCAAACCAAATGTGGCTTCCCTCTGCTGTAGCTCCGATTAAAGGAACAGGACTGTCCAGTCAGGTCTGGAGTCAGCTCCCCCCTGGTGTCACTGTATATTATTGCAGAACTGAACACAGCACCTCCATCTGAGAGGGACAAAGATCTGAGATGTTGCACAGGGACTTAGGATGAAAACGTAAACATATTGGCGTGTGAACATCAAATATGAGTGAATTTCATACTCATCGTGCAAGTGTTTGACCTAAACATGATTTATTATACATCAAGAGAGCCAATCCTGGTAGATGAGTTATCAGAAGCTCCCACAGGCACAGAGCAGCTTCTCTGATATATAAGCATCTTGCTCTATAACTCCACTCTCTTATCTTGATCAGATTTTCCATCTGTACGTGTGTGTGTGTGTGTGTGTGTGTGGTGGTGGTGGTGGTGGTGGGAGGGGGCATACTAAATTTGAATGTAAACGCGAAATAGTGATTCTGGTCCTACTTCATAATGCCAGCTTCACCGATCAATAAATCATTTTCAGACACTGCTGATCGGGACCACAGCTGTTGGTAGCTCTGAGGGTATGACCACATCTGTATGTGTGTACCATAGTATCAGATTTATACAGTATAGTACAGTGGAAAATGTTTTAATGAGAGAACATCTCTGTGGACAGACGTGTGTGTGTGTGTGTGTGTGTGTGTGTGTGTGTGTGTGTGTGTGTGTGTGTGTGTGTGTGTGTGTCCATCCATCTGTCTCATTGTACGATGTGCATACTATACTGGTGCATACAGTCACGTTAATCTTCTCTTGGGGTTCATCTCTATCTGTTTATCTGACTTTCAACTGTGTCTCTGTGTGTCTGTAGGTTTGTGTATGTCTTTGTTTGTAGCACCCTACCCTCTCTCTAATGGGGGCTGGGGGTGGGGTGGGGTGATCTGCTGCAGAGCTGAAGGAATGGAGTCAGCTTCACTGTTCTCCTCTCTTCTCCTTTTGTCTTTATTTTCATCCACCAGTCTCTTCTTCTTTGTCCTCTTCTTTCATCATTTTCTTCTGTTCTTCTTCCTTTCTTCTTTTTTCTACTCTTTTGTGTTTTCATTTGTCCATTTACTTTTCAGTTCTTCACTTTTTCCATTCTTGTTTGTCCTCTTCTGATTTTTCCTCTCATCTCTCACTATCCCCGCCGTGTAATATCCACCCTGATCTGTCCTCTTGTCTTTATTATATATTCTCTCTTTTTGTCCTCTTTGCTTTTGTCCTTATGTTTGTTATTTAATCCCTGATTCTCCTCTTTTTGGGGTTGCCCTCTTTTGTTTTTTGCTCTTTTTATCCATGTTGAATTCAGTTTTTTCAATGCTCTTCTTTTTCACTTTCCCCTCATCCTCCTATTGAGACCCCTCTTACCTTCTTCTTACTTCTACTTTCTCCCTTCTTCTCCTCTTTTCCATCTCGCTCTGATTTTTCTCTTTACTCATGCTCTTTACATATCTCCTCTTTTTTTTTTTTTTTTTTACCTCTGTTATCACTTTTCTTTTCTCTCCTCTCTTCTATTGTCCTCTCCTCTCCTCTCCTGTCCTCTGGCTGAGCTATTGTCTTTGTAATACATTTCGACAGTGACATTAATGAAAGTACTGTGCATTTAACGACCGATATCTCCGGAAATTCCTCAGCATTCTTTGTCATTGCTCACACTGACAGCCACACATGCATACACATCTGAAATAATACACTCAACTGGCCGCTCACATAAACATAATCAGTGCAGGAAATAGCAGGTCTGTAAACCTGTAAACATGGTGACTAAGTGTGTGTTAAGTTTTTAAATATGATTTTTTTTGTGCAAGTGTGTTTGACATCATTAAAAGACAAGTGTCATTTACAGGTGTCATTTAATTCAGCGTGACTAATACTTGGCTGTGTGTGTGCTATAGCACTTGTGTCCTATCATATATGATAGGACACAAGTGTGACCATCACAACAAAGGAGGGTGGGAACTGCTAAGCTAAAACGATATGGTGACAAAGAGTATGTGGGCAGAAGAGAGCAACTAGGCATGAATTGTTAGGTGAAGGAAAAGTTTATTAAGAGGATGAAATAGAGGGAGGGATAGGGACAAGTTGAGGAGCAGCTTGAGAAAAAGAAAGTGAGAGGGCACCCAAAAAAAAACAAAGTAAAGATGGAATAAAGGAGAAAAGACATTAACAGAATATTAGCAGTGTTGTGGTAGAGACGAGCCATGGGATGACCCTGACTTCATTACATTAAAATATTAGATATAGAGAAAATAAAATAAAACACAAAGTTACCATCATTTTATAAAATCTGCATGATCCTGTCATTTGGAATGCTTCAGTGACCTATATTTAAATTTCAAGTAGTGAAATAACAGACTATATCTGTATGCTATAAGTTCTAATTCCACTTTTATTACCCTTAATAAATGAAAGGTTTCTTTCTAAACCCATTAGTTGGTGGCTTCCTAAAAACTAACATCATGTTGTACTCAGGAAGTCTCAAAACTCGTGACTAAGACCAACAACTCATCAGGGATCTGTTTACTGAGATCAAAGAAGCTGAAATAGGTTTGTTCATAGACTTCTGGCCATGCACGTTGACTTCTGTAAACCATTAGAGGAGCCCCCCACCAGCCATTAGAAAGACTGCAGGCTTAAGGAAAGTCTACATTGGCTGCACTTTTCACACCCAGAAGCTCCCTCCATCTTTTCTATACACAGCATGGAGGAAACCATAGCTTCCTTTCTTGTGCGGTAAAGGTGAAATATTTGTAGAAACCGCGTCATTAACAAAGATCTGGTGAATGACCAATAAAAACTCACCAAACTGGTGAATAAAAACAATACAAAGGGAACTTGGAGCCATTAAGATTTTTTTAAAATGTATTGTACCCATGTACAGTATACTACAGCATACTCCCAAAGAAATTCGTGCAAGCTGCTATTATTAACTAGTTTTATTTTCAAGTTAGGTGATCTCTGTGGGAATAAGTGTTTGAAAAAAAAATGGACTGGTGTTTTCAACACTCACAGTGGATGCACTAGGGAACACTTGAGGTTCAGTATCTTGCACAAAAATACTCTGACACACGCACAGAAGAATTGATGCATTAATCATCCGATTTGTAGGTGGACTGCTCTACCAGCACATTCCTGGATGCCCCAAATGTTGCCAACAATTTTAAAAGAATGTTCAGTTAGTTGAAAGATTTATTGGCTGCATAATAATAATGGATAGTATAAGAGCAGCTCCTTAAAGCTAATTTGTTCATACTCTGCTTTAGAGTACCAACACATCTTCAGTGTTTTAATTCTACTTCACCAAGATCTCAGTAAGAAGCCCTGTTTATAGACGATACCATGTTTTCTTGCTCTTTCTTCAATAATGTTACTCATCTTTTTCATGCATATGTGCAGCATGATAAACCAACCTTTTAAAAATGCTCAGAGGTTGTCTGTACAGTGCATGCATACGCTCTGCTGTAGCTATTTATGCTGTAGTTACACATTGATATATTCATGTGTCGTGTTTAGTTTTCTTTAGTGTTTTGTATGCTAGCACTAAAAGACTACAACTTAACATGTATGTATTTATGTGCCTAAAGAAGCTGCTATTTTTCTGTGTGTGTGTGTGTCACACGGTGGCATGTGAAGTTTTGACCCAAGTATGAACTCATCACTGACATTTACAAGGCCTTTATGCTGCTGTCTGTGTTTGTTTCTCTGTGTATGTGTGTGTGTACACATTCCCTGGAGGGCACACACATGAAAGCACACATACGCACTTGGATCCATCAGTCTAGATGGGTAGATTGCAGAAATTGAAAAGAAAAACCATGCCTCTTGTTGTCGGGCTCAGCAAGTCTTCAGAAATGTTGGTTGTAGTCTTATAACAATGTTTTTCTCTTTTTTCAGTTTTTTGGCAGTAGTAAATTATTTTCCAAATTATAATCACTATGCAAATGAAATCAAAATTAGAACTAAAATTATCCTTATGTTGATGTCTGATTGTTTCCAGGCAAGAACAATGATAAAGGCTTTTATATCTCTGTCTCAGGTGTGGAGGGAGAACTTCTTTCTGAAGCAGCACCTGTGATTGTTTGGAGACTCATCGAGACCATCGAGAAACATGGTGAGAGAGCAACATCATTGTGTACTAAGTATATTTATTACCAGGTAACTACACACATTGGCATCATTATTTTGAAGCTAAACCACCGTAATTATATATATATATATATATATATATATATATATATATATATATATATATATATATATATATATATATTATGGTAATTGCTCTTTCTTGGTAATTATATATATTAAATAAAGAAGAAAATACAATAAGTCTAATTTTTACAGAGGAGTTCACATTTTGCAAAATGTACACTTAACTAAGACTCACTGCTGCACAAATTCATAACTCAGCATGTGACCACTGAGTACATTTCTGCATGTGTACATTTCTGCTTCTGGGCTACAAATCCAACATGATGATTAGTGAGCTTTAAATATGCTCCGAGCCCTATTTTCAAATGTTGCAGAGAGCCAGGCTGGTTTTACTTTTCATGAGTCTAACCATGTCCTGACTCCTGCTCTGTGGTTAGAGATGTGAGATTAATCTCCATCTTTTCACTCCGTCACTTATTTAAAAATAAATCCACCTTCTCCCACATGAGAAATAATAAATACGTGTGGTATGGTTCTGTCTTCTGAGGGCAGCAGGTGAAGAATTTTATAATTCAACAGGGCTGCATGAAAAATATAACACAATTCACCACATTTAGCCTGGAGCCTGAATAGCAGACTTGATCATTTGTATAATATAATGTATATCACTGTTTCTTAGCCCAGAGGAACATCATATTTTCTGTCTGACACAGTCATTTCTCGACTGACTTCGTTCCTCTTCTTCCGCTTGTGTGTGCTGTCCAGGTCTTAATGATTCTCTGTACCAAGCCCCACCAGCATCCAGTGGACCTGTAGAGCTCCGCCAGTCTCTAGAATCAGGTACGGACCCCTTCAAAATAAGTTAAATGTTAGAGCAAAAATAATGTATAATAATGTATTCAGTAAATATTTACTGAAAGGTTGTTTTATGAAGTGCCAGTTCAATCAAACGTCCAAGATAAGGCGGTAATGAGCTGAGTCTCAGCCTCTGAATGTGACCGATTTGTCTGAGTATTTAAGGAAAATATTGCTTGACCATTCATATCTAAATGATAGAAATATTTTAAATCATATCACAATGAAAGTGATCATTCTCTTTACATCTCAGTGTCATGAGCTGTGTACAGGCAGGAACTGTGGACTCAAGGTGCAGACACTTTGAGCAGGCGAGCAGGCGAGCAGGCGAGCGAGCGAGCGAGCAGGCAGGCAGGCAGGCAGGCAGGCAGGCAGGGCAGACAGCATAGGATGAGGGAGACCACAACACAGATAAAAGAAAACACAGGGCTTAAATACACAGAGGGAGCAATCAGGGAATAGGAGACAGGAGGGAAACACAGCTGGGACAAATCAGGGCTAAGACATGGGAAGCAAAACCAAACACATTAACATGAGACACGGACCTTTAAAGTAAAACAGGAAACATAACACAGAGACGCAGACTTGACAAGGGGACACAGCTGACAGGGGAGACAGAGAAACTATGGAACACAGAGTAATAAACTATAAGACAGAGAACTCTAAGAAACCAAAAAACTAGAAATGATAAATAATATCAAAATCAAAGTTCAATAATAATGTAAAACTGAAAAGCCCTAACACTCAGAACCTGCAAAGATTCTCATATTGCCTCTTTGCATCCTCTAACTCACTCCCATCTTTGGCCAAAATTAACTATTGTTTCTGGGAATGGGCTTGACTACCAGTATGTCAGTGTCAAGTTGACAATTGCTGATCATATTTGGTGATGTGATGTGTGGTGATCACCAGCTGGCACCAGAAACATGTCACCAAACAGCTGATTAGTATGAGGTTGACATGAAAAAGGTTATTGTAACCAGTGTGTCAAAGGTAGCCCTTAAAACATTTTCCATTATGTTAAAAAGGGACAGTGGTCTTGATAAAAGTATCACTAAGTATCAGTATCAATAATGTTACGACCCGTCTAGGGCCAGGCAATAACACGAGTGAGGCACTCGCTCCCCCCCCCCAAGACCCAAGCAGCCACAGGAAACAAATCCGTTCTTTATAATGCCATTTATTTATAAAGTGAAAAAGAGGAACAACAAAAACAGGAGTGTCAACACTTCAGGGTGAGCCAAGGCCAAAATAATAAACTAAAACAAATCTACACAAATCCCGCACCCCTGACCTTACCAAAACAAAGTCAAAAATAAAGACAGAGTCTGACCTCCTTAACTAATTCAAAACAGTAGAAGACGGGTGATCAAAAGAAACGGCTGCTCACCCCTATCCACTCCACTTCCACAACTTTCAAGCCGCACTGCAGCCAGCGGCTGCCACAGTTACACTGCTGGGTCATGAGGAGAAATGCGAGGACCTCTCCCGCCGTAGCACTCCAGCCTCCTTTTAATGAGCGGGTCCTCCAGCTGGAACCAGTCACGTTGGGGCGGTGTATCCACGCACCAATCGGAGCAGGGCCCTGGCACAGCTGAATTAACATAAAAAGATACATCACCTGCACAAAACAAAACACATGAACATGCAAGTTCGTAACACTAAGAATATAAATACCAGTATTTGTTTTTATAAAATCCTAACACTACCTATGACTTATTTTTTTACTCTTGGTGTTGGCATGGTAACTACTGCTGTACTCCCTGTCTGTCATGGAAACTTGTCAGCACACTGTAAACCTGAAGAAGTTAGCAAAACTTTAACAAAAAATTTTAAAGTTAATAAATGTAAAAGTTCAAGCATACAAATCTCACCTTTGTGTTCTTTTTTAATTAAGCAAAAGTCAAACAGGACCTTTGATAAATCAAAACTGTAAAAAGTCAAAAGTGCCTCATTCAGCCATTTACACTAGCACCTTTTTCGACACTGCAGTGGTTTCTATCTTATATTCACACATCGGTGAACACATCAGAGAGCAACTTGGGTTTCAGTATCTTGCTCAAGGATACTTGACCAACCGCATTAGCTGATGACCTGCTCTAGAGTATTGTCTTTTATAACATCAAACACAAAGGAGCTATTCATTTATTTATTTTGTAGAAGGAAAATCTGCCCTTTACACTTGATAGCATTTAGTACCATTTTAACATTGCTGATGATTGTGGGTATTTCTTAAGAGTTCCTAATAGAAAAAAATGACCAGACGTTTCTTGCCTGTGTTCAATGAGCACAGAGTAATACACGTCCATGATCAGTGATCCAAACACTGTGAGTGTAATAGTCACAGGCTCTGGTCATGCAGAAAAGCTCACTTGCACGCATGTGGTGTGAGTAAACAGTAAATACATGGCTTTAATCTGCACCAACTACTTACAGTGTAGATATTTAGCATTTAGATTCACAGCAACAACAACATCTTTGATTTCAAGGAAAATTTCATTAAAGATGTTCACACATTAAATATTCTGTTGTAGGAATACTAAACTGAGGGAAATGAACTAATTGAATTATCGATAATTGGGGATCCTCCAAGCGCTTCTATCACAGACCTAATGGTTGGTAAAAAAAAATACCTATTTTATCTTTTAAGTACCTTATTGTGCCTTTAGGGGTACAAAAGCCTGTCTCATGGGTTGTATCTTTTAAAGTATTGATGTTGTGTCCTTAGGCTGGAGTCTAATCTAGCAGTCAGAAGACTGGGTACACCCTGGATACACTCTGACATTATTAAGTCATTAATTAATTTATCATGCAGTTATTAAACGTGGGAGGAAATCCATGCAGATACAGGGAGAAGATGTGAACTCCACACAGGAACGTGGCAGCCAAACAGGAGAATTAAATCAAATTAAATAAGGGACTCTGACCCGAAGGATGGAGAGCCGGTCCAGACCACCTGTACAGGGGTATCTGGGATCTAACAAAGTGCAAACCAGAAAATATCCTGGGCATATAACTGTGGCACAGTGGTTCAGTAGTTAGTACCCCTGTCTCACAGGAGGAAGGCACCATTCTGTATACATAAATAGCTGGTGTTCCAGTAATTATTCTTATTGGTTAGATTTCTCTATATTGTAACAGTATGGGCGAAAACTGTTTTTTAAACTCTATCACTATTACCAGTTCTTTCAGGTCAGATAATTATTGAATTATTGACTTACAGGCACCTCTTTTGTTTCACTTAACACTGACTTCACACAGGTCCCTTTTCTCTTCTTGTTCCACACCTCGTAGCAATAACTGCGCAAACATGGTTGCTCTATTCAGAATTGTCCTGAATGCATTCAAACTGGTACACGTACAATGACATGAAAAAGCATTTTGCCCCTTCCAGAATTCTTTGGTTTTTACATATTTGTCACACTTTCAGGTCATCAAACAAATTTTATTGTTACACAAATATAACTTAAGTAAATATAAAATGCAATTTATTATGGGTAAAAAAGCTATCCAAATCTATCTGCCCCCTTCCCAGCATTGGCAGGTGTACCAAAATTACTCCAGAGTAGAAACACATCTAATCCGGGAGATCAAAAGAGAGGAAGAGACTGAGCAAAAATGTGATCCATCTTTGACTTCTGTGGCAAAAACCTATGCTGACCAAAAAAAGAACATAAAGGCTTTTATTAGGTTTAGCAATTGTCTGCTAACAATAGCTCAGTAGAGCAGATCATCTACTAGTTGGAAGGTTGGTGGTTTGATCACTGGCTGCTGTAGTCTGTATGCCAACATATCCTTGCTGAACCCCAAGTAGCTGTCCTATTTGTTCATCAGAGTGTGAATGTTAGATAGAAAAAGCATAGAAAAAAGTGCTTGTGTGAATGAGGGGTGTTGTATAAAGTGCTTTGACTGCTTAAGTAGAGTAGAAGAGTACAAAATAAAAACCATCCCATCCTACACAGGGGCCATGGAGGTTTGCAAAGTTCTATTCTTTTGATAAATGAAATCATCATTTTAAAAATATTTTTTATTTACCGAGGTTACCTTCATCTAACATAAAAATGTGTTTGATGTCATGCAAGTGTGTGCAAAATGTGCTAAAATATGCCACAAATGCTTTTTCACTGTACTGCATATGTAACTGTATAAAAGCTATTCGGTTAGCAGACAAATAAGATTACAAGTGAAGCCTTCTTGTGTACTAAAATAGCAACATGAAACATTTGTTTTAGCTTGTGCACTCAATTGAAACTGAAATTATGTTTCTTATCTTTTCAAACAAAGTGACTCTTGCTAAAATTAAATGGGCTCTTCCTTTTGCTGTGTTGGTTAATTTTTAATCATCTGCAAGCAACAAGTGGATCATCAGAAAACACAGCTCCAAAACCAGGTAAAGTAGATAGTCAGGAAAAAAGACAAAACTTGGCCAAATTATAGTATTTGAAGTTCAGTTTTGGCACCACCAGGGAGTGCTCTGGCTCTGTACTTTAATTTTGGGAGAAAGGGGAGGGGAGCTCACAAAATTACACTCTAGACTCCACTCTCAGTTGGAGCATGGTAAGCAGGTAGCTGGCCAGGAGGATATGAGACATTTATTCTTAGTTTTTGTTATTTATGCTTATGATAGTGGGTCAAAAACAGATATTTCATTAGTTCTTACCAGTATGGTGTGATGTTATATAAAGCTTATATAAAACTGAACTTTGCTCTAACACATGTCCACACTCTGGCACATTTACATGGAATTATTATTGTTAAAATATTATTTTTATTGTAATAACAAGAAGAATATTAAGATAATGGTTAATCGAGTGCACTCCCTCTAATTTTATATATTAGTAATATAATTTACAAAGTAAATCTTGAATGAAGATAATTCTAAAACTATTTAAAAATGTATTTTATGGACTGATGCAGAACTAATTTCGGTGTTTCGGTAGTTATGCTACCTGGAATCCTAAGAGGTTAGCACAAATGATGCTACATCACTATTATGTATTTTTCATCATTTATGCTATATGTTATTGTGTTTCTAAGTCTTAAAAGAAATACTAAACACACACACACACACACACACACACACACACACACACACACACACACAGCTATAAACATAGGCTTAGGTAATACATCATACTTTCAAAAGGTTTTAAAAAGACTGAAGACATTGGATGCTGAGCCACACAACATAGTAAATGGACTGATTCTTATATAGTACTTTTGTTATTTATCCAAGCACTCAAAACACTTTACACAGCTTGCCAGATACATGTGTATAGATACATGCGCACACACCTGAAACCTGACCCTTTTTAGACCATTACCATTGGGCCAAGATATGCACATATTATTGAATTAAAGGAGCTGACATATAGGCAGAGAAATATATAACAAAGCCCTGACATGCACACCCAGATATATGTTAAAGCATAAAGGGGCTGAATGACAGAAATTGCATGCACTCTATAACTGTGTTCTGTATGATATGTGATCTAACTGAGGTGGACAGAGTTCATGGGATATAAATATATCAAAAGGTAACTTGTGGGGAGATTTGTGTTGACGTCTGAGTATGAGGTCATGTGAATAGTCATAAAGGAAGGGTTTGGATGGAATACTGAAGGGCACGTAGGGGTGGTATATGTGAGAAACAATGGAGAGAGAGTGGGAGGGAAACAAGAAAGGAAACACTGTCTTCCTCCGTGCCTCAGCATCACACACAGGAATATTTTTCTCTTTCAATTATGGTTTTGAATTACACACTCAGAAGAAATACAAGGCAAAGATAAAGAAATATAATGAATGAGTGTTTTTCTTTAAGTATAGACTGTGTATAAGCAATCACTGTGGCTGATGTAATATCACCTGTTGGCTTGTGGAATCCACATTTTGAAGCCTTAATGTTTAACTTTTGGCCACCATCATGTTAGCGTTTCACAGACCATATTGACAATATTTGGATGATGGAGTGGAGTACTAAGTTATCAGCTAATGCAAGTTTGTTCCACAAGCTGCACCAACAAAAACTGTAGGGGGCACAGATATACATGCCTACTAATTGGTATTACCTAAAAGAATAATAAAGTACTAGAATTTCACTAAACAAAACTAAAGAACAAACTTCTTGGATGGCCTGTACAACAAAGATTTGTTACATAGTTCTGTGAAGCAGGGTCCAAAAAGCAGAAACTACAATACCATTTTGAACATTCAGCAAAGAGCTAAGTTATGAAAAAATCTCATTATTAGCCACAGTGCCTTTGTTATGAAGATGTGACTATTAATAGAGCCCCAAATTGTATTTTGTACTACAAAGGCTGTAAAGATACGTTTTACCCCTGAGCCTTAATGCTGTATCGTCAACAAGAGCAGCCCAGCTGTCATAGGGCAAAATGTAAGGTGCACCCTGGACAGGTCCCCACCAATAAACCAAAACCCACCAACTGCATGTCTTTGGACTGTGGAGAAAGCTATCAGAGAGAACCCATCCAGACATGGGGAGACCATGCAAACTACATACGGAAAGGCCTTGGCCAGATGGTGGATTGAAACCCAGGACCTTTTTACTATGAGGCAACAATGCTAACCACTGCAACACCCTGCTGCCCTATTTAAAAAAAAAAAAAAAAACATTTGACAAATAATAGGCAACAAAGTCATGTTTACTCTCATGGCAATCCAGTGTTCCACAGCCAGGAAGAAAACTGCATTTTTCCTCCTGTATCTGAGGTTTGACTTACGGACAAACTGTGGTTTGCACAGAAGTCCAAGAATAAAAACCCGCTCAGGGTCAGATCCTTGAACCCGTTCCTCTCAATCACGCCCCTCCAGGTCTCACTGTTGTTGCCCAATGAGCGTTGAAGTCTCGGTCGGTCCGCCAGGGCCTCAGCTCCTGGTCGCAGCCCGGCACACATTGCACCCGACCCCTACTGCCTGTGGGGCCTGGCGCCCTCCTGCAAGTGGTGGGCCTATTGCTACAAAGTCAAAGGTTAACCAGGAAATATGCAAGTCTTGAAGGTTATATCCAAATCCTCTATCCATGTTTGTATACTGTGTATGGTAGTACATTTATATACTGCAATAGACTTAGACTGCCATGATGTACTGAGCGTTTCTCCTTCTCTCACTCCTTTTTCACTGACCATGTGTTTATACACTCCATTTAATTATGAGTTATTATTAATCTCTGGCTCCCTTCCAGAGTGTGTCTTTGTCTTGTCTACCTCTTTTCATCCCCAGCTGGTTGCAGCAGTTCGCTGACCCTCATGCTATTTATGCATATATATAGATATATAGATTCATTCACTGTCACCAAAGTACTTGGTCGGGGGGGAGGGGGTCATCTGATTGTTGCGGCTTCTCTGAATTATTTTAGGGTCTTTAATTTAGAACATTAAGTGGCTTTAGGAGACTTTTGTTCTGATGTGGCACTATAAAAACTAAACTGAATTGAATAACTGATAATAGTAAATAAAACCTTTGTTGGAACGGTGTTCTGATCAGTACGTTGCAGAGGCAGTGAAACATCAGTCTGCAGGAAGTATATCCAAGCTGCTGAAGTACTCTGCCTTCTCTGTTCTGCATTTGTGTTGCATGCTATGGAATAATATTATGTAACAGGGAGTTGTATATTGTACAGAAATTCTCACATTATTCCACAGCCTCAGATCCTGCCAACTGACATGATTGGCTGTGTGTGCTTTATTTGGTATGTTGCATGTGTACAGTATTTTCTTAGAGGAGTCAAAGTGAGCGTATAAGTGTCTGAGTTACTCTGAAAGGGTTTAGGAACATTACCTCATCAAATTGACCTGTGATTGGTACATGGCCTGAGAGTTGCCATGGTAACAGCTAGCCTTTTTTAGCAGCCTGGTTCTGCCGTGCCCACACAGCGCTCAGTGAGTTGGCCCAGTAACACTGTGTGTGTGCTGGAACTTCTGTATCTGTGAGTACCAGCATGTGTTTCACACCTGAAGAGTGACAACATCCATCTATCTATCTCATCTATCTATCTATCTATCTATCTATCTATCTATCTATCTATCTATCTATCTATCTATCTAGAGAGAGAGAGAGAGGGCGAGAGAGAGCGAGAGAGGGGGGGGGGGGGAGAGAGAGAGAGAGAGAGAGAGAGAGAGAGAGAGGCTTGGTTGTTGGTGTGCCCTGCAGTTTATTTCCTACTGCAGCTAAAACAACTTGTTTGAGATAGTGGATCAACTGAGGATTTCACTAAAAGCTATTATAAGCTGTGCAAAAGTACTTTAGAGTTTAAGAATGTTCTTTCTGTGAAAAGTATAAAAGTAGTAGTGTTTTTTTGAAAAGGGACAAGATTTTATTACAATGGGAAACATCTTTATTTTGTATGTGTACTAGTATCTCTGGTGTGAGGCCTCTGGGTGTGTGTGTTTTATGCTTTTAACTGAGTTGGAAGTAGTTGCTTATGATGATTACATGGAAGTGCTCAGATATATGCAAACACACAAACACTGTGCAATGGCACAGAGTGGGCAGTGTCTGTTTTGGAAATGATGACTCATGTTCACTTAAACTGTTACAGAATATTCTGCTACACAGAATATAAAACAGTGTGCATGGAAGCATAGAGAGACACTGCAGATAGATGAGGACATACTACTTTGTTATCTTTGCTCACATTTTCCCATCAAATTATTTGGTTGCCTCTCACAGCCTAACAAGCAATCTACAACACTGGAACCCTTAAATAATATTATTTCTTTTTGCATTTTTTTAGTGCTCTTCAGTCTCTCTCTGTCTTCCCTTTTGAACTTTTATGTCCTTTTTTATTCACTCATTCATCGCCATTCCTTTTCTTCTCCCTTGTGCTTCAGTGACAGTGGCTGCTGAGTTCAACAAAACAGAAATTAAAATTGCTCCTCTACTCCATCTCTCCATCTTTTTCTTCCATCTGCATCCTTCTATTCTTTCTGTCTCTGCTACCAGTTGTCTCCCAGTCTCTGTCCTGCTATTGGTTGGAAGTGATGTCATCATCTTCCTCTGGGGTCCGTCAGTAACCTATTGGAATCCAGTAATTTTACAGTCAGCAGCTGCACATACTCATAAACAGCTGATCACACATTCGTTCACAGTGGATGTGTGGTGGAAACAGTCAGTCAGTTTGTCGTGAAGCATTTGGTAAAAATTGATAAAATGGTTCTTTGGCTCCAAATACAGCAAGTATTTTTAAGAACTTGCTAGAGGAACATTTTATTCCGCTAACACTAATTGCATTATATATTTATTATTTTTCACCCAAGAGGGAAAACAAAGTGTTGAAATATACATTCATATTTTCTTGCAGGTGTATTACTGACACTATCTTACAGCGGAAGAAATGTAAGAAATATTGTGTTCTTCAGAAATAAAGTAAGAGCCTAGAAGTGTGGTGTGCTTTTGTAGGAAAGAAAAACCTGTCAGAGACATCTAGTTACCCTTCATTCTGTCATTAACCATACCCCTCACTCCCATCTTAAAAGGTATTATTGATTGGCCCACCAAAACAAACAGAATTTATAGAGTAATTTCTCTTGTCACTTCATCTCATGGTGGCAGCAGCATCTGAGCTCATCTCTATGTTCCAACCAATGACTGTATAAAGGTTTTTTACACTCATTGGTTGTAACAAGCTGTGGATAATGCCATGACACCTCTGAAAAAGAGATACTGAAGGCTAGACCTTTACTCAAAAAATAACTATTTCAATGAACATAAAAAATAATGAAAAGGATTTTCATGTGATTAAATTGTTTTATTTTAGCATTATGCAATTCTGTTATTCAAATTTAATGTACTTGAGTTGGACCAACGTAATTAAATAATGATGAATCAACTTATTTACTCCGGTTGAGTCCAACTTAATTTAGCTGAGTTGACCCAACCCATGCAAATGAAGTTAGTCCAACAAAAATACTTAATGTTAATAGAAAGTAATAGATTAATGTGAAAATCCTTCCCATTATCATTTTACGTTCATTTGAAGAGTTATTTTTGGAGTGTCCAATAAAATCTAGAGTCTGTTTAACATAAAACTTGAATGGCTTTATAACAACTTTCACGTAGCTGTCACTCCATCCATCCTCTTATCTTTATCAGAGTTCCAGGGGGGCTAAAATATAACGACCACCCAATTTCATCTTTTTGAGTGTTCCAGGAGAGATGGAAATTGCAATGCTGTACGTTTTCACAGACAATCAAAACAATTGTGTTTGTGTAATTTGCAAAGTAAGAAAAAAAGGAATTGAATGTCAAGAGACACTATCAGACAAAACATGCTAATTCATATCTCCTATCAGAGAGCAACCATGCTGAAAAACCTTTCACAGAGAGTGTTTATCAAAGACTGTGTTATGAAATATGTGAATGAAAAGTACATTTATTTTGTTCAGGCTTGAACACACCTAATCATCATAATAATACAAACGGTTGTATTATTAAATATAAAATGTTTTTTTTTTTTAAAAAAACCAAACCCCCACAGTTTTTATGTTTCGAAAAAGGAATGAATGATGATGATTATTGGCCCCTGAATGATTTTCCATTATTAAAACTGGCACACTTGAAAAAAAGTCTGGATACCCCTGATATAAGCCATGATGGCCGATTTCCCAAACTTTAACCTTTATTGGCACCATATACTAATACTGTAGAAATTAGTTAGTTTCTAAATATAAATCTTTAGTGGTAGAAAGTCAGAGACAGGTAAAATTCATATTATAATTTATATTGATAGTTATCAACCTGAACAGACTTTGACTGATAGAAGATTTTAGGGCTGATGCTGATACCAAAAACTCTGATATTGCTATGGCAGCCAGTTTTCTTTATACATGTATATTTATTTCAGGAATATGTTTTGCAAACTGTTTAACAACTTACTGTAAAGACAGTGACCCTGCTCCACTTTCTGCTCAGCTGTTATGCTATTCTGCTACATGTGCTGCAGACTGTGCTTTGCTGGATATACTAGTGTCATGCATCAATATCTACTATTTTTGAAAAAATGCATCCATGTCCTCTGTACTGAAATCTTTTCATGTTTTCCAGTGTAACCAGTGGGGCTTGTGGGGAGCTGACACTCACAGGGGATTAATGTTTTTGTCAGCGTTAGCTAAAATCATACTGAAATGTATCCTTCTCAGCAAATATAAATCTTAAACCAAAATGCTGCATAGCAGTTATGAGGGGATTTTTACAGTTCTGAAAAGTTAATTGGATCAATCTGTGTTTCAGTGATGGACTGTTAAGCAGCTGTCAAATCATTTTAGCAAATAGTCTACAAAGAGTTTGCACAAATTAGACTGACCATAGCTGTGGCTTTCTGATCGCGTACTCCTATGGGAGAGCTTGTTCTTGGATCCACTTTTTTTTTTGCTCTTCTCATACTGGAGATTCCAATGCAAAGGGCACATTGTATTTTTCCCCAGACTGCCACTGGCAATCACATTAATGTTAGTATTTGGAAAACAAAGAAAAAGGAAAATGTGCAATAAGCAAAGTAACCTGTGTTAATGAAAAAATTCTGAAAGTGAGATGAGTAGAGTCCAGAACCAAATCATTGTAACTGTGGTAAAAGCTTAAGCATTTACTGAAACGTTGAATATTTCAAGTACTTTCCCAGTTATCCCATGGTGGAATACCCTATTAACCATATATAACATCATTTAACATCATATAAGGTAATCAGAAAACTGATCTGGATTGTAAATAGACATATTTTTTTTAACTCAGTATGCTGAAATGATGATGGGGTAATGCTTCTTTTCTCTTCGCTTCTGCTCACTTCTTCTCTCAGATGCTTATCTCTACCATATGTTGCCCTGTAACATGAATGACTAAAGAGATACCTGTGGCTCCACCGTCTGTTGGAAACACTTACACATACAGATTTCAGTTTTCTGATCTCGGATGTTTTGGGGCAAATTAAAACCTTAAATTCTTTGCCATCTTTTTCTAAACAATTCTGAACAATTCTGTGATCACAAGAGTGCTCTTGCCGTGTTCAGGCAGGTATCAAAATAACCACCACATCTGTTCTGTATGCCAGTGTGATAGTTTTTCTACTTCTCTCTTTCTCGCTCATCCCTGTGTTTTATTCTCTGTGTCCTCCTGTTCCATCTATCTGAGCTCATGTTGTGATATCAGAGTGTGTGTGAGCAGAATTCCAAGGACACATGGGTTGACACAGAGGTGAGCCAGTTCATAGACACGCGTTCAAGGAAATTGGTAGACTTGGGGACCTAGCGGTAGTCATGGGAACTATATGATTATAAGCAAAAACACAAATTAAAATGGTTTAGACTAACATTATCACCCGAAGCACCAAACACACAACCATGTAACATACTGAAAGGGTTCCACCCAGACTGCAATCCTAAATTGGATGAGCAGAAGAAAATGAGAAAAAAAATTTCAGTTCTCTGTTTATATAGAATAAAATATATATATTTTCACAAATTTAAGAACAACACAACCCAATATATACTATTAAATAAACTAATGTTTATTTTGTGTCATATCAACACTATTTCACACCATAAAACTGTAGACGGCTGGCTGTATTTGTTTAAAATGGATGGCCAAAAAGTTGAATATAGGAGGAATACGAGACAATAGTAAGAATAATAGTGACATAAGTTGTCTGCTTTAGGATGTTCCACCAACATTTGAGTTTAATGCTTCAGACTTGGAGTGTGAACGTCTTGACACATTTCCTCACATTTGGTCTTGTTTTTCACAACAGCAGCAGAGCTTTTTGACTGCAGATGTTTACATCTGTAGCTGCATCTGGTTGTGGTGGATACTGTGGCTTCAAAGCAACAAGGTTCTTTGTTCCAACCTTCTAGTTGATTGTGGTCTTGTTGACCACAACCAAACAGATTGTTTGCGACATGCAGACTACACACGATATAAGACCTATGTCATTGACTTGGAGGGTTTACACTTATAGGTCAGTGATATGGGTATTATGGTAACTGGTGATTCTAATGGAGTTGAGGAAGACTGTGATACTGTGCGATTTTTTTTTTATGTTGATGATCAGTTTTGATTTTATGTTCATGTTCATTTTTTATATGCCACATTTATAACTGGAGTATATAAGGAATTGATAAATCAGGTAATCGGAGCAGTAGGTGCAGTAAGTCACAAACTAGGCAAGTGACTCCAGCAGATCCCAGGAGCATCATTGGAGATCTCTGTCCAGATTAGTGCATATATGTGTGTGTGTGTGTGTGTGTGTGTGTGTGTGTGTGTGTGTGTGTGTGTGTGTACATATATAAGCATATGTACCATGTGCGGAAGGTAGGAAGCACATGGTAAACTTGTACTCTAAATAAAAAGCACTTTTTACTTGAATACAAATTATTTTGAGGAGGAAAAATTTAGTTTATAGGCTGTAAAGGCAAATATACATTAAAAAACAAAAAGTCAAGGATCTTTTTATGTACATAAACCCAAGTGATCTGCAAGTCCATTAAAATAAGCAATAAAGTTTAAAGCAGGAATATTTCAGCAGCAGCAGTTACAGTCTCTTTAATGGCTTTTTTAAATATTCAGTTTTTCCGCAGTGATCTTGCAGTACTTTCATGTATTTAGTGGCATTAAATCTATCATCTGAAAATTAAACTTGTAAAAACATACAATGCAATACACTTTATAACAAATACAACTCATAATATAGAGATATTACTTTCTGTAATACATACAGTACCAGCTTTCCAGACTCAATTTCTTTAACTAGCAAGCTGGGAACATTGTTGGCCCTGGTGTCTAAAAGAAATTCATTCCATAGCTCTTTAACTCCTGGAAATTACACTGTAAGCATCAGGGCAGTTTAGGCCTCCAGAACATCCTGGGGCATAAATAAGATCTGGGTCCGTGTAGATCGCTCTCACTTTTTGTGTCACAGAAAATGCAACATTAATATTTCCCCACAGCCAACAAATCCACTGAACAGACACAAACCAGCTACAACGTTAACTGCTCCCACAAACCAGTCAGTGGTTGTAGGCATGGTTTGTGCCTGGTATGTTTATGCTATAGAGGTTAGTTGTTAGTTGTCACACATGCACTGGATGAAATTATGCCTCATTACCACGCACTGGATATACTGCTGTCCAAAGCTTTCAGGGATACATACAGTGTATATTAATGACTACTGAGCATAGTGCCTTACAGATGTATGTTTGTGTATTATTTGCTGACTATATATGTTAAAGCTCTTTTTTCACTGTGCACCAAAGCATTTAGTGGAGCAGAACAGTCTATTAGTCTACTAGAAAACCTAACTATTGGTCGTCAAACTAACACTTTGTTATTCTTCACTCCACTTTAAAACTGATCTAAAACCAAGACTCTTCTGTAATCAATGAAACTGGCTACATAGGTGCTTTCTGCCATAAATAAACCAACAAATCAATAAGTCAAATGAACAAAAAACTACAAGATGAAAATATTAACAGATATAAAAGCTAGAACATTTTCTTCGTGTCAGATACAAAAATGAAAGAGAAATATATTACACACAATGTGTAATATGTATAGCTATTGCTTCCACATAGACAATATAATTTAATATAACATATAATAATATAATATAACGGTGATGAGTGAGTGGTGATAAGTAATATTGTAAGGAAAATATATTGTGGTTTTCTGGTATATATTTCCACCATATAAGTGTTAGTAACCAGAAACGTCTAGGAACAAAAAAATGTTAAACTCATTAGATTCTGTAGGTGTGTACGTGGTGGAATTGGCCCTTATGTTTACCTTATGGTAAGTGCCTTCTTAGCTTAGAATTACTGTTGTTCATTTATTTGCTTATTGAGCTAGATTTGGTTTCCAGGCATTTTAACTTAAGGAAACATTTTAAGTTTTGACTGCACAGCAAGGGCTAGTAGTGATGACTCAGTGTTTTTTTATTCATGCGTGTTATGCTCAGTTAATTATTGTTTAAGATTTGTGATGATGATTAGTGGTGAAAAAGCTGAGTTACTGAGATTGAGGGTCCTGACACATCTAATCATCTGCACTGGTATCAAGCGACAATTCTGCAAATACTGCTCTTCTAGCATTTCTCTGTCTCCAGGATTGGTGGGGTTGTTCTCATATTGTTTACCTGCCACCAAGAGTATACCTCGGATGGGTTCAGTGGAGAACATTTTGTTTATTGGCTTCTATCTCTCTATAAGCGACTCACCAAGGCTGTAAGTCTTTGCTTTTTAGGCACTCCTTTCTTTATCACACCTTTCTGCAGCTTGATAGTTGGCTAACTTCCTTCCGCGCTGTCTTGATCTTGGCCTGTAGTCCCCTTCTCCATGGAAGGTACTGGTCCTTGTAGCTGTTCATCTTATAGCCAAGCTTCTCTGTGATCACTGCTGCTGTGGTATAGATCAGCTGGTCCCAGTAGTTATTGTCCATAATGCTGCATTTGCATTTTCTAGTAGACCTCTTTTCTGTTTATTGTTGTTTTTTGTTTGTTTGTTTTATTTGTTTATGTTTTACCTGACCTAATGATTAAAATTAAAATTATCCACCATCAATTACTACTGAGATATCTTCATAGAGTATATTTTCTGCAGTTGTACCACCTGCTTCATACAAACAGGTCATACAAGCAAAAAGACAGTGGACAAAATGTGCACGTTGCAATAGGTGCGAGTCCGCTGCTTGCTTGAAATTCAAACCAAAAACCTAAGTCTAAGTTTGAGGAGTTGATACCACTGGAGACTCACTAGAAAGATAGTTGGATAATTCTGCGACTGCCACAGCATTGAACCAGGTAGTACAGGAAAACAGGATGGGGCAAGCTAGCTTCTTTTTCAAAAGCTGGCTTACATAGCTTTCAAAAACTTCAAAATAAAAGAAAGGGGATTGTTCACTAGTAACGTATGACAGATGATTTTGCTCTCTTTGATCAATAAAATCAATTAAATGAGATTTAAAATAAAAATGCTAAAAAAAAAGAGCTCTCAACTATACCCAGAGGCACATGTAGCCTCCTTACCTGCTTACCTTCGTAACTATAGGGAATAGGATACATATTGTCATATTATCTCTGAAACTGATACATTAACTTATGTAAATAGTGTAATCTGTATCAGTTATATTAGGTGTGAGAAGAAGTGCTGACTGTTGCAATGGTAATCTGTAAATATTTGAATGCTTTGCCACATTTCTAGTTTCTCAAGAACTGTACTGTTTTGAGTGGCAGCCCTCTTTCATAATGGCATTGACTTAAATGAGAATCTTTTTTGCACTTCAATTGTTTGACAGCTAATTCTACCTTGCTTTGTCTCTAAGTCTCTGCTCTTACACCACAGTGCCTTCTATTGGTGTATGTGTCAGAAAGATCTGACACATACACCAATCAGTGTATCCAGTTAGTAGATGACCTACTGTACTTCCTGAGCTACAGCCACCAAATGAATACTTTTCTTGTGCATGACATTAAAGCAAAGCTTTACCTAATTAACTTATACTGCTGTAAGCTTGCATGAGTCTGAGATTGTTTTTGGCCTTCAAATTTCCTTTGACTCTGCTGCAAGTTCAGAGTGTATCTTTGTTCTCTGTCAGTTCTAAATGTTACGACCTTGGACATCAAGTTCCTCTTTTATGTCTATATACAGCTTCTGTACCTATACATACTGATTCCAGCTTACACAAAATTCACTAAGTGTTCTGTTTTCAAACACCTTGCTGTTCTGACCTCAAGAATAATCTAGAAAACTTAAACAAGCCTTGAAGTTTATCCTGTTTGGTTTCTGTAAAGGACTCTGCAGCACTCAGCAAGTTCACTTCACCTTTATTTGTGTACCACCAAACAAACACATCTCCTCTCAAGGTGAAATGTTTTATAGTTAAATAAAACTAAACTAAAAAATATAAAAACATATTTAAGTCAAATTTTCTTTTAAAAAATCCCTTGTTTTTGTGTTTTAATTGATGTGTTTCCTGAGACTTTTAATGTCTTTAAACTAATAAAAACTGGACTGAAACAGGAAAACTCACTCAGGAAATTAAATGAAACTAAACTAAATTTAAAAGTCTGGTTATTTCTGGTATTTCTGCGTTTGGTATTCAAACCCAGATCTGGATCATCCGAATAATTAGTGTGGATGCTGATTAAGCATCCACAGTATTGTTCTTCTATTCTTTCTTCTATTTTATTATTATCTATTCCGTACGTTTTTCGCCGACTATCTCCTTCAACACCATTCAACTTAGAAAAACCATTCAACCACCATTCGATTCCTCTTCTTTTGGACATTAGTGCTTCTATTTTTCTCACTTTTAACTTTTATATCTTTTTAATTATTCAACTTTATTGAACAAAAAATTATAATGTATTTCGCGGGGGGGACCCTTCAAATTCTCATTCAAAACGTAGCCATCGCTGTCCTCTTTGATCCAATGTTATTATTATTGTAGTATATATTATTGGGTTCTTTCATAAATGTCACCAATGCACAGCCTCCTCCCTTCAACTCTTCCATAGAGTCCAATGTTAAAATGACTCCCAAAATTCGTCTGAAAATTAGAAGTACAGGCTGTCTTTACACTGTCCATAAAATAAACTCCACATGCATGAAAACTCAGAATTCGGTAGACTAGACATTGCTGGCGCTCACGGTGAAAGAATTTTGTCAATACGACTTGTAGTTTTTTCTTGGGAAGCATTTGTTTCACAATGACTTTTGTCCAATGGGGGGGGGGGGGGGGGACTGGGTGCAGTTGCTATAGCAACCAGGCTCACACCTGCCTGCTTAATGAGCTCTGTCTGTCACTCTGCCAAGATTCAACTTCTTTCAACTGTTGCTGTGTCCCCAGTGTTTGCTCTATAGCCATCATTTTACCCTCAAAACGTAGTCATTGTTCTTCTCTTCCAACATTGTGGGCATTCAAAGCTCAGAGATTTAAACTTTTTGATTTGTGTGGCTCAAAGTAGAGGGATAACCTTCTAACTGACCCATAGAAATACATTGTATTTTTAGTCAGGAGTTTGTCTCAACAGCAGGAAAGACCCCACTTTTTAAATTGCTTCTGTCATCACATTTTAGACACCACGAGGATAAAAGAGACACTGTTGTGTAGAACAATTCCTTGGGATCCTCACAGTTCAAAAGCTGTTTTGATGGGAGTTAGGGTCTTGGATTTAGAGGCAGTTTTTCAACAGGTGCACCAAGGCAGATTTGACAGGGTTTTGCCACAGAATAACAGTATACCAGTAGTTAGTGCAGGCCAGCTAAATAGGGTATTCTGATTGGCCTGTTAAATTCAAGCTTATTGTTCATTGGTGGCTTTTTCTTCCGCACACAGGTGGTTCAGATCTGGGCATTTGGAGTCAGATGATGACTTTTAGAGTCATCTTTTCTAACTGAATGATTAAAATTTACGGCATTCAGCTGTTGTGGATTTTCCCACATTTCAGTCATTCAGTGATTAAAATAATATGAGGTTTCAAGTTTTTTTATGCAGATGTTTTCTGACTCTACATTTTCTTTTGTCATTACTCAGCTTTTTCTAATTTACAAACATGTTAAACATGTTCGCCTACTGTTTAACTTCTTCTGTTTGAATCTCAGCTTTCAATAGTTCTGAACTTTTGTTTTCAGATGAAAATTTCTGTATTTTTCATCTCATTCAACATTTTTAACTTAACATGCAGCAGTTATTTCATTTCAGCTCAAAACATTCAGCTATCAGCATCCACACTGCAGTTTCTTCAGAAAATGTTTTTTGTTTAAATGCATGTATATAATTTCTTCTGCCTTAATATATGTTGTAACTTCAGGTCTCGTTGTGTAGCTTTAATAAAAATCAGTTCACCTGACCTAAAATAGCGTGTATATATAGTATTATTCATAAGCATCTTACATTTCACCTACTCCAATCAAGTCAGTCAACCAACCCTACCAAATAGATCCTCTATAACATGTAGTAATAGCTAAACACTGCACTTGACTATTAACCCCCCTCTCCTCATTTCAGTCATTCATTAATTAATCTGTCCATTTATCTGTCCTTTTGTTCATTTGCCTAGCCAATGACTGATCCATAGTGAGGGTCAGACCTTGATGAATTGATGGAGTGATCAGGTGTAAAGAGGAAATTTGTGTGTGTTTGTGTGTATGTGTCGGTTTAAATCCAGAAATAGCTGAAATGTTCTTGACATTTGATTCGTTTTTAATGATTTAACGATTTAAGTTCTTCAGTGACCAACCAGACAGATAACTGCATCACTAAAATTCTGGTTTGAAGTTGTTCAATTAGAATTTCATCAGTTAGTACTTCTGTGGTGTTTCATATAAATCTGCCTTGTTCAAAATCTGTTACATATTTTGAGTTTGTGACACAAATTCATTACAAAAAACATTCTTTTACAGACTGATTATGCTTCACCTAAATCAGTTCAGACCTAATGCTAATGCTAATGCTTATTAGCGAGCTTGATTAGCATTGGACAGTTATAATGTAATGAACCTTTTCTAGTCTAACTTGACCACTCTAAGCACTTTCAAGTACAGACCACACAACAATACTTTACCTGATATAATTCAATTCAAAACAGTTTCACTTATATACCACCAAATTACAACAGTTGCCTTAAGATGCTTTAAGAAAAAAATACTTCTTAGAATAAAATACTTTATGCTTTCACAAGCCACCCCCACCCCCCTCCCTACTCACACACACACACACACACGAAAAACTGTGTTAGTATCTTCCTGTGGGCTTGGCTTTCATGGCGACACCGAATTTAAGCTGTCTCGGCACTGAGATGATCAAATTCCCTAGACAAATCACTGCACAATAACGCAAGTCCCAGCACAGCAATGTGAAGAGGTCATCCGTAGATATTAATGGCCTGCTGGTTTACTGGTCTGTGAATGGTTAAGTTTATTCAGGCATTATTTAGGGAATGAAATCAATGGCTTTTAACAAGCATTTTAACTCTAGAGAGGCTGATGCATACAGGGGAAAGGGTGGTTTGGGTGACACTGGGATGAGAAAAACAAGAAGGGAAAGGAAATGAAAAAAGGCTAAAAGAAAAGCAAACGAGGCTGATACAGGAATCTTTTAAAAAGACAAACAGAAGAAAGGTCAAGAAGGAAGAAGTCGAAAGGGAGCTGGGGGGAGGGGGGTTAAATGGGGAAGGATGAATGGAGGTAGAAAAGAGGAGGAAGGTTGGGGTGAAAGATGGAGGACAGCAAAAACGTCCTCTGACGCCATGTGGTTTGTCCTTTGCTAATCTGCTGAAGTACTCACGTAAGCACAAAGCAGGGTCATAACGGGGGTGTTATCTATTATTTTGTCTAGAGGAAGATAGATTTGTAAATTCTCGTGGACTGGACAGTTGTGTTTTTTATTGTTATCTATGGGTAACTAAAGTGCTTTCTCGCTTTCCCAGAAGCAACTGACCATGAGAGTTGATAAACCCTGATCAAGCAGATCACCAATCTCGCACTTTGCTAATATGGCATTTTGACCAAAACTAAAAGTCCATTACTCTGCACTGCTACGTTTCACTTTCCAATTTAATCCATCTGAACGAGGATGCAGAACTACATATGAGTTTGAATATCCTACGCATTGGTTTCTACACCATTTTTTATGCCTTTGCCTTATTCTTGGTCCCCTGCTACTTCAAATGGCAATAGATCTACTATGATGGTGATGACCTGGATAAATTTGATAAATAAATATGACTTTTGCAGGAAAAAAAAAAGAACAAATCAGTGTCCAAAATCTATCACCGTGACATGTGTTTTATTAAAATTCCACAAGAGTAACAATGTGAACACAGTAGCGCTTCTTGCTTCTCTGAGCTATGTCTGTTTTTTCTTGTCTTCCCAGATCTGCTCTCCGTGAATTTGAACCGATATGATGTGGTTGCTCTGACTGATGCTCTAAAAGGTTTCCTGCAGGACCTGCCTGCCCCCATCATACCTGCCACCATCTACAGTGAGCTGGTCTATACTGCTCAAGGTACAGTGTGCTACACCAGTACAAACAACAGGTGCTCCGAGGTATGCAGATACTTTTGGGTTTAGACTGTTTTGGGCACTATGGACTGTGTTTCTAAGGCCTTGTGAATTTGGACAGCAATTTTATTGCTTGTGCCTTTCAAGCCCCCAGTGGTAGTAGTCTTTGTATGTTTAGAAATACATTCTGTGGATGCCTGTTCATAAACATCTGCTAACCATATTGTCATTGCTAAAAGAATCAAAGACAAATGGATTTAATTCATTCTTTGCCTATTATCTAGTCTATGGTTTTCAGTTTCTAAGACACATTCTGATGCAACCTCTATTCTGCATGGAAACAATTTTGACATCCATCTGCCTATAATTCAGTTTCTGCCACTGTACCAAGGTACTTGTTTTGACCAGAGAGAAGATATCAAGGTTTTGAGCATGTTTGCTGTATCATCACATCCGCAAGAATTTTGCCATAGATAAAAACAAGAAGAATATAATCCTCTGTCAGCTTTCAGCACAAACTGTACTGAATTATGGTCTAGTGTCAGTCTCTGTCTCTGTCCCTCTTTCTGTCTTTCATTTTTCATTTTCCATACACCTGACCTTCTTGCGCCCCCCCCCCCTTTACCTGCTGTCCACTCCACCCAGCAGGTCCTCTTCTCCCTGGCTTTTAGGGACTCTTGAAACTCTAATCCATTTGTCATAAAGCCTCCCTTGATATCCTCCTTTTTTTTGCTTTATGTGTGCACTGTGCATGGTGGAAATAAAAGACCTGTCAGAGACAGACTCACATTAACAGTGTCCGGCAGCCTCGCCTCTGTTTGTCTGCCCCAGGGCAACTGTGGCTGCAATGTAGCTCCACCCATCACCAGTGTGTGAATGGGTGGATGACTGAATGTAGTGTAAAGCGCTTTGGGGTCCATAGGGACTTAGTAAAGCACATAAAAATGTGCTTATTTTCCATTACCAGATGTCATCCTCAAAATATCTATAATTAATAATGACAAAACAGTAAATCAGTAAAGTATTCACCCTGCATTGTATGTTGCAGGTTTTTATACTCACATACATAGAATTAGTAAAAAGCCTTATTGTTCTGTCTTCATCTGTTGCTTGAAATTTGTTGATGTTGTAACACTTAAAATCCCCTCTCGTTAAATACTTTTCCTCTGGCTGTTCTTTTTTCCGGGAGTCATTTTCTCATCTGATCTGAATCCTTTTTTCCAGTCAGTGGCACATCATGGGAAATTCCCCTACATTATTAGAAACAAAGATAAAATGTTTGGAAAACTGAAGGGATTTTTTCAGAAACCTTCTGTACTCTATATGAAGCAACCAGTGGGACGTGTTTTTTATTTTTTGCCAAAACTATGTATTAAAGAAATTAAAATTTCTCTGAGATTGCCTGAGTAAGATCTGTGTAAGATGTAACATGACTGTTTAATTTAATCTATAATGCTTTTGTACATCACCTCAAACTTTATTTGAGCCTTAGATTAGTCCAGTCATATTTCTATTTTTCCTATTTTAAAGCTTTTTTGAATACCGAAAAATAACCTGTCATGAGAAGATGGTAATCCTGTAATCCTTCTCCCATTCGTTCCTGCAACATCCTGATCACAGTTGACACTTTTCTTTCATGGCAACAGAAAGATCTAAGAAGTTGCTTTCTCATGTGTACAAATGCCCCTTAGTCCCTTAAAGTAACAATGTCTGCAGAGCTAAAGTCATTAGATTTGTATCTGAACACTTGTATTTTTTTTTTTTTTACTTCAGAAGTTTCCCATTCTACTTAAATATGTGGTCTGTGAATCACTTATCTTAATTCTTTAATCAGAGGGCTTCTTTTTCCTCCAGCTTGTGTCTTCCTTATCCTTTCCCAGTCCTTCCCCCAGCGTTATTTTTTATGCTTCCAAGACTCATTCATTGCTTTTGTCAGCATTAGTTAACCTTAATGCTCTCACAGAGGTTATTATCTATGAGGATAAAGGCCAGCTGCCTGAGTCAGCCTGATCACTGTCCATCTGGACCTAAAAGTGTGAGAGGGAAAAAAAGAAACGGCTTTTCAGTTGGAAGGGTTGATGCATTCAAGGGCATTAATGTGCTGTTGTAACAGGCTCCAGCCTTCTGGTGTCATTATGTTCCCATTGAGACATGAGAGCATCAATGGAGGGTCACCACTGATGTTGGCTGATTAGGCATAGGTCTCAATTTACATTCCAGATCATCTTAAAGGTGTAAAATAGATTCAAGCTACATCCATACTGGAAGCAATCAGCAGCAATGTGGTAACCAGAAACTCTGGTCATTATATTCTTCATTTCCAGTTAATACTTGTACAGCTGCTGTTATTGTATATATATATATTTATATTTCTTCATACATTCTTATATAGTTCTATACTGTGTATTGTGTATTTGTTGTACAGTTATTTTATTTTTCAACTTTAATTTATATATTTTATCTTATTCTTTCCCAGTTAAATTTACCCTTCATTCTAATTTGTGTTGTACAGTTATTTCATTTTTAACTTTAATTTTTATATTTTATTTTATTCCTTCCTAGTTAAATTTACCCTTTTTAATTTTCATATTTATTTCCTATCTTATTCATAGCCTTTTCTTTTTTTCTTTAGGTCACGAGCAGTTGTCTAAGCATTTCACTGCATATCGTACTGTGTATGACTGTGTACGTGACAAATAAAATTTGAATTTGAATTTGATTTCTAAAAATTAAATGAGATTCTACAGATCCTTAGGTTCTTTTTGAACTCTATTTACCCTTACAGTGTTTCAAGTCCTTTGTCTACACACACACTAAATCAGTCAAAACTGCAATTTCGACTGAAATAAAAATGCATCTTATCTCCATGAAAACCCAGGAGATAAGAGGCATTTTTATCTCAAACTATAGATAATGCTGGTCTGGTCCTAACCACCATCATGTCAGCATGTCTCACACACACTCTTTGGCACACCAAGGAGTCTAATGTCCAGTTGTCCAGTCTCTCAGAGCCCCAGGGGGTCAAATAGGTGACCCAAGTTCTCGCTTCAGCCTTGACCTCCATTGATTAGTTGGGTCAACAATAATCAATAACGACAGACGGGAGGGGGGCTGAATGTGCCAGTTGTCTGTGATCAGTAGAGATCACACAGAGCTAGGGCTGACCTAGGTAACATGACCTTCATTTAAACAAACCAAACACACATATATACACCACAAGTGTCCCCTGAACCCCCATGAGACACCACCCTGGGCAGGAAAACACACTCAATGTTTGTATGTTTTAAATGTATTTTTACATTTTATACAAATGTCTCAGTTTTAAACTTCAGTTTTACAGCACCAGGCTTTAAATTTAATTAAATTCTATAAAAACCTCTCCTCAGTAGCTTACATTGTTTCATTGTAACAGAATCCTTACTGGAGTCAAAACAACATAGTTACATTCACTGAAAATGATACATGGATGTACTGGAAATTATACAAAGGTATTTCACACATTGCAACATTTTTATCTGCTTCTTTCTGACCTACTAAATATGTGTAAAGGTGTAAAATGTCACACTATTCTGAGATGTTGAGAGGGAAAAAAAGCAGACATAACACTTTAGGATGAATTTAGAGTATATTCCAGTTAATTTTACAAGCTCGGGTGTGATTTTAAAATGAGATTTTATTATTAAAAGGAATCAAATAAACTGAATCAGTAAAAAACAAACAAAATGAAACAAAAAAAATTGAACTCCATGAGCAGACAAATAGACTCAGCCATAGATAAAAAGACATGTTGTGTGGAGTGCAGTTAGGAGTCTGTTTGTCCATGGAAGATGAGCACTCTCCCACTGTGTCCTCCAGTCATAAACCCAACACGCAGCAGTCTCGGGCACAGATGTTTTTTTTATTTGCAGCTTCTTAGCCATGATAAAGGGCCTGTGCTGAGAGAGCTTGTCAATATGTCTGGTCCTTCTTGAACACAGCCCATTGTCTGAACCCTGGCTAGTACAAGAAAGGAATTGGTATATACCCTGCACAGCCTCCCATGGTGTCATTTTTATAACCATCCATTTATAGAGGCCATATGATTTTCTCCTTACTATATATTAGGCTAGCTTACACGTTACTGGCTGTTGGACTAGGACTGAATGCAAATAACAATATCCTGCCAAGGCTTTACATCTCCTCAAAGTCAGCAAGCAGTTAGCTACATGCTTAAATTGATATTGATGGTGCTGCTTCTCACCCAGCAGCACATCTATACTTCTGTTTAAAAGGAAAGCTGGAATGTTTCTAATGTGAAAAATGTTTGTGCATGTGCCATCCAGGGTGTCTGCTGAGCTGCACAGCATATCCTAGAATGCTCAAATGCATGCATTTTCACAATACTTACAGCAGGTTTGAAGTGCTTCTGTAAAACATTTTGTTTAAACGTAACGTGATGCTGGAACAGGAAGAAACCACTTGCCTATGAGACTTACCTTAGATAAAGGGCCAGTAATCAGCCCTCTATCTGTAATCTTTAAATGAAAATCAAATGTGTGGTTGACACATCTACTCATCACTGAGTCTAAAACAACAAGGAAAAGTGTCAGATGTCTTAACTTAGCCTTAAACTTGGACAAATGTCCCTGCAGCAGATCCAGTGTCCAAAAGACTCTGAATGTTTCTGTCAACATAATAATAATGGATTGCATTTATTATAGCGCTTTTCTAGGCACCCAAAGCACTTTACAATTCCACTGTTCATTCACTCTCACACACTGGTGGAGGCAAGTTACAGTTGTAGCCACAGCTGCCCTGGGGCAGACTGACAGAAGCGAGGCTGCCATATCGCCTCTATAGCCCTCTGGCCATCACCAGTAGGGTAAAGTGTCTTGCCCAAGGACACAACGACCAGGACAGAGAGAGCAGGGGGATCGAACCAGCAACCTTTCGGTTACAGATGAGCTTCCCAATCCCCTGAGCCACGGTCAAATATGAGCTTGCAAGGCTGTATTACAAACTCAGATTCACCATCCAAAGTAGTGGCTGGTGAACCACTGCTTAGTATGAGCACAGTATGAGAACCTTCCAGTCATGTGACTGTGACTGGCGACCTTGTCTCAGGTGTACACTGTCTCTTGACTTTTGATAGATTGAATTAATATGACCTTTACCAACCTTTATTTAAGGAGATTGGACTGGAAATGTGGGTTGTGGTCTTATTTGCAAGAGTCCTTCCTGCAAATAAAGACATGACATGCACAGGGTCAATTAATCAAATTGAATTTGTCTGCAATTATGACTTCCATACAGACTAGGTGACATTTTCTCAGTATTGCTGAGTGTAGCTAAGCTTGTAGAGCAGAGCAGTTACTAATCAGAAGGTTGGTGGTTCAATCCCTAGCTGCTCTATTCTACATGGCAAATATATCCTTGGGCAAGGTTGCTCTCTGACTTGTGTTTTTTTGTCTTCCCTGGTGCTTAGAGCAGCGTCTTTGTGTATTGTGCTGTGCAGCAGGAGATTTTTCCCTGTCTTGGAGCAATAGGAAACCAGAGTTGCTTTTTCAGTAAAGGCAAAAACTGAAAATGGTACATTCGTGTTCTTGACAGCAAGAAGTTCAGAAGGAAGCTCAGGCTTATTCTTTCTCCCTGTCTCCAACATGGTGACCTCCCTATTGAGCAATTCCTCACCCAAGGCATAAGACATGAAAAAAAATATCACGTGTGATATTATGCCCATGCAGTCCTTCGGCCATGTCAGCCACCACTCTTTTGCCCTGAGTTTGCTTCACCAGTGGACTTGCCTGTGTAAACTTGCATATTCCAGGCAAAGCTGGACTGTGCATCACATGCTGCCCATATTTTGATGGCATTGTGGTGGGGCATGGTCTGTGGTTCCGCTGCAGGGGAGGCAGACGCACCTGAGCGGCATCCGCAATCATGCCTCGCCGGCTTTAAGGCTGAACTAGGTCCTGCAGTGTTGTGGTTGTGGAAGTGTTCAGCCGCGAGCTGAAAAGCTGCAGCTGTGTGTGTGTGTGAGAACAGCAACTGAATAAAGTATGCTGAAAAGCACTGAAATGTGGATAGGTCTGCTGTGTGTTCATTACAAACATATTTTTCAGGTTTGCTTGCCATATATTGCTGAAATAGACAGCAGCCACAAAATGCAACCAAGCACTCGTCAACAGTCACATGAGGACCTGGATTGTACAGCAGGGGTAAACACTGTACCCACCTTTCAGTCTCAGCATTCCAAAGGCTTGCTGTTGCTTCAACGTTTGACCTGTAAACTCTTGCCAAAATGAGCAGCCCAATGTCAGCTTTCAAGTCAGTTACACCCAAGTCTTTCCAGCTGTCCCCACACACATGTCCTCTCTAAATTTGTCATCTGAAGTACAATATTTTCAATCGATGGTGTCATGAAGAGCTCAAATGATGGCTCGATGTCCTCAACATGGCTGACTGCGTATCTGGTGGGGCCTGGAACCATTTTGACAATATTATCAGTACTAAGTCTACCCTGTTGTTGGAGTTGGGAAAGGGACCATGTTATTTTTCCATTTTTGGAAGGGATTCTGTCTGCTGGTGGTTGAGAGACAGCAGGAGGGTTAACACTCAGTCTCATCAGATGAGAATTCCTCAAAACCAAGGTCCTCCTCAACACAATACTCTGTCTCTGACACATTCTCCTCCATGGCACTTTCACTGTCAAAGAGTTGTGCCAAAAACTCATTGACAGTAACGTTTTCCCAAAGGACATGTTTAGAGAGCATACAGATTGCAGAGTACACAGTGCACCAATGATTTAGAAAGAAGGCAGTCATGAAAGCTTTTATATGTTTGCTCCTCCCTTATTTTGCATGAGCTGTCATGTCCTTGCAGGAGATTCCCACCCACCACCACACAAGAAATATCAGTTGTAATTCAGCAGGTGTGAGGATAGTAGGTCACACACACAGAAAGACGTGCTTTACAAAGCTAAAACAACTCGGGGTAAAACTGACCCCAGAGGAGTGTCGATGTATGCAAAATGTGTACAGCCCAAATTTCATCATAAAAATGTTATGCTTACTTAGTTGCCCCCATCACATAAGGAAAAGTCAAGAAATAGGAAGCCAAAACAAAAAAGTTAACTATTAATTTTTGAATGATGATCATTGAATGGGGTCATTGTGACCCCATGCAATGCTTTACATTTAGCTGTGAATAGCTCCAGTGCAAGCTGGAGGCCACCACCTGATGAAGCCAACTGAACCACATAATCAGCAAAAAGCAGAGACAAGATTTTGAGACCACCCAAGTCGAAGCCTTCTGCCATTTGGTTACGTTATGAACAGAATCAGTGACAAAGCGCATGGTTGAATGCTGTCAAAGCTCTGCCAGAGGTGGGAGTTGAAGATCTGACGGACTAGGCCTCTGCCAGGCATTCCCAGCGCACCCTCACTAGATTTAGGCACACCAGGATAGTCCATTCAGACAATGAACATTCAGTGTCATTAACTAAATAAAAGCAGGAAAACTGAAGCAGTCGCTTTTATCTATTCTTGGTAATTATAAGGCTCAGAAGGTAGAGCTCGTTATCCACTGATCAAAAAGTTGGTGACTCCTCGAGTCATCATGTTGCAGTGTTTGGGGCAAGCCCAGAATTGCCCCAGCCAAGCTCTTTACATGAGTGTTTAAGCCCTGTAGTGTTTCTTTGACATTGTTGGTGAATATGTATTGTAATATGAAACATTGTGGTCTATAAAAATAAGAATTCACTGCAGTCTATTTACAAGAAAGGCAAGACCTGATGCTACAGTATATCTGTTATAGTTAAAATATAGTGTAAATACTATGTATTGTCTACTGCCAAAATGAACATAGGCTGAAAAAGGACATTTGATGAATCATTGTTATACCTAGTTTAATGCTCCAAAGAATTCAGGTGTTGTGTCTTTTTTTTCAGAGAGTCAGAGTGTGGAGGAGTGTGGGGATAAGCTGAAAAGGATCCTTGAGTCTTCCAGCATCCCTCAAGTCAACCACCAGCTCCTGGTCCACCTCACCGGACACCTGAATCGAATCAGCCAGCAAAGTCAAGCCTCCCCCCGGCTGCTAGGACAGGCCTTCACTGACATTATCTTCAAGCACCTTTCTCTTAGGTACAGATATAAAAACTATCAGCACCTTCAACACTTTCCTCTTGGAAATATCCATGCAAATTTTTTGGAGGAAACACTTTATTTCATGTGAATTTTCTTTTCTTTTTTTTCCAAGTTATGTTTGTGGCTGTTAACTTAACTATAATATAAGAGCCCGTGAAGGACAGGAAAGCAATGCTGTTGTCTCTGCCCTATATCATCATTAATAATGACCTGTACCTTAACTCTATGTTTTTGAAGAAAACTAAAAAGCACTGTAGTAAACGGATAGGCAGACAGACAAGTAGAAATTTTTTTTTTTTCATTCTCCATTAAGAAATGTTTTTGCTGTTTATTGAACAGGTCAATGAATTGACACAGAGGAAAGAGATAGTATATTAGGCTTTGGAGACTCAGACAAAAATATGAGAAACATTTATTTATTTTGGTCTTGTTCACATCAAGAAAAATACTAAATGATGTCTTACCTCATATTTTCTTTAGTATCTAGCACTTTTTGGTAATGCTCAGACAAGAAAAGATGTGTAATTGTTTAAATGCTTACAGACTGCAGAACAATTTAGGATTAATCAGAGATTCCATACACATGAAATGAGCTATTATGGCATCTGGTGCAAATAACATGGCACAATGTGAAATACCACCCCACTCTTTTTCCACCCGTTGTTCACGTCAAAGGTAAACTTGCCTGACCATGCTACACAAACAACCCTCATTTCTGACTCACTGACTCACTGACTGCCCTCCCCAAATCCAGTACATCTCCACAGTGCACAGTACCAGGAGAAGAAATTCCTTGGTAAATTCTGGAAAAACAGTCACAGACGAACGTAAGCAGGTCACAGATCAACAAAACAATTTCGGAAGCCTTGTTAAATGCCATTCTCCCAGCTCTCTCTCTCTCCAGGATGTTGATTTTAAAGCTGAGCCAAATATCACACTTGGTTTTCTGTTAGCAAGAGCATTTTTTTAATATAAAAGTATCAGCTGTTTTAGTTGGATGAAGGTAATCTTGTCACGTTTTTATTTGAGCTTGGCTAATACAAATAATCTTGGCCCAAACAAATCTCTTCTCCTTGTTGCTTTTCCTCAGTAGTGGTTTCTTAGCAGCTATTTGACCATAAAGGCCAGATTTGCACAGTCCCCTCTGAACAGTTGATGTATAGGTGTGTCGTGGCACTTGATGGTTTTTGAGACTGCACTTGGGGACAAATTCAAAGTTTTAGCAATTTTCCAGACTGACTGACCTTCATTTCTTAAAGTAATGATAGACTGTCATTTCTCTTTACTTAGCTGGTTGGTTCTTGTCATAATATGAATTCTAACAGTTGTCAAATAGGGCTGTCAGCTGTGTATCAACCTGACTTCTACACAGCACAATTGAAATTGTACCTGAAAGTACATCATGAACTATATTTACTTTTTTTATGCAAAACTTAGTTCAATGGTGTCCCTTACTACAATTTGTTTTCACTTTGGTGCTTTGTTTACAGTGCAGATGTAAATCCAGAGCATCACATCAGGATTTTGGAGGCGCTCATCACAACTGCAGGTCGAATGGAGATGCAAGCAGCACCAGGTAGGAAAATAACTATGGAGATGCACAAAATATGTTTTTTTCTTTTGCCTGAACAATACATTCACTGCACTGATGCATTCTTTCAATATTTTATTTAATAATTTAAAAATGTTCTTACACATGTATAATTGAATTATAAATAAATTTAATTATAAAGGAGCAATAATAGCTTATCATCAGTTTTGCTGCTCAGGGAAAAGGCTTTTTTGTTATTTTTGTTATGTGCCAAGAGAAAAAAGTTTACCTGCCCATATTTGAAAAAAGTATCTTGAATTAATTGTGATTAACCACATTTTTAAAAAGCTGAGTTGAATTTCACTAGCCACACTCAAATCTGATTGATGTCAGGCCTGAATCAACAAATCTTTATGATGAAAATTAATGCTGTACAGCTACATAAAAAGTCACAGTCAAATATTATGTCTCAATAGTGACATATTAGATGGAATTACTACAATCAAATTCTAACCTATAAAAATACCCCATTGCTGTCACATTGATGCACTCCATTTGGAGTCCATTCATATATTCAGTCAACATTTGAATTGTTGGCCCAAGGATAAAGAACATTAGCTTTGGGGTCTGCCATTCAATTATTCAGTTTTGGCAGTTGATAGTGTTCCTCTGCACTTTCTTTGAGGTCTTCAGTCATTTTACAAGTTAAGGTGCATGTTTTTCTTTTTCATTGGCAGGGCAAGGTGATATCATATCTGACAGAGCATCTCTTTGTTTGATGTGTACAAAGAAAAAGAGAGACAGAGAGAGGTAGGCTGAAACAGGGAGCTCAGACTCATGTGTGAGCATTTTTCTCACCCATTACCTCCACTAGTAGCCTTCAAATAGCATCAGTGGAGGTCAAAGGTTAGCACTGTGCCTGTTGGCTGTGTGTTAAGACCTCTACGTAGCTGTGTGTGTGTGTGTGTGTGTGTGTGTGGCACCTGTCTCAGGAGAGCTGCACTCTAAGGCTACGTTCACACTGCAGGTGAAAGCGCATCAAATCCGATTTTTTTGACCCTATGCGACCCATATCCGATCATGGTATGACAGTGTGAACGACACAAATCCGATATTTTCAAATCCGATCTGGGTCACTTTTGTATGTGGCACTGAATCCGATACATATCCGATGTTTCAGAAAGCGACTGCTGTATGAATGGTCAAGTCGCATTAAATCCGTCTTTTACGTCACTGACACAAGACAGACGGCAATTATCAGCGCCGGAGAAGCACCCGATAAGACATCGCGAAAGCTTCTTGGCCATCCGGTGAAACTGCTGGGAAGACAACGTTGGAGAAACGTTAACATTTTATTTGTACTGCATAATCTGCAGATTCAGACAGAAATCTGCAACTATCCTTTGAAGCACCGCTCCTCTCTAAAACAGCAATAAGGATAATTATTAGGTTATCTACATTATTATGTAAATAACAAAATAACTTAAAGCAAAAATTGGGAAACGTGAAGTCCGAAGTCTTTATATTAAGGGCCATCAGTCAAACAATATTGTTTGCTCTGGGTCTAAACAGAGCGCGTTGTGTGTGCCATCTTCTTTTGCGCATGCGGGCCGCTTTGAGCGTTCACACTAGAGCGCGTTTGCTGTCGCATTTTATTTGTAGTGTGAACGAGCAGACAAAAAAATCGGATTTGATCAAAAAATCGGAATTGAGCATTAAGACCTGCAGTGTGAACATAGCCTAAGTCAGTTTTTTTAAAATGAAGTCTGAATTCACTGAATTCATGACTGTTTCTCTGCTACCTGAGTATCGTGGCTCACCATCTCTGCTCAGTGTGACTGGTATCTGTACATGTGGGTTTATCCTACAGTTGCATGTGAAACCTTAGTCTCGTCCAGCTTGTGTGTCGGTTAGCATGCTAAAATAATGTGAGGGAGAAAAAAAGGGAGCATTGTAAACACCCATATAAAGCCATTCACATTCTGGCCCTCTCTCTGTGCTTTTGTTATGAGACATTTTGCTTCTCAGTCATGCCCACAACTTGGCAAGAATGTAATATACACAAAACACACTTTAAATGCACACATATGTTCTCTGTGTGGGCTGTCTGTGGTCATTTATTTGGCTGGTTATGCATCCCATCTGGGTTTGAAATTGACTCTTTGGAGAGTTTATCACAGCGATAGCTGGTGCTACCATGGTGCTTCCTTTGGTCCCATTTAAAGGAAAATTCTGGTTGATTGTTGGGTCTTGGCCATCATGTTTCCACCTTAAGTTGGGTGCACGTTATGTGATGCATAGGTTCAGTGTTGCCTGTTATATTAGTCTCAGATGCAAAGATAGCTGGGCCCAACATTAGCGTTACTGTAATCCAATTACTTTTTTCAAGTAACGAGTAAAGTAAGGGATTACTATTGCAAAAACGGTAATTAGATTACCGTTACTTTCCCGTAGGAACGCTGCGTTACTGCGTTACTAAAACCGTGAGTTTTTTGCGAGAATGTCTCATGACAGTGACGTAAGCGAGTGCGATGTTCGTGACAACAGCTGTGTGCAGATCAACAGTGGATCATATATCGAGTGCGGGAGAGAGTATGAGCGTGCAGCGTTTAAAGCGTGGAAGTACTGACCTTACTTTGAGTTTATTCCATAAAAAGTGACAAAAACATTAGTGTCCGTTGTGCGTGGGAAGAAAACTTCTTTTTACAGCAAAAAAACCTCCCTAAACTTCCAAGCAAGCACCGAGTGCGCTACGACGTAATGGGAAATTCACAGAGAAACTCACGGATTCTTCAACTGACCGCTGCGGCACACCTGCACCAGGGCAAACCTCCGCCTACCCCACTCCTGCTTTACAGGTGAAAATAGAGCAACAGGACCGCTAGTCTTTGATTTTCTTTATTTTCTGCTGTGTTTCACTTGCATTTATTTGAAAGACTGAGTGTAAACACAAAAAAAATATTTTATTTTATGTGCTGGAATGTGCAGAAAATAGGTTTAAATATTAAACAAATTTCTTCCAGTCAGAGAATGGTGCATATAATTAAATTTTTGCTTGATGCATAAAGTTAAAAGATTAAAACTAATAAAACAAGTTTTAAAAAGAGACTTTTCCATTTGATTACATTTTGTATGATGGATTATGCAGAAAAAGTAGAATTGGGCTGAAAGATCTATCGCTTTATCACCTATTCAGGTTGTAAATCGTGTTTTTAAAAAGTAACTAAGTAACTAAGTAATTAATTACTTTTGAAAATAAGTAATCAGTAAAGTAACGGGATTACTTTTTAAGTAATCAGTAATTAGTTACTGATTACTCAGTAATCAGTAATTAGTTACTGATTACTTTTTTCAAGTAACTTGACCAACACTGTTCAGCACAGACAAACAAGGTAATATTAGAATCTCACCAAGTGCCATGACCCTTCTGTGTGATTTTTTGCCGCACTGTGACATTTGGAGTGGGTTTAAAATTGATTTGCTTGGAGCATAACAAGTTATGATAGTATGAGGATACAATTTTGCCTGTGTATTTTCTTGATCATGTGTCTATACAATTTGAGACAAACTATCCCAGCTCTCTGTCTATATAATAAATCAATGTGTTGTGGACGGGTCAGATTGAATTTATATTTATATATTTTTTCAGTTAAATATATATGGAATCACCCTATATACTGCTTTACCTGTTTAACAGATATCATCAACTTATGGATTACAATAGGTTAGACCATTCTTTGCCATATGTCAACGATGCAAAAGATAATGGTGGGGATGCTGTAACTACCCCTAAACCTGATGCTCCAGTCTGTATGCCAAATATCCTTGGGCAAGATTCTAACCCCAAGTTGTTCGTGGCTCAAGAGTTGGGATTTCACCTTGTAATCGGAAGATTGCCGGTTCGAGCCCCGGCTTCGACAGTCTCGGTCATTGTGTCCTTGGGCAAGACACTTCACCCGTTGCCTACTGGTGGTGGTCAAAGGGCCCGGTGGCGCCAGTGCCTCGCCTCTGTCAGTGCGCCCCAGGGTGGCTGTGGCTACAATGTAGCTCACCATCACCAGTGTGTGAATGGGTGGATGACTGGTTGTGTGAAGCGCTTTGGGGTCCTTAGAGACTAGTAAAGCGCTATACAAATACAGGCCATTTACCATTTACCACTCCAATGCATCAGCTGCCATATGTATGTGTGTGAATCTGTAGAAAAAGTGTTTGTGTGAATGGGGCAAGTTGTATAAAGTACAGGGTGGGCCATTTATATGGATACACCGTAATAACATGGGAATGGTTGGTGATATTAAAGTCCTGTTTGTGGCACATTAGTATATGTGAGGGGGCAAACTCCTCAAGATGGGTGGTGACCATGGTAGCCATTTAGAAGTCGGCCATCTTGGATACAACTTTAGTTTTTTCAATAGGAAGAGGGCCATGTGACACATCAAACTTATTGGTAATGTCACAAGAAAAACAATGGTGTGCTTGGTTTCAAATTAACTTTATTCTTTCATGAGTTATTTACAAGTTTCTGACCACTTATAAAATGTGTTCAATGTGCTGCCCATTGTGTTGGACTGTCAATGCAACCCTCTTCTCCCACACTTCACACACTGATAGCAACACCGCAGGAGAAATGCCAGCACAGGCATCCAGTATCCGTAGTTTCAGGTGCTGCACATCTCGTATCTTCACACCATAGACAATTGCCTTCAGATTACCCCAAAGATAAAAGTCTAAGGGGGTCAGATCGGGAGACCTTGGGGGCCATTCAACTCGCCCACGACAACCAATCCACTTTCCAGGAAACTGTTCATCTAGGAATGCTCGGACCTGGCACCCATAATGTGGTGGTGCACCATCTTGCTGGAAAAACTCAGGGAACGTGCCAGCTTCAGTGCATAAAGGGGGAAACACATCATCATGTAGCAATTTCAAGGATATATAATTGCCTTGAGGTTTCGATTGATGAAGAATGGACCCACTATCGTCGTACCCCATATACCACACCAAACCTTCACTTTTGTTGTTCCAACAGTCTTGGAGGGATCCATCCAATGTGGGTTAGTGTCAGACCAATAGCGGTGGTTTTGTTTGTTAACTTCACCATTCACATAAAAGTTTGCCTCATCACTGAACAAAATCTTCTGCGTGAACTGAGGGTCCTGTTCCAATTTTTGTTTTGCCCATTCTGCAGATTCTGTGCGCCGATCTGGGTCATCCTCGTTGAGATGCTGCAGTAGCTGGAGTTTGTAAGGGTGCCATTTGTGAGTAGCTAATATCCACCGAAGGGATGTTCGACTAATGCCACTCTCCAGTGACATGCGGCGAGTGCTACGCTGTGGGCTCTTGCTGAATGAAGCTAGGACAGAAACTGATGTTTCTTCATTAGTGACAGTTTTCTTGCATCCACATTTTGGCAAATCCAACACTGAACCAGTTTCACGAAACTTAGCAAGCAGTTTGCTAACTGTAGCATGGGAGATGGGTGGCTTCGTAGGGTGTCTTGCATTGAAATCTGCTGCAATGACCCGGTTACTGCATTCACCAGATATCAACACAATTTCGATCCGCTCCTCACGTGTTAGCCTCTTCGACATTTCAATGGCTGTGAACAAAGAGAAACTTATAAATAACTCATGAAAGAATAAAGTTACGTTGAAACCAAGCACACCATTGTTTTTCATGTGACATTACCAATAAGTTTGATGTGTCACATGGCCCTCTTCCTATTGAAAAAACTAAAGTTGTATCTAAGATGGCCGACTTCTAAATGGTCACCACCCATCTTGAGGAGTTTGCCCCCTCACATATACTAATGTGCCACAAACAGGACTTTAATATCACCAACCATTCCCATTTTATTACGGTGTATCCATATAAATGGCCCACCCTGTACTTTGAGTGCTCAGGTAGAGTAAAATAAAAACGCAGTATAAGAACCAGTCCATTTACCATTTAAACCATTGTTGGGTGCTCTTTCATTGGTGAGAGCGCTGGTATAGACCGTACAATTGGAAATAAACAGGTGTCTCTCTCACTGTCATCATCCACTGTATTTGTAAAGATGAATGCAGACCAGCACAGTCTGTGGCTCACAGTTAGCATTATGGTTAATTAATGGTACTAAATTCATTTGACTGCAACATTTTAGCTAATAATTTAGCCACTTTGAACCTGTTAAGCAGACCTAATTTTGTCAAAGTTGTTACAAAAGCTGTCAGGCTGCTCTTTTGTGGAACCAGGTCACAGTTTCTATGCAGACATGTTCTAGTTTTAAAATGTAAAACTTATAGCTTATACTTAAAGCTTATAGTTAGGTGTGTAATAGGTACAGTAATACAATAATAAGAATCTGAAGCACCCATTATTTATATTTCTATAGGCTCAGACTCTCGTATGACTTCCAATTGAACACTGTTCACTCTCCAGGAGATTATATACCACTGCTTCATGTCATCCTGAGTCTTCTCTCTTCCATAGTTTGTGTTCTCTCCTTTCTATGCTCTGATTTTCTCTATTTTTTCTTCTCATCTCCCAGATGGGGGAGCCTTGAATGTTCTGTCAGAGACGTCTTTGTGTTAAAAAGAATTTTTCTTTCCCACCATTGCCTAGTGTTTGCTCATAGGAGACTCACTGATTGTTGGGCTTTCTCCAGAATACTTTAGGTATGTTTTTACCTTGCAGTAAAAAGCACACTGAGGTAACTGTTGTTGTGATTTTGCACATTTGCATACAAACTGTGTAGTAAGATACTTAAATTTATGTGAGCACTAGTTTGGTGCAGACTTTCCTGAGAGTTCTATTTGGACTCTGCATATAGGAAGCTAAGGAACTTTGAAACATGGTGCTCTTTGGCTGCTAATATGTGAACAATAAACCTAGTAATTCTCTCTGTGTATAGACACACACACTGTATGTGAGCATACATACATACATTTACAGTTCCCTGTAAAATCATGTAGTGACTGTAACCCACGAGGAGGAAAGTGCAAGCTTAACATCCAACATAATCCTGCTGTACAGGGTCAGCTGCAGGGCACACAGACACACACATACTGCAGATACACAAACCTAAATACAAACACATGCTAGTGTGATGTTTGAATTTCTGTAAGCCATCATGGTTGTATAATGTGATTAAGGTCAAACGAATGCTCAGCTTTTAGCTGCTGTATTTATTAGTATTTTGCATGTTTCTGTTTGTGGTTCTGTGTCCAGCTCAGTAGCACACGATTACATGGCTCGACTAATGACACACACACACATACACACACACACACATAGACAGTTAAAGTCATCCATCCAGTCCGTCCATTTTTTTTTTCATTTTGCTGTCATGACAAGTTTATTTAAAATGAAGTTTGGATGATGAGGTTACGATGAGACTCACTTTGTAAAATTTTGTAACCCAGTCAGTTATTAAAGCATGCATTGAGGACTTGTTAGTGTTTCTCATAGATTATGTTTCTATTTGTGCTGATAACGCCTTATTTTTTAACTGCTTTGTGACAAATAAATAATAATCAGTGTAATCAGCTACCAGTCTAGTAGGTCATTTGTCCAGTGATAGACTGCAAGTCCAGTGTGTACATCACTTTGTAGGTGATAGTTGATCACTAGTTAACATTCTAGGCTCCATTTGGATAGCTAACCAGTATATTAGCTTCTATCACCGAAAGGTTAGTATAAATTTAGCTAATACACCTGGCTAATTGGGCCACAGTGTTATTAATTACATGAATGATGACATTTTTTTACAGTTTACCTCTGTAGTTAGAAATTATGTTACTCTAAACTGTATAAATAGTAAGTAGTTATCCATCATGTATTTATTGCATTGTTTTATTTCAGCATGTTTGCTTTCTTCACCATTGCACCATAAATATGGTATACATGTTATTGTCTGTGTCAAGCTGTCTGTGTGTTGATGTCATGTTGTCAGTATTTTATGTTGTCTACTCTGTTATGTACACTGAGAGCAAAGCAATAGCTGGAGCCCAGGTCCTTGTATGTGTACACATACTTGGTCAATAAAGCCGAATCTGATTCTAAACAAACATTCTGTAATTGTTCTTCAGTCTTCAGAGTTATTAAAAATGTACCTTTGACCCCAATATTTCATTCAGGCTTCCCTCAGAGTATAGTCAGTTATATTTAAAAGTTAATATTCAGGGATGTCCTCTTCCCGACAGCACAGCACTCTCCCTCAGCCCTGTACAGTTTTATCCTTAGGCTCTATTAGAAGATTATCTTATAATGCCCATCATCCAGCACACTGCTCCCTGGTTGAGTCGTTTTATGATGTATTCTGGAAGGAAGCTCACCCATGGTTAATGTCCATATTTTGCTGTAATGTGCTCATGTAAAGCTTGAATTAACATCAAATAACCCCTGGCTACCATGTTTATCCCTTCATATGTAATTTTAAGGATCATGAGATCATGGAAACTATAGTTCCTGTCATGTACCACACTTCACTTACTCTGTTCACTTTCTTCTCTCTTTTTCCATTGTCTTGTAATAGTATGTTTCATTCCTGGTCTTGAAAAGAAAAAAAAATCAGGTGACTTTGCACAGTTTTGAGCTTTGTGACCACTCGTCTTTTACAGTGTTTTGCACTCGTCCTCATAAACATGTGGTTCAGCTCCATTAGAAAAGCTCATAGTGGTTCTTCCCTAGTGTTAACTTTTCTTTCTCAAAAAGATAACTTGGTAATACTAATGAGATACTTGTAACATCTTGTAATATGATATCACACTCATTTTTTTTTCATTGTGTAAATTTGTGTTTCCATGTTAAATGCAAATAAAACTGAAAAAATTAATCAATGATGTTTTGTTACACATTAGAAACAATGGTCTTGTGTGATGTTTTTTTTAATTTACTGGATCCACTGATTTATTAAATGAAGATTTTTTTTTAACTTAACATTTAACTTAATTTTTATTTACTGTTAATGTGACAAAGAGTGTTAGAATCCTCATTATCTTGCCACGATATATCTTTAGGGTTTTATTTGCATTAGGTGCTAGGTTACATACACTACAATCCTTTCTTCATTAACAAATATTTGACGGTTTCGTGAGAAACAGTTTTATACAGTACAGTTAAACATACATATTACTAATGCAGTGTCTAATTTAATGGTTTCCTAACTTTACTAATTACATCATAACTACTAATGAAACTGGATGTTGTATTTATACAGTTAGTTGTACAGTTACTGTATGCTGATTCTCATGTAAGTTCTTCTGTTATTTGGGTAAATGTTTAGATTTTTAAAGATACTTTTCAATGTATCTTATTCTTTGGTTAAAAGAACTCCGACATCAAGGTACTCTACCCAGTAGAGCAGGGGTGGGCAATTCCAGGCCTCGAGGGCCGGTGTCCTGCAGGTTTTAGATCTCACCTTGGGTCAACACACCTGAATCACATGATTAGTTCGTTACCAGGCCTCTGGAGAACTTCAGGACATGCTGAGGAGCTAATTTAGCCATTTAAATCAGCTGTGTTGGTTCAAGGACACATCTAAAACCTGCAGGGACACCGGCCCTCGAGGCCTGGAGTTGCCCACCCCTGCAGTAGAGAATTAAAGAGTAATATGGAAGACCCCTAAAAATGTCCAAGAATTAGCAGTAATTGTATGACACAGTTTATGGTCAAATTATTTTATTCTTCTCGTAATCCATCAATAATGCATTGGACTTCTGACCCAAAGTTCTAATGATGCACATAACTACATGGTAAAATAAAAATGAAACATCTGATTCTCCCATGTAGCAATTAAAAAAGGCTTGTTTTTATCTCAGCTGGGGGAGACGGCATGTGATTGCACTCACTCAGAGACATGTGCATGTGATGAACTGTGCCAGCTACCCTTCAAGCACGCATGTAGTTTCTACCAGCTGTGTGTGACATATTTGCTGCGCTGAAGGGCAAATGTGATGTAAAGAATATGAGATGGGATGGATGGGTGAGCTGAAGCCAGCCGTGAATACCAATGTGCTTCTTCTCATCTATGTCTCTGTCTGCCACCACCTGTACTACCACACTGTCTTTCGAACTCTCTTTGTTCCCCTTCTGTTCTTTCTCGCTGACATCACCTGAAGGAGCCCGAGGCAGATTGAGCAACAGTGTTATCACTTCTCTAAAATATGATTCAAGCACTGATGGATCACTCTGTGTCAAATTAAGCTGGAAAAATAGTTTCTGTAAAATAGCAGCTGAATGTCTAAACATTTTAACAGTTCTGTAGGGGTGGAGTGGGGGGGCGCTAACAGGCTAACAGTGCCATACATTGGTGGCTAAAAATCCAGGCATGCCAGACATTAAAGCTGCTCATCTGGTAACAACACGCTTCCACCTCTAATGAAAAAACTAAAGGTAGAGTACACCGGTCAGCAGTCAAATGATTTTATTTAAACAATTAAGGTCAAGGTTGTTTTTGTTGTCCTTTCTTTTAAATACTATTAAGGAAAAATAAGACTTGGATAGAAGAAAGAGAAGAATTCCCAAATACTGGATACAATAAAAAACATCTATATTTCAATATTCAGATAATAATCTCACTTTCCCTTAAGTAACCCAAAACATAAGAGACAACTATGAGAAACTATGTGCAGTATATTGATTGTACTGTATTTATTCTTATTTCTTTAACAGGATTTCAGCAAAGAAATCATCATCACCAGTAGCACTATACTCACTTGGTCTTGAAGGCCTTTGTCATCTATGTAAATGCAGCCTAAGTCCTTTGTCCTTTCTATGCTTCAGTCACACTCTGAGAGCAACTTGGAGTTAGTATTTTGCCCAAGAATATTTGGCATGCATACTGGAGCAGCCAGAGATCGAATCATATAGATGAAATTATACAAGCCTAAAACAACAGCGTGAGCAAGGAGTGCGTGAACTCCTTGCTCATGCTGAGATCAGGACTGTGGGCTCCAGATCAACTGGTGCGTGAACCAGTTGATCTGGAGCCCACAGTCCTGATCTCAGCATCACAGTCAGACTGGGAACTACAGAACAGCAGTAACAAATACTCTAGGTATTTGTTAGTAGGTGCTGTTTTAATGGTGGTCTCATGGAATTCATTGATTTTTACAATTTCCACAACATCCACACTTACTTTCAAAAACATGTATTAACACAATCTTGAGGTTTTTTTCTCCATTTTTTCTGTTGTTTGTTTCTTAGTATTCCATACAGGACATTTTTTGGAGGTTGCTTTTTTTCTAGCCTGCTGTGGTTCATGTGGTTTACAGAGTAGGTGATGGTAGTAGTTATGGTAAGAAACGTTAACACCTAATCTGTTGTAAGGCACCATCCTAGCCTGTGGTGCACCACTTGTTCAACCACACCAAAAGTTACAGAGTCCCATTATGATGCTCTATCAAACCCCTTATATCACTTGAAGGTCAAGGGCACTTTAAATGAAATCTGTGAAACCTGCCTGATATTATAAGGCCTGGGATGGATAAAAGTGGGAGAGAATGAGAAAGATTCATTTCTCTCATTGGCTCCCTATAAAGAAACAATCTCTACTTGTCCTTTTATGCTGGGAGGTTTATGGGTAACCAGGGAGTTGTAATTGGTGGCAGACAGCGCTTTAAGGCAGCAGAACCACAGGTGACGATAATCTGATGGATCTCATGGCACACATATAGAGCCACACATGTGTACTTGAGATTCACATGTACACAGCCTGACCATATGGATTTATGTGCTTGTGGTGCCTTAGAGGGATTAAGTGTAATGACTTTTGCATTGTCAGTGGAATGCTAAAAAATATGTCTCCAATTTTCTTTGTCTCAGACAAAGTCTTACGCATTGGTGATAAAAAAAATGGAACATCGTCTCTAGGAACTGGTTTGTGCCAACATACAACACCAGTACAGCTTCAATCAGCTGTGTTTATCAAGCATTACATATACAAGTCTGTGGCACTTTTTAAAATTCTTCATTCTGCATTTTGTGGAGATTCAAACTAAATTCTGTCACAGATACAAATTTTGGTGACTGTCAAGTTAAATATGGACGTACGTTGAGCATGACACATGAAAGAAATGCAAACAGAGAACATAACATCACATTTGCAGGGTGATGATAAACATGAAAATCACTTGGGAAATCTTTTCTTTAACAGATAGATGACATGCAGATGTTAATATTTCTGTGATGATGTGTGTGAAGTTTCATTCAGACTGACCCGCATGTGAAAAAAAACATAAAGCATTTTAATCATTATACATTGTTATAGTGAAGCAGGGACACAGCAGATGTCATTATTTCTCCTAAAATATTATTTTCCTTCATATGTATGTATTTTTATACAACTGGGTAAATACATAATTTTAAATATGAGAATTGTTTGTAATACTTGGATGAAAATGCTTTGCAATGAGTGACAGCCTGACGCGACCACCAAACGCTGTGCTTCTTCTGTTTAGATGCTTTGTCAGGGGCATTACAGCCCAGTTGCTGTTTATTTGTGGTCTTTCTGCACTTAGGGTGTGAAAAGCATGCTCTGCTGGAGTGAGCTCACTGATTGATTTAACCACTGAAGAATATCCCATTTCTTTGCCTTGAGACTCTTGGGTTGCTTTTGCAGCTTGCTTTGGGTCATTATCCATTTGCACTGTGTATAGTATATTTGTATAGTCTTGTACACTTCCAACTTCATTCTGCTTCTTCTACCAGCAGTCACATCATCAGTAATCACATGTGGCCCAGTTCCACTTGGAGCCATACATGCTCGATAACACTGACTGAATGTTTTTGGCTAGATGATGCTTCAGAACTACTGCTCCACACTCTCCTCCCATTCTGGTACAAGTAAATCTTGGTTTTATCCATCCAAAGAATTTTAAATATTTTGTGCTATAGTCTAATCAGGCTTTCCTGTTGTTAAATAGAATTAAAAAATTATGTATTTACATCCATGAAGGTTTATTTTGATTGTAGACCTTGACAATGAGCACCTGCCTCCCAGCCTGTTCTTGACATGGTTAGACATTTTAAGAGTTTTTGTCCTTACCAGTTTAAACAATTCTATCCTCCATTTGAGTTGTATTTTTTGGTGTTTGGGTGTTGTTGTTGATATTGTTGATAACTTCTAACTGTTTTTTTGGCACTCAAATTCATATTTATAAAAAAAAAGCTATATAAAATACAGATTTATTACTGCAAATCAACTTCTGTCTACTTCATTTGTCATTAAATAACGAATCTACAACCCTCATCTTGTCACAAAACTGCTTGTCAGTCAGTCAACTGTCCAATTAATTTCGAGTGTCTGTATTAAAATTCCTTAATGTAATTCCTAGTTAATGGAAACATTTGGTAACATTTATTTTAAAAAGGTTCAAATTTGCATTTCAATCACATTCTGATTCATTTAAAATTTACTGTGGTAGTGTACAGTGGCAAAACTGTAATTCGGGTGGAATTTGGCAAAGATTATGGTTTTGGACAAATGCAGGAATTCTGATAATAAACAAGTATTATGTATGACTGAAAAAAAATCTTGTGCTATTGGACCTCAGAACAGAAATGTAAAAAAAGACATCAGCTTTGACGCAGTACCATTGTTGAAGATGTCCTTTTTCAACAAAATACAGCCTTTTAAAGTAGCAACCCCTTTACAAATACACTGGACTTGTGCCGCATGCATTGTGCTGCATTCCTGTTTATTAAAGCATATTTGCAGATAAATAGGGTTTTTGTTTATCTCCATGTATTCATTTGAAGCAAAGTCCTCCACAATTTCGAGATCCCTCTATATTTTCCCTGCAGTGTTATTGCCGCTTTTAAAAATAATCATGCAAGAGGGTAACTAATAATGTTTTGACCAGTATGTTTATCATTTGTCTGCCTTCATTATCCTTATTGGTCTGTGATTTAGTATTTCTTAGTATTTCTTTGATTGATACATATGCTGACTCACTATTTTTGTGAATGTGTAAGTTGACTTTGAACAATTCACCTTACCAACAGCGGCATTCTTTTACTTTATCTTTATATATTCATTATGCTGCAGTTTGTGATATGTTTTCAGGTAGTTGACTAAGTTAACGTCTTCGTTACACAGAAACAATTCTACAGCACAATGTACAAAGATCCACTTTGAGAGATAAGTGTTTCGCCTTCTGCTGTGCCATTTGATTTTTGTTTTGACAGTCTTATCTGTGGTATATCGCTGCTGTCAAGCGCAATGAAACTTCACACTGCATGGTGCAGAGAACAGCTGTTATTGGCATACGCAGGTATGTCGTTAGGTGCTCATTTACGGATCACTTGATTTGCTTTGCGCTACTAATATTAATTGAAAATGGTCTCAGTTATCACTTAAATTAAAGTGAATTAATTGTACTGACCTAAAATCAATGTCATTAAAGGACATCTTAAAGAGACACATTTCTAGATCTAGAAAATCCACATGTTGTTCCCTTATTGATCACTTATTCACAGCATCATCGTGGTATGGAAGCTCTGTCAGTGAATAGTTTGAATTATTTAAAAAAGCAAAGGCTCTGTATCCCTTTAGCAAGATATACTAAAGAATAACGATTCCTTTTCTTACACCAGTTTGACTTCTTCCACAAAACACATCATTGCCATTTACACTACAAATACAAAAGGCTCTGATAACATTCAGGTTACCGTGCGTGCAGGGTATAGCAGTGTACAGTGGTCAGTTTGCAGATTGTGTCCAACTTATTACCCCTATACTCCTCCAGTGCCCTTGGAAAAATAGTCTCTAATATCACATTCCAGAGCCAGGGTTTGTCAGTTCTGAGCTGAAAGAGGATCTGATCCCACTACAGATACAAAGTTCTAAAATAAGAAAAATGGAATCTTACTTTCACGTGATTACTCAGAACTATGTTTTTGTTGCTGAAGAAATTCATCAAGAATCATCAAGAATTGACTTCTGGCATTTACAACAAACAAAGTCACAGCTAAGATGGAGGAAATGCAGCATGTAATGCATGTAATGCATCATTAACTCAAGTCATAATACCAGGATTTGTGTACATGTGTGCATGTGATAGAGAAAGGTTCTGTCAAGTACTGTATGATGGGTGCGATGGAGTGTTTTTCTGTGATAATGCTGTGAATTTGTTTTCAGTTGCAGAGCTGAGAGTCTGTAAATCTTCACTATTTTCTGTTTATGTCTTCAGTTTTTCTGCAGCACAAATTTTTTTTTACATTGTTTGTTAGAAACAAAAGCTATATGGGAACTAGGACAAATTTCTATTTCAATTCCATTCTGAGTGCGTCTCTGTTAAAATGTTTAAATCTGCTGAAATGCATCGTCCTGCTGTAACATGGTCAGTGTTTGTATCCAGCAGGCTGCTCTGACCTCATTGTTGGCATTGACTCAGACCCTGCAGCTAATGACAGATGTCCTCTATTTCGCCTCTTTTTGTCTTTCTGTTTCTGTTTCTTTTCTTTCTTCATCCAACTTGCTTTCTTTTATTTTCTATCACTCTCTTTGTCCTCCTACCTGATTTTTTGCACACTTCAGCATCTTCAGTCAAATGTGAATGCAAATCTTCTATCCATTCCTCCTGTCACTCTCATTCCTTCTTGTCATGTGAGGAAGAATGATGGCTCAAATGAGACTCAATCAGGCATTCAATGAAAGGCTCACCTTTAATGAAAGGCAGTCAAAAAAAATCCAGAAAAGAAAAAAAAAAACTACAACAGCATATAAAACAACAGAATCTAACTCCCAGCAAAAACACAAAGAATAGAAGACGGCACTACAAAGAAATAAGGCAAACTGAGGCTTTCAATACATAGACACACTGAAGGCTCATGGGAAATGATACGGCTGGGGGAACTAAACACACGTGAACTAAAGGTAGGTAGCGAGACAAGGGAAGTAAAATAAATGACCCAGAACCATGAAACATCGTTTCATCTTTTCTGTAGCACTGTCAATTGTCAACTAAAACTAAAATTCTCAGAAGACCTGGATAAATGTGGCTATCCCAGCTGGACAAAGCTGAAAATCTGGAAAGGTGCCAGAAGACTGCTCCAGGTGATCCGGGAGAGAAGGACAAGCGCTGCCAGTGCAAAAACCTGTGATGATCTCTAATGTGTCAGGATTATCAGATCACCTGAGATGCATTTTTTTCAAAACACCGTATCTCTGGCTTTCAAACCCCAAAACAACACCTACTACACCACAAATTGGTCCATCCCAATGATTGGGTCTCCTGGCACAATCATAGTAATATAGTGTATGTGGTTAAGTGCCAAGAGAATCCTTGTGAATTATACATCATGGAAACCAAACAATGTTGTTAGGTCAGGATTCCACAGTCTAGTCATATCTGCAGGCCATTGTCCATTCATTCAGTGATGAGGATGTGTACATCCTAGACAGGGAGGAACATTAATGTGAACAGGGAGTCAAGGAGGATATTTATGAGAAAAGGAAACGACCATCTGTGAGCTGAGGAGGGGGCCTTAGAATATATATTTCACCAAATTACAATGCTGCAATTGCAGCTATTCCCCAACTGTCTGTGAATGGTACTCATGGCCAAAAAAACCAACAAGATAAGCTCAAAACACATATCATATACATATAGTAGTGTGATTATCTATACAATTATACTCTGATCATCTTTGTGGAATTAAGAGGATACAAATATGGTTTTCCTTGTCTGGAAGGTTGTTAATCAGTATTTACTTAGGTGAATAAAAACTAAGTAATATGCAAAAAAGGCAATGGCAAGAATCAGGCTGGTAATGGTTCCAATCCTGCCTGCTGGATAGCTTTGGAAAATATGAAAGAGGGTAAAAATCATTAGACTTAACTGTATTTTTATAGGTTTTACAGCTTCCCCCATAGCCGTTCATACTACACTATATAATATGTTAAGTAATAAATCAACAATTAAATGAGAGAAACAATTAAAGACCAAAGTATTGAGCTGGTAAAGGCTTTAATACAAATTGTTTTGCTTTTCTGACATGTGATCAGCACATGTCATTACCTGGCATTCAGTCAGTTGTACTGCAACTTCTTTATTAAGCACCTGAGACAGGCTGATTTATCCAGGGCTCAACATTGCTTCCAAGGACCTCTGATTAAATTAGCTTCCCAATGAGCTCAGTGAGCACACTTTAATTCCAGACTAATTTCATTAGCTTCATTCTAGCTACCCGCTTCCCGACCTAAAGAAATTCCCACTGATGTCCACACAAACACACAGACATGCTTTTTAATAAAAGTTGCCCTTGCCCGCTTTTATTAAAATAGTCAAAAAGTAGGAGAGGTTCCTGTCAACAGTATTGATTCTGTAGTGTTCTTCCTTGTATATATCCTTGAGGGTAGCATTCTTGCTCTGACTGCTGACTTCAGGCTGTAGTTTGGGTCAACACTGAGCCCACTGTATTGACAATTCAGGTGTAGGTGCAATATGTGAATCCTTCTATGCACAGAACAATGTGGGTAAAAAGGATATTAAATAAGTTGATTCTGCAAAACAAGAGTGAGTCAGTGATAGTATTTTTTAAACTGATTTTATACAATGGATGTTCAGCTAAAAAAAAAAATAGATACAAATAATTACATGTTATGATCCACATTTTTCGGCTAGCTAATGTTTTCGATATATTTGTATGGTGTTATTAATATTTTGGCAAACTTCAAACTAAATCTAACATAAAAGACAAACACCTTCTGAATTTTGTTCAGATGGATGATATTTTGAATATATGCAGTGTTTCTTTTTGAACTAGAATGCTTTCCTCACACCAAAACTGCTGGATGTTGTTATATGCTATATCTTTTTTTCAGAAAGAAAAAAACTAATGTAAAGGTACCCTTCATTACCAAAGAGATCATTGTTCAAAGCAATAATAGGCAAAAAAAGCATAATGTCGTTATGCTAAAAGGTTTTCATAATTTTGGAGGTTTACACACAACAAGCAATCTGTGGAAATAAATACTGCATGTAAAGTAGCTCAATGCTGTTTACAGGCAGAGAGCGCTGCAGAATCGATTCTGGAGTAGACTTACTGACGAAATGAGAGATATAAGAACTGGTTTCTTCCAGTGAAGTTGCAATGATGTTTGTTGCCAATGTTTGATACACACCACAAAGACAGAGCAACATTATTTTATTCCTTCTGACATTGTTTAAAATTAACATAACACAGTATTTATTTATGTGTTTTGTGGCCTATTATAGTAGGGACTAAAGAAAAGAACATTTCAATTTTGACTTCCTGTCTTAAGATACAACAAGGATTAGATAGAGACCATTTGTAATGTTAATAAATTCTTGACCAGCCTATTCAAAAAAGGTTTACACACCTGATAAGGATACTTTAAATGGGAAGCAACCAAATACAAGTAAAAGTAAGAATTTTAGACGTAGGTGAAAAGCATGAAAACTGGATTGGTAGGGGTACGTCCACTGTCCCCTCTATCCTATGCTTGACCCAAGCAACAACCAACCAAGCAACAACCTTCAGGGCTTAGAAATAACATAAGACTCAGTCCTTACAGAAGTTCATGTTTACAACCTGGTACAAAAATGGTACAGTTGTCTATGTATCGTTTCCCCCTTTATAAGAAGTATATGATGTTAGAATTAACTGGATAGTTTTGAGGCTTAAAGTTAGGGGTGTTGGTGTCCTGACTGACAACACACTGTAGCCATTAGCTGACCTTTGCTAATGTGAGTTACTGAAACGGATCTCTCCATTGTTTTTGGTGCCTTTTGGAGTAAGTTAATGTCAAATGCAATCAATAATAATATGACTTACTGTGCAGTACAGGAAAAGAAAAAAAAAAGAATGCTAAATGCCAGAATGCTAAAGTTGAGGCTTCATAATGTGCCATCGAGAAACCAATGGAATTCTTAATGTGGCTTAAACTTTTTTTTTTAATTTATTTATTTTATATATACAGTGTAAAGTTTAAATTCACCTTTCCTTTGGTATAAAACTACATAAACACCTGTTTTATGTTTTATGGCTACATCTAGGGTCATACATACATTTAGATAGACACCTACCAAAGTACTCCAAACTGTGGTCATTTGTGCCAAAGTAAATGTCATCAGGAATACATCGTGTAACAGAAAAATACACAAATGGCAGTGACCCAAGGTCATATCTTTTGCAGAAAAGGGGTTTCTTTTTGGCTAACAACAGAACCTGTAGTAAATCTGTTGAAAACTCTGAGTGTATGACACGTCTCCAGGTCATCTGATAATACAATTAAATGTGTGCCTATTGGTTTAAAAGTAACAAAAGGACAACTGTCAAAGAGGCTTTTGAATATCAGGAAAAGTTCTAAAGTTTTTAGCCAAGCCACAACTTTTGCATGTCAATAACAGTGAGGTTGATGAGGTCACTACTCAAAGAAAGCTAAGTTTCTTTCTTCCACTCTTTCAGACGAGCTGTAAAGATTCACAGGGTCATCGTTCTAGTTTCAGTGTTCAGACAGCATTTATGTATTATTTAAACCTGGTACCCAAACTGTATCTGTATTCATTATTCAGAAAGAGGAGTGAAGGCATAAAAAGATGAGTGTGAATGTGAAGCAGGTCTCACTTTAGGACATGAGCACTAGGGCTCCTCCCAGGCCAAAACTTTGCTCTCTTGTCTTGGCATTTGCTTTGTTGACTCTTTCAGCATCAATACCCGCTATTGAATTGTACTTGAGTCAAAAGTTGAAGAACTTTTCTATTGATTCAAGATGAGCAGTGAATGAGCCAGCTGCAGCTGAGTCTCTGAGGTTGTCTGCTTTCATCTCAGAGATCAGCAGTGAAACTGTTTAATAAGTGATGAAGCAGCCGCTGGCTGTGGCTAGGTCTCCTTATAGAAATAAGCATCTTCATTTGTAGATGCACAGCAAGGTGTTCATTAGGGCAGAACTTTTTGAATACATGTGTACATCTCAGCAAGTTTTTTTAAATGTTGAGATCAGCAGAAGTGGCCTTTACTTTAGGGACCAAAAATATTTAACAATGTGGTGAATGCATTAAGTGAAATGGAATGCCAGAGGCTTAAAATAAGATGAGACAACATGCAATTTTTCACCATATGATTAAAATGGCAGGTTTTGTGTTGGTAATGAAGCAGAAATGCTAGCTGTCTTACTGAGGCATTGACTCTCAGGAGACCCAGTGAATCTGTCAATGAGGATACTCGCTGTTGATCGCAGACTTGCTCACATGACTATTTATTAGGATTCGGGACTTTGAAAACAAAAGTCAAACTATGTATCCTGACTTTTTCTTTTTAATCAAATGGAGCAAAGCCTGAAAGCTTCTTTGGGCGGGAAGCTCATACCTCTCCTTACATCCTGTTTCATGCACATCCTCTGAATTAGTTTAAGTTGCAGAATTCTCCATCTCTCCCTCATCAGTGCAGTTGCTCTTTTATCTCCATTCACAACCTCAGCATCCACCTGTAGGCTTAGGGGGGATGTTTATGCATCCCTCCTTAATGCATATGTTTAAGATATCTGCAGGGAGCGATTCAATATTCTGCTTCCACCATAAATGTTTTCAAATGTGAGCTGTCTCAGTCATTCAGTGTACAAAAACTTTCTTACACAGAGATATTATGACTAACAACTAGGGATGGGTATTGAAACCCGGTTCTTGTTGAGAACCGGTTCCCACTGTTTCAATTCCTTGGAATTGTTTGCCATTTTTGCAAACGATATATTTATGTTTACCAGCAGTCTTCACTGTGTTTATTAGCACATGCAGCATATTTTGGGACGTCATCAACACTTGTAAATCAGTGGAATATTTTTAAACCCCTGGCAGGAATATGAGTCATGTAATTTGTAACATGAATTTTACAATCTTTGATAGCATATTGGATCGAAACACTTGTACTGTATCTTACTTGAAAAGGTAATCCTATACTGACATTGTTACCTGCTATTCTGGTGCAGGGTGATAGTGCTGGAAAATAGCAGAGATGAGGACCAAGTTAAAAATGTTGACGATAATAATAATGGGACAAAACAATAAATTAGAAACCAAGATTAATTGTGAAGATGACAGTGATAATGTTACATTGAAGATGATAATACAGTATGGTAATTGTGATGATGATGATGATGATTTAGTGGCTGTGGTGACACTGTTTATGATTTTGTTGTTCAAGGTGATAATGTTTATGAAGCTGACAATGCTGATAATAAAAGCTGTCATAATGACAATGATGACTATAATTACAACCATGCTGAAGGTGATGATTTTGAAAACAACCAAAGATGATGGAGATGTGATAATGATTCCTCTAAATCTGATGGCAAAAGTGGAGCTCATGCCAGTTTAGAAAATGTTAATGATGATAATAACGAGGAAGGTACTCATGAGGAGCTTAGTGGTTGGCTATGTTTTTTCAGTTCTAAATGAATTATCATTTCTTGTCATAACTGACAGCAGTCCTGTGTTCAAATATGATTAATTACTCATAATGAGGACAAGGAGAGTGCAATTATGGAGTGATAAAATAAGAGCTTAGTTTTGATTAAAAGGGTTAATTATCATGACCTGCCTATGCCATGCTGTTTGTATGTGTGGGCTATTAAGTGCATATTTTCTTATTAGAGGTCTGCCAACACCTTTTCCTTAATGTCAATTATGTGACTGACTTTTTAAATGTCACTTAGAAATGTCATATCTTAAAATAATCAAATGAAGGCTCACCTGGCTCTGCTCTGTCCTTTATAATTAAAAAAAGCTGTGAAAAACAATCAAAAGCAGCAGTGTGTACTTCTCACTATAGCAAATTAGTTTTTTATTATTGTTATTTTATTATTTATTATATTACCTCAGTTTTAATGAAAAGCTAAAAACTAAAGACACATTATACCCGAAATGAGATACAACATCCAATATGCAATATGTACAAGGCAAAAATTCCAACTGCCACAACATCAGTAAGTAAGAATGTAATTCCAACAAAGATCAGAATCATCATGGATTCAAGTCTGGGATGTGACCTTCACCCAGGAAACTAAGGGTTGTGTACTGTGTGGGACTGGTTATTCTTTGATTACATTTAGAAAATTAATCTTCTTAGTTACTTTAGGTAAAGGCCATGTTTAGGGTTAAGCTACAGCCTTTCACAACTTTACTTCCAACATTGTAGAAAGCTAAAATCCACCTATCCATCAATTTTCTTCTGCTTATCCAAAGTAGGGTCGTTGGCTGGAGCCTGACCTATCTGCCGGGGCAAGAGGTAGAGTACAATCTAGAAAGGTCGCTAATAGATTGCAGGACTAACGCTGAAAGACAGAAAACCATTTCTGCACACATTCACATCTTCAGCCAATTATAAAAAATAATCTTATTTATGTTTTACTATGTATTACTATGTTTTTTCGGGCAGTGGAAGTTAGAGTACCCAGAGAGTACCCAGGGAAAAAGTCCACATCGCACAGTGCACCCTATATGAAAAACTAAATGCACTAAATGCAATGTATACATGACTGTATACATATCTGCACAGTACATATAATTTTCTCTTTATGCTCTAAATGGAAAATACTCCGTATGTCTCTTTCCATCTATCTCTTCTTACCCCCGTCCTGTATGTTCCACCACTATACTAGTGATAAATAGTGATTACAGTGGCTAACCAGTGCTGCAAAAATCAAGTGCAAAATTTCAAAAATGTGGAATCACAACAATATCACAACAGATATTATGTTTAGTCTTCCTGGGAAAAGAATAAACTCTAATGATACACAGTGAAAAATTGGCCTGGATCTTAAAATATTAGGGTTTCTGTGAATCTGTTGAAAGTAAAGTCTTCGCATACTGTTTATGAAATCATGTGATTTCTACAAACAGGTATTTGCTCAAAGGAAACTGGACTGCTTGCAGTTTAACAGCATCATAAATGGCATCTGGCATCTCATATCTATTATTCTAAATGGATGCCCATTAATACATATACACAGTAACTAAGAGAAAACACAACAGATTCTAATGTGTGTGTACTGTATTGAGCTGTATTGAGCCTAATGAATAATCGATTTGCCATTTTGTATAATGCAGCATAATCTAATAACAAAAGCTTCTCTTACAACATGAGGCAGGATTACTGTATCTGTCTGAAGTAGAAGAACCCACACGGGGTGGCTGTAGCTCAGGAGGTAGAGCAGGTCATCTACTAATTGGAAGGCAGGCGGTTCAATCACTGGCTGTTCTAGTTGTCAGTCTGCATGCCCAAGTATCCTTCGGCAAGATACTAAACCTCACGTTGCTCTATGATGCTTCTATTGGAGTATAAATTTGTGTGAATGTTGGAAACCACTTAGTCATGAGGGAGGGAACGTGTTTGTATAACTGAATGAGTGAATGAGGCATGTTGTATAAAGTGCTTTGAGTGCTCAATTACAGTCTCCATGTTTCTGAAAGTTTGTGTTTTTGTACTAATTAGCTGATTCGTTTGGCACTAATGAGCTTAAAGGAAAACATTTTGCACCCCTAAAGAATTTTTTAATGCAATTTGCATTTTTCTGCTGAGATCTAGGTGTGTGACAGCAAGTACCTCATAAAGTACTTAGAACCTACATAAGAGATATATAATAATTGTTGGATTTAGTAAAAGGCAAATGTTCTAGTAAGGTAAAATAACTCTGGACAAAGACTATGCATATGGATAAGCTATTCCATTAACCTTTTAACATTTACCAGCTCTCTACACACTGTATCTGGGATATAATTAATAATTGTCTAAAATTAATAATTAAACTAAAATTTGTATTTTATATCTTTCAGATTAAGTTTCATATCTTAGGGTTTTAAAATTAGGCTTTTCTGTTAATAAAATTACTGGACGACTTCTGGTTTAGTGAACATGGGGTGAAAACGGGTTTTCTCAGTCCCCTTGTTGATCTCAAAGACACCTGCTTTACGCACTTCCTTTCTCAGCTCCTGTTTTTTGGTGCAGTTTATTATTTATTTAGTTGATTATTTAAGCAAAATGGAAAATACCCCCTTAATACCAGGCTTGGGATGATTTCTCTGTGTCACCATCAGTGTTGGTCAAATTACTTGAAAAAAGTAATTAATTACTAATTACTGATTACTTCTCCAAAAAAGTTACAGTTACTTTACTGATTAATTATTTTCAAAAGTAATTAGTTACCTTAATACTTAATACTTTTTAAAAGCTTGATACACAACCTAAACTACATCGCAGACAGGATTTGTTCACACCTGCATTTTGCAGTGTGTTTCTCTAAATATCCTCAACTGTAATGATCAAGAACACTTGATCAGATTTCAGCTCTGTGTTCAGGCTTGCTCAGCAACTAAATATGTACGAACATTAAAGCTGATTTTTCATTTCACTTTTTTTTTTCTGAATGTGCTTGCAGTGGGCCTTGGTAGTCTGTGCTGCTTATATCAATGAGTGAGAAGTACAGCTGCTTGACATGCAGAAGACAGTGCCATGCTCTGTGCAGCAGCTACAACTCAGATTATCACTAATTGCAACCAGAAGAGCCAGAATGAATTTAAATTTTCATTTGCATGCAGTCCACATCTAAATGTTTCACCCCAGTCACAGTGCTTTAATGTGTGGTCTGAAACTGGAGGAATTTGATCTTAATAACTAAACAGCCTCATTGCACCAAACAAACAAAACAAACAAACAAAATGAGTCTCAAATCATTGTGGAACGTGAAATTAGATGATGATCTTAACTATGTGCTGCCATCACTTAAACATAACCACATATTTCAAATTGGCTTATAAACCATCCCTATAAAAATAAATGCATATATTTTTGTTTTGAACATACAGTTGTTTTAAAAAAAAGTTTCATGAACACTGATTTTAACTGAGGCAATTGAGTCCTGCAGCTCTTTAGATGTTGTTCTGGGATCTTTTGTGAGCTCTTGGATGAGTCGTCGCTGCACTCATGGGGTAATTTTGGTTGTCCGGCCACTCCTGGGATGGTTCACCACTGTTCTATGTTTTCACCATTTGTGGATGATGGCTCTCGCCTTGGTTCACAGGTTTCCCACATCTTTAGGAAAGCCTTCAGAACCTTTTCCATACTGAGAGAAACTTTGATTCTCATTTGTTCCTGAATTTTCTTTGAATCGTGGAATAATGTCTGGCTTTTGAGGATCTTTTGGTCTGCTTCATTTTGTTAAGTGATTCCTCGACTGAGAACAGGTGTAGCAGTAATCAGGCCTGGTTGTGACTAGAGGAATTGAACTTAGCTTTCAAAAAAATGTGATACACCACAGTTAATTTATGTTATCACTGGGGGGCAATCACTTTTTCACAAGGAGCCATGTAGGTTTGCATTTTTCCCCCCTTAATAATAAACACTGGGTACTTTCTTACAGTTAGTGCGGTTAGGTTATTGGTTATTCTAAATTATGTGTGAGTGTAGGTTTGAATGATTACCCATTGACTCAGAATTGGATGGATGGATAAATATTATAAAAGGAAAAAGTTTAAGTTCCAACACATTTGAAACCTATTCTCCTCCATAGAAGTTTGGCAGCTAAGTAACTCTGCAAGGCTTGCATAATTAACTGAACCATATCAGTCTTTTTAAATGAGTTGTATGGGAAAGTAGGATTTTTTTTTACCTGGAAAAGATTATATAAAATTAGGGTAAACTAGTAAACTGTCTGTCTTATTCTAAGATGTCTAACCAAAACTACATGAGTCATACATGACTGTCAAACTTCGGTCTTTGTTAATTCAGTATTCTGGTTTTCTGAGGGAACAGTTACAATCCGAATGTTTGCCTTACTTTATTTGTGTCATGATGTCAGGTTTTGGACCCAGCATTTTCAGTTTGGGACTTTCACTTCTGTTATTCTCTGTTTGACTTGATTTGTTGTAGTTTCAGTTTCAGTTTTGAGTTTATCTGATATTATACTTTTGCTTAGATTGTGTTTCCATTAGTATTTGATATATCTAGTTTTTCCGTAGATTACCAATGTGTGTTTTCTCTCTGTTCTTAATATCATGATTATCTAGTTGATGTGCTTGACTTTTGTTGATTTGTATTAATTCCCTTATGTCGCCATTCCTTGTCGAGTCACCATCTTTGTGATTCTGTGTTTTGCTGCTTCCTGATTTATTTTGTTAGTCTTTTCCCTGTGTTTGTTGTTTAGTTTTGTTTCCATCTCTCCCGGTGTGTTCCATCTCCCTGATTACCTCATGTGTGTATTTTTAAGCAATCAGTTTTCTTTTATTCTATGCCAGTGTGATCACGCTGTATAATCCTGGTTGGTTTGTTTAATTCAGTTTTCTCTGTCATCTCGAATGACAATTTGTCTCACACATAACATGATCATTTATCAGAATAACCATTTTGTTTAACTTCAATATGTAGTTAACATCGTTTAAACAAATAACAACCAAAACAATAAAATTTATGTCATAAAATTAACTATAGTAACTTGCTATGCTGTAGTCAAAGTTTTAAAACATTTTCATTATACAGTATTGGTCCAACTGTGTGTGAATGTTGCCTTTGTGAGCACTGGCGGCACTATGGGTCACAACCAATGGAAGTACCAGTTCTGTAACACATGTCCAACCCCTCTTCACTTAGGCCAGCAGGCAAAAAAGATCCTTTCAGAGAAGCAGCATTGTTGATGTCAGACTCTTTCAGGCTGCCCTCTGGCTGACACCCACACACCAGCATGTCCCCTTTCATCCTTTAACCATGAATATGCAAGATTTGTATTATTTATTGAGTGGAATTGTTCATGAACCTGATTCTTTTCCTTCCCTGCTTTATGTCTTTCTTTGTCTCTTTTGTAAAAAGGAAATCTGCCAGTACAGTTTTTCCCTCACACAAACGCATTACTGCATTGGGAAGCCCGGCTTTTTTTCCCATCAGGATCATGAGGTCTGATGCTGATCTATGATTATCCCCAAAGATTGTCTTCTTCTTCTGTGATACCATTTCCCCTGGAATTTTCACCTCTATAAAAATGTGGATTAATTGTCATTTTCTGTTAGGTAGTCACACTGTCATGATGTTCTGATGGCAAAGGCAAAAAAAAACGTTCCCGTTTTGAGTGTGGTCGGGTTGTTGAACTGCATAAGCAGGGTCTCTCGCAGTGTACCATGGCTGCTGAGGTGAGATGCAGTAAGACAGTTCTGCTGCCCTCAGTTGAATGTATGGCTATTCAACCTATGCAGCTTTTCCTCTTTTAATTTGTAAGACTGTGAACATACAGTGAAATAATACGTAAGCATCAGTATCGACATATTTTGTAAACAAAAACATAAGTTAGCAACATAGCTTTCCTTATGCTTTACATTCACCATAAACATCTTTCCTTATACGTTCAAATACCCTTTTAAGTAACAGGAAAGTAACAAATCTTACAGAAAATAAAGCTACACATTGATTACTTACAGATTATGGCTGAACAAACTCCCCAACGATGTAAACTGGGCTTAATATTGTGCAGCTTGTTTTCTGCTCCAGGCATTTTCTCACACTGCCTGCATGATCTTTTCCTGCTGCTTACAACACATCACCAAAGGAGGCAGTGTAGTGCACACAAAATAACTAAAGAAGAAGCCACAAACTGAATCAGAATCAGAATACTTTATTAATCCCGAAGGAAATTAGGGTTACAGCAGGCAGCACGCTAATGGCGCATGCGCACTTACAAAGGAACCTTCTGACCAAACTAAACACAAACAACACATTGAGAAGACATGTCAGAGAGGTAGGCTGATAGGAAAAAAAAACAACGAAAATACATAACATGAGGTGAGAGGAGGAGAAAAAACTCCACTCAGACTGAGCTCCTAGTGGGAGAACAGTTTGATAACAGAAAAAAACACCTCAGCACAAAAAGCACATAACTATCAATACACCATGAAACACAAGACAAGCAACAGGGGCGGGTAAAGGGTAAGAGAAAGCCGGTGTAGACAGCGCATCCGGTCCTGCAGCATGTCTGCGCTGGACCAGTCGACCGCCATCTTCCCTGGGAGGGGACAAGCATCGAAGGCATTTGGAAAGGGAGGGGGGGATGAGTGTGTATCAGTGTATGTGTGTGTGTGTCCACAGTCCAGCTGAGACAGTGTCCTTCGCCCTGCCAGGCTAAGTAAATAGTCTACCAGCCAACCCAGGTGGCCTTGAGTGGGAAGGAACAGTCTAAACACAGTCGGTATCAGGGAGTTTTTGTTCGGCTCCAGCCTTGAGCCCACAGCTGGCGCCGAAGGGGTAGCCGCAATAAATGGTGATTTTTGTTTTATGCGAGCAACTCATGAGAATTTCAGAGCTGTTCTTTAACACTCCGACACTGGCCTCTCAATCTCCCGTTGGAGAGCCGCGAGCTTTTCCATGATGTTATCAAACTTGCGATCCGTGGTCTTGTCATTCTTGTGCTCAGAGAGCCGATTCTGAGAACTCACGACTGCAGTGAGCTGTTCCACAATGTAATCCAACTTTCGCTCAGAGGTGTTGTTCTTGATGTAATCCAATATACGCTCTGAGGTGTTATCCTGAGCATTCACGGCAGCCGTTAGCTTCTCCAAGGTCTTAACCATGCTACACTCAATGAGCCCATTCGGAGAAGTCGCGCCTCGTCCCATCGATTCAATTCCAGCGGGCAGCCTTGGGGGGGTTTGAACAGCCGGTTCCACTTTCTTAATTCTCCGATAAGCCAGGGTCAAGCCAGCTCCGATCAGCAAGAACCCTGTTATCATGGTTCCGAATAGGTAGATATCTTCAGCGTCCTCGATCGACAGTCCCGCCAGGCACACGACCCTCCATGTCTGCCACCCGTCCATCGTGTATCCGGCAGGGAAAGTACCTCCAGGGCACTCGGGCTCTCCCGAGCCCAGGCTTCTCGTTGAGAAAAGGGTGTCAATAGCATTCAGAGACCAGTTGATCAAATCCATAATTCTCTTTTAGGTTTAGAAACAGACTGTGAGAGAGTGTTCCAGGGAAAGTAATACACACGAGACAAGACAAGGACACAAGAGGCTAAGCAGGGAAGATAAGGGGAAGGAGGAGAGGAGAAAAGTGTGACTGCCTTCACCAAGAGCTAAAGAAAGAAGGGGTAATACTGCCCACTATTGGGAAACCTGAGAAATGCGCCAGCCAAAGTTTGAGTTTAAGCTTAATTTTCAATAATGCATTCTCCAAAAAATGTTTTGTCTCACTTCCATTTCTTTGTCTTTCATTTTTTGAAGCTCTACTTGGAACCTTGTAAAAACCCAACCATGCAAAATATGATTTTTTGCCATTTTTCAAGTAGTCTTTTGATCAGGACTTTACCATCCTCTACCTCTCCAGATTCTCTTCCACCTGCTCCCTACTTTTACTATGGCTCACAATATTGTATGCAAAACTCATATTCCACAAAGACTCCTGCCTGACCTCATCTGTCAACCTGTCTATCACTATTGCAAGCAATGGTGTAATCCCTCCCCTACCATGAACCCATCTGCCACTCCTATCACAAACCTCGCCACTGTTTCACTGTCCTTGTATATGTTCTGTGCAATCCTCACATACTTCTCTGCAACTCCTGACTTCTTCGTGCAGTACCACAGTATCTCTCTTGGCACCTTATTATATGGTTTCTCTAGATCCACATCCACAAAGACACAGTTCAGCTCTTTCTGGTCTTTATATTTCTCCATCAACACTCTCAAAGGAAACATTGCATTGATAGTGCATGCAATGTGCATGTGCAGTGGCTTTATGGCATATCCCTCTGTACTTACTACAGTTTTGCAAATGACCCTTGTTCTTGAAAGTCTCTCCACTTGTCCATTCCTCGGGCATCCTGTCACACTCCACTATTGTGTTAAAGAGTCTTATCAAAAAGTCTCCTTCTTCTCTTTCCTAGACATGTCCATACCTTCAGAGGTATGGTACATAAAGGTACCAACTGCCTTTCCATTCTTCATCCTGTCCTCACTTCCTCCTAACTAATGCTCCGGATTTCCTTATCCACTAACTGTCCTCCATCCCTCTCTCTCATTTTCTTCATCCATCAGCTCCTCAGAGTAGGGTAGACTGGGGTTGTTTGTATACTCCTGGATTGCAAGGGGTACAATCTTTGTGAGATATGGAAGCCATACTTCATTGGTCTGGTTATTAGTGTGTGGCTCAATACAAACCATGCTGCCAACAAAGAAACAAAAAATATCTCTGTCTTTACATACCCAGCTGCATAAATATTTTGTCTTTTGCACAAACTGCCTTCACTTGCTAGTGCATTTTCATCTTTATCCTTAATTATCCTAAGGATAAATCATATAATTTCCAGCTTGATCTCTCTTGATCAGCTTGCCTACTCAATCAATACACATCCTCTTCTCTGTCCACCCTCATACACAATTCACTATAAGCCTTTTTCTTCAGTTTTTCCACCTCTTTGCTGCACACCTAGCCTTCCTGTCTACTTTCTTCTTTATCTTTCACCATTTAATGTTTGCACATGCCTTCACTTCCTCCTGTTGATGTCCAAAGCATCCCAAAGACTACCATCTAGTGCTGCTTTGCTACATTCTCTAGAGCCACCTTGCAGGCACCTATCTTTCAGATTGCCTCTTTTGTATAAGATGTAGTCCACATATGTGCTCATCCCTCCATTCTCACCCTATGTTCTTTCTCCTTCTTGAAGTGTGTTTACCACAGCCATTTTCATCCTTTTCGCAAAATGCACTACCATCTGCTCTTGTGTATATCTCTCCTTAATGCCATACCTGTCTAACTACTATCGCGTGATCACCTTTGTTCAATTCAATTCAATTCAATTTTATTTATCCATCCATCCATCCATCCATCCATTTTCTTCCGCTTATCCGGGGCCGGGATGCGGGGGCAGCAGCCCAAGCAGAGAAGCCCAGACCTCCACCTCCCCAGCCACCTCCTCCAGCTTATCCGGAGGAACACCAAGGCGTTCCCAGGCCAGCTGAGAGATATAATCTCTCCAGCGTGTCCTGGGTCTGCCCCGGAGCCTCCTCCCGGTGGGACATGCCCGGAAAACCTCGCCTAGGAGGCGCCCAGGAGGCATCCTTGTCAGATGCCCAAACCACCTCAACTGGCTCCTTTTGATGTGGAGGAGCAGCGGCTCTACCCTCCCGAATGGCCCAACTTCTCACCCTATCTCTAAGGGAGAGGCCATCCACCCTTCGGAAGAAGCCCATTTCCACCGCTTGTATTCGCGATCTCGTTCTTTTGGTCACTACCCACAGCTCGTGACCATAGGTGAGGGTAGGGGTGTAGATCAATTTTATTTATTTAATGCCAAATCACAGCAGAAAGGCACTTCCTTCTCTTCATCATATCAGCCAACTCTTTTCGTTTACTAGTCATAGTCCCTGTTTTTAAATCTTTACTCTGTTACAGTTTTAACTTCTCTGCTGACAGTTTTACTGCAACTGACAGCTCATTAAATTAAGGTAAATACAACTATGTTGCTATATATACAAAGGCACAGTTCTATACAATAGCAAACATCATTCTGTAACTCCTACTGTTAATGCGTTATCTGGACTAATATTTAGCACATGTAATGTGTTAGAAGCTCTTTGTTAGCTTGTTAGCAATTCTACTAACCAATTGCTCCAATAGTCATCGATAGATCTGATAACTAGTTAGAACGCCACCAAACTCTTGTTTTAGGTAATGTTAGTACTCAGATAAACCACAGAGGCTCTGAACTTATGTTATATTCAGCCCTATAGAAAGTTCTATATCTAATATATATATATATATATATATATATATATATGTATGTGTGTATATGTATGTGTGTATATATATATATACACACACACACACACACACAAACACACATATATATACACACACACACACACATATATATATGTATATATATATATGTGTGTATATATATATGTGTGTATATATATATATATATATATATATATATGTGTGTGTATATACATATATATATTAGGGGTGCAACGATACACAAAATTCACGGTTCGGTTCAGTTCGATACTTTGGTGTCACGGTTCGATATTTTTTCAACACAATAAAAATGTTCATGCCTTTTTAATTTGTCATTTATTAAAATTATAAATATATATTTTAACTCAAAAGTACAGTTTTTAAATTTAATGTTGCTAAAACAAAAAATTAATAACATAAATAAATATATCTCAGGGCTCGCAAAATTTCAAAATCCCTGGTAGCCCTTCGGGCAGGGACTCTTCAGTTTTTGGTAGCCCAAAATAAATTTAAGTAGCCCGAATAAAAAAGAGAGCAATTTTTTGATTGATGTTTTGTTTCCTGTTTTGTTTCCTTTACAATATTATACATTAAAGTATAATATTGTAACAGAAACAAAACATTAATCAAAAAATTGTTGAAAAACAAATTACAACATTATATAAAAATTACAATCATCAACTCAAATACTTGGTTCTAATTGAACACACATTTCTATGAACTTGTATAGTCTGATTTGTCATAACTTTTCCGTTTTGTGGTAAGCTTTTCTTTGGCTGTCACTTCTTCACCCTGACCTGTCTTATTTGGCTCAGCAGAACTAAAATATATATCCTGCTGCTTTTACACACGCACTCACATAACGCTCAGCGATTCTCTGCGCGATCAACCTCTCACATGTTTAAGCTTGCTGCGGGAGATTTCACTTGTCATGTTTGCATAGTAAGCTAACAATTGATAAGACGATGTCAGAGGAATTGGTGCACAAATTATCGTCACTCACCAATCAGAACTGTCGCTCTCTATACACCGTTCGCGCGATTGCAAAGTGAAAGCAAAAAACAAGCGCAAATTCAAACGCGATTTCAATATGTCACATATTGACAGTGGCTCACCGATGCCAATGACATAATTACCCAGCTACATTTCCGAAAGAATGCAAAAGCATTGACATATATTTTTCCTTCCTACGATAGCCCGACGGGCAGGGCAGAGATAGATTTTGGTAGCCCGACTGGAAAAATTTTGCGAGCCCTGTATCTGATTGAGGAATCACTCATCTTTGGAAAAGAGAGTTTATTACAGAAAAATGGCTCTTTCCAAAATAAAAGCTATACTATACGCTTCTTCTGGGGTATATTCTCAGCAGCATATTAAACATATCAGGTCCCCATAAGGAGAATCATGTGCTAACGGCTGTCTAAATGACTCGGGTAAAGTTCGTAGCATGCGTGCTTGTTGTTTTTGTCTGCTTCCACTTGTCTTTGCACTAGGATGATGTCGGAGTAAATGTGCAGTCATATTCGTTGTGTTCCCACTAGTGCTGTCAGCGTTAATCTCGTTGAAATGACGTTAATGCCACAACACGGCAAATCTCCGTTAACAAGCTACCGCGGATCGACCCGTGCGTGGGGCTGGACGGCCAACACGTTAACGAGCTAACTGCGCTAACACACTAGTTCCCACCCATGTAATTGAGCATTGCGTGGCACATCCAAGATACTGTTTTACTTTAGTCCATGACGCGCTTACCTTCAGGGTCATAAGTCAGATGAAAACCAAAATAGTTCCAAACGCCAGATCTGAATGAGGGTGGGGGAGGTTCAATTTGCCATGTTGCAAGGAGAGCTTAACTTCTGTCTCGCTAGCTTGCCCTGCGCTCAGTGAATCTGCGTTCGACTGCTCCGCCTAGGCTGCACTGTCGAGCGCAGATCCACTGAGCGCTCAACACAGACAGCATCGTCAGAAGGAAAGTTGATAAAATAAATTAAAAATTTTGTGTTGTTCGATACATATGCGTACCGAACCGAAAGCACTGTATCGAACGGTTCAATATCGACACGAGTATCGTTGCACCCCTAATATATATATATACATATATATATATATATATATATGTATATATATATATATATATATATATATATGTGTGTGTGTGTGTATATATATATGTGTATATATATACACATATATATATACACATATATTACTGGTGGATCTAAATGTATCTAAATTACTTTACCTGTTGTGGCCCTAATATGGTATATTAGAAAGACAAAGTGTATGAGAACAAATTCCAGATTTTTTTTTTTTATCTAAACATGCAAATTAAGACTTTTTAAATTATATCATGCTTTTTTCTACTTTTTTTCTACTTTCCACTTATCTTATTCAATAACAAAGAGAGAAGAGTCATCAGCCTATCCTGAACCAAAACCTAAATATGAAGTTTATCCTTCGATCCTGAAGTAAACAAAGTGCAAATACATCAATGAAAAGTTGATTACAAATGATGATGCATAACTGTTCATCATATGACAATATCAATTATTTTGTCAATGAAAAAAACAATCACTGGTAAAACTTTTGGTATTTTACCTTTCTGACATATATATATATATATATAAAGTATAAAACAGCTTTGGAGTTCTAGCTAATCTTAGAGCTTTGACCTGATTCTAAACTAAACTGGTCAATTCCTGATTATTCTCCAATGTTGAAGTAGTTCTTCAAAAACATTCCACATAATTTACTGAGATGAAATAGATCATGAATATGAGATAAAGATGGTGACATATCATTGGTTGTATGTAAAGTATGCAGTATGTAAACTAGTGCAGTATCACACATTTAACACAAAAACCACCACACCAGCTCGAGGCAACAGGGTCTCCTTCGAGCAATGAACTAAGGCACACAATCCATCATGGACATGTCATTTTCCATCCTAGCAAAGTGTTGGGTCATGTCACACAGTCCCCCGACCCACCACCATCCACACAAACACACACGCATACAGTAATCCCCTGTATTGCAGCCCTGTTGCGTGATAGAACCTGACAAGTTCCAACTCTCTCGCTACAGTAGTTCACTTATTCCAGGAAAAGCAAGTATGTGTTTGTGAATAAAACACTGAATAAAAGAGCACTTTGGTGTTGCTTATGCATCATGGATCTGATGCTCCGTAGACTGGCTCTCTCGCGCACTTTCCACTTTCATCCTCGATGCCTCATGCAGCATCTCTTGTAGCTTTTCTTACACATTTTTCTTACTTCCTTCATCTGGGCCAATGGATGCTCCGAAATCTCCCTCAGAGCGCCCAGAGGGCTAGGAAGGAAAACTCTTTAAGAACTCCAACAGAGAAAAAGTGAGGTTGATTTAGCATTCATGTGTATGTCAGTTTGTGTGAAAAACAGAACACAAACACACAGACACACAAAGGGTGGACTGGGATTGCGTGCCCTCTCCATCTCCCAGTCACGCTAACTGTCCCTCTCGTCCTCATCTCAACATGTCAGGTGGAGGAATCAGCGAATGCAGCAATGGCTCTTGACATTACTCTTTGCATGCCACAGGATGTAAATTGATAGCCTCTGCCTGGGTGCACAGCAGCATAAACCACTAGTAAACAAAAAACCAAGAAGACAGGTCAACAAATCCAAGCTCAGCTTTCTGCTAAAGGCATCATTTTTCTATGCTTTCTTTAATGAAAAAATGCCAGGCCAGACACAAGAAAGAAGCTCAGTCACTGACCCTGAAATTTTACTGTAAGTACAAACTGAGGAAAAGGTATGATTGTTGCCTCAAAACATTGGCCTCTAGATTCATGTTTTTCTCTGTCAGGACATCTTGTGTATTTGTAATCAGATATTTTACTCATTACTCATATTTCACTTTCATAAAATAAACATTTAAAGCTTTTTCTAGTATATTGCATTATGTTGCTTGATTAAAATGATTTGAGTTTATTTGACTACCTTGTGGCCCCAAATGCTCCTTAAGAAGTATTACCAAATAAGTGAATATTCTGGGCATTTTCCATTTTCTTGTACCTACACAGATGCTTCCTAGAGCTTTAATCCAATAATACACGCTCTCTCACACACACACAGACAATTACTTGAATTAATATACCTGCTTCTCTCTTTGTGGACTTATGTTTCCTCTGAATTGCTTTGATCTAATACACTTTAACCTAAGCTCAGTTTCATAATGTCGCCTAAGCTCCCACAGTGCTGCATGTACTCCCGCTTTTACTTGAACTCTTATGCACTTTAAATTACTAAAAGCATCAGCTAAGTGGGATGGGGATGGCATGTCTGGTATGTTTTCTGGCCTATAAGCTTTGCAGGCTTTCAGCTGTGTCAGCTGTCTGCACGCGTGTAATTGTGTGTGTATGTGTTTGCTTCTGTTTAGATTTACTGCATACAGTATGTTTTAAAGTTCATTATTGCGGGTGAGTGTAAACAGCTGGAGTGCAAGAAGAGATCAGAGAGATGAGTGTGGCCTCATAGTTACTATGTATGGGTGTGCCATGATAAGCCAATTAAAGATTCACACTAAGGGTTGAATCGAACAGTCCGTCACAGTCCCCATATGCCAGCACTTAAAAGATTCCTGTGATTGAAGTGGCAGCCAGTGAGTGTAGAAATTATTAATGTTTAACTATATGTTCACCTCAATATCCTCACCCACATTAGACATTCTCATTGTTCTTATACACACTGCTATTCTTTGTGATCTTTCTACTACACTACCAATTAAAATACCAAGTATTTAGTGTGTATCAAGTATTTCAAGTATGTTTCAAGTATTTGTTTCAAGTAAACCAGAGGTTTGCATACTTTAAGTCTGCAAACTTAAACTGCTCATCCACATTTTCCTTTCAAGCACATCCCAAGGATGCTCCACCAAACTGAGATCTGGTGACTGTGGAGGCCACTGAAGTACAGAGTTTGGCTAACAGGTGTGAATCCCAGTGTGGTCTTCTGTTGCTGTAACCCATATGCTTCAAGGTCAGATGTGTTGTGTTTCAAAGATGCTCTACTGCATCGCTTGTTTGTAATGAGTCGTTATTTGGTTCCCTGTTGCCTTCATATCAGGTCGAAGTAATCTTGCCATTCTTCTCTGACATTAGCAAGGTATTTTCATCCACAGAACTGCTGCTCCCTTGATATTTTCTCATTCCAGACAATGTAAACCCTAGAGATGGTTGAGTATGTCTGTGCAGGTTCTCAGTCATTTAGGTCATCATAGTCTAAAGAGCTCGGAAAGAAAGTGACTGGACTTCTTTAAGTTTCTTGAAGATGTTTCACCTTTCATCGAAGAAGCTTTTTCAGTTCGAATACCAAATGGAGCAGACTCCCTTAAACTCTACTGGGGTTGTCCCTTAAGAGGGTTGCTGACCCACTATTAATCATGTGACTCATCACATGAGCCAAGGTGTGAAAAAAAAGGCATGTGTCATTATCACCAAAGGTTTTGGGTGAAACAATTGTGAGACTTTGCCTCACCCTATCATGTAACCTATTAAGATTACATGATGTTTATGCTCCTTTTTGAGCATAAACATTGTGTAGACATAGCGATATTCATGAAAACTTGATGTTTTGAAGTTTTTCTTTTTGCCTGTTGTTTTAGTTATATTCACATGTTCGAAATAAAAACTATTTAAAAACAGAAGGATTTTGTCAAAGCTATCAAGAAAAACTGTTAATGTGTATCTACAGTTGAAATTAATGAAAATGATGGTGGAGTGTTGGCAAAACCAAAGTAAAAAAGTTTATCCACAATGCGAATATGCAAACTATCAGAAAAAAGGTCCTGGCCCAATATTTCATATTTTCAAGCCTGGATAAGATGAAATGCTCTTTGCTTCCTTCCTGCCTTGTGTGCCTCTCGTCCATTGTGACTCAAGGTTTTTATCTTCTTCTTCTCTTGTTTTTTTTTCCTCCTCGACTTTTTAAATGTTTTTTTTCTTTCTTTCTAAGTGTTTCCTTACTGGCGTGCTTTTTCTTCCTTTATACCTTCTTTTTTTAACCTTTGTTTTTTCTTTCCGTTCACATGAGCCATCCGCTGCAGACCTTTGGTTTGGTTTGGCTGCAGATCACAATCTCAGTTTAGGTTGGATTTTTTTTTTCTTTTGGTCTTTTTATAGATAATTTGGTCTGTCTTTGAGGCAGACAGGGTAATGACTCTCTCTAACAGGGCTTAGTTCAGCTGCCCACATATTGCCATCTGGCCTTTGTCTAATCTGTGCACCACTGCCAGGCTAGATCCCCTGGCTTCGATCAGCAAGGGGTTAACCTACAAAGAGAAAGGTCTGGGGAGTTGAGGGGTAAATAAGAGAGAATAAGATGAGAAGAAATATCAGGAAAAAAGAGAGAGACAAGCAAAGGGTTGGGGCTGTCATCTAGTCAGACAGATCCACATCACTGTGGAAGTAAGTCATCTGGATGAAGAGGCTACAGTTAATAACCATTCAGCATTGACCCCGAGCAGAGGTAATGATGCACCAATACACGCAAAGCAAATTAGCTGTAGAGGACAAGAAGGACAAAAGGGTATGAAGAGGTATAAAAAGAAAAGAGAAAAGAAGAAACAGTATTGTTGTTCAACTTTAATGCTACAGAGGTAATGATACATTTAGTTGGGCCTCGGCTAACAATTTAGAAGCGAGAATTAAAGAATAGCTAATGGAAGAAAAAGTGGATGTAAAAAGAAGGAAATAAATAATAAAAGGAAAAGAATACACAAAAACAATGGAATAACAAATAAAAGCAAGGGGGTAAAGGAAATAATGGAGCAAAGAAAAATAAAAAAAAAGTTTGTCTTCTCCTTTTTAGAGAGCATCTTTGGGTGATGGCCTTGACCTTTTGCTGCAATGCTAAATGAAGACTATCCCACATAAAGAAGGAAAGAAAGGACAGTTGTGTTGATGAAATGCAAGGAAAGAAGTGTAGCAATGAGCAAGTGTTTTCACTGTAATGATGAGGTTGAACTTTAACCTCTGCAAAAGTAATGATACCACTCTGTCTTAGCTACCTTATTAGCCACTGTACTAGCTAGCAAAATATAAGCCAGTAGGGAGTCATCTGGTCTGGAAACATGAATCTTATACATGTGTGGAGGGAAAGGACAAAGTAGGAGTGAGGGTCGTTAGATTGAATGCCCATTATTTTTGTCATGGTGGCCCTAGGTCTTCATACTACAAGGTCAAGCTCTCATTCTAATGATATGTGTGCATGTATGTGTACGCTCCATATCTTGAAAACACTGTTAGCAGGTCAGGGATGTGATTTTCTATGCAGAAATTAATGTCACATTTACAACTACAACTACATTCCAAATCGCCAATAATCTTGTGTGCATTAATAACGATAACTTAAGATGAATTTATTGTTATTAATGGCCTATATACCAGAGACTTATGGTGGCAGTAATTAGCCACTACTCAAAATGCCCTTACAGATCCAGCCAATCAAAATTGTCACTTTTAGCCAGAGGTCAGCCGGCTGACTGTTAGCTGTCAGCTAACAGCTAGCTGTCAGCTAACAGCTAGCTGTCAGCGTGCAAAGTCAGAATCATGTTCTTGATCTCTCATTTTAACACCAGTGAGCCTGCAGTGTTGAGGAAGAATGGTTGTCATCTAAGTGGAGGTCATTAGTTGTTTCAGCTTCCTAAGAAAGAAACCAAGCTTAAGTCTTCTCATTTTTTAACAGTCTGCTATTTTTTTAGTTATTAATACACTACAATGAGGTAGAACAGTGGTGTGGTGATTAGCGCTATTGAGGATCAAGAGGATCCTGGGTTTGACTGCACCAGCTGGCAGTACGCTTCCGAGTAGAGCCTGCAGGCTCTCCCTATACATGTGTGAGTTCCCCCCAATACCACCTTTTTTTCTCTGCACGTTGATGCTTTGTTATTTGTAGTAGATGTCATACCTTTCTATAGCCCTGATTCCTAAAATATGAATTTTATGTCTGTATTTTCATGTGTTGAGTTTTAACACCAAGAAGTAGAACTAATTGAAGCAATTAGATGCAAAGAGTTATCTTTATATCCTCCATTAACTGGGTAATCTTCTGCAATCAATACTTCTCCTATTGACGTTTCTGGCTTCTCCTTTGGCAATGAGTCCTGTGCATTTGATTAAGATCCAGTTGAAACACACAACAACACAAACTGAAAATCCAAGGTTCCCACAGGTATTTCATGGGAACAGGGAACAGGCTTTGGTCCCCCTCACGTCTTCCCCTATAAGTGAATATAAATATCTACGATTCTGATGACAAATTACATGCTTGGGGTTCATAGTTAAACAGACAAGACATTTTTTGACAACTTAACTCAAACATATCCTTAATCGTAATCAAGCTTGGGTTTTTTTGTTTTTGTTGTTTGTTTTAAACATCTTATTTCTTTCAGTTTGGCTTGTATATTTATCCACTTATGGAGCACCAACAAGGATGGACTGGGCATACAGTCATGTGGTATAAGGTCACGTGATCAGAGTCAAACCTGAGCTATTTTTGGTTACTAAAAAGGAAGAGTATAAAATCTGGGGTGGTGTTTTAAATTTCTCCTCATTCAGTGTTACAAACAACCACTATGAAGGACATATTTATTTATATAATTTAGGCAGTTTATTGTCATGGTTCAATTACAGTAATATGTTACATTAATGACCTCGCTTTGCTCCATTGGTGGGTAAACATGCTGGATGCATATTGTTTTTAAATTTTTCTTCTTACTTCCGTAAGCGAATATATATTAACTGTCACCTGCAATAGAATTTGTCACCCTATAATGCCCTTTGCATCATATTTGACACATGAGTTTCTGAGACCTCTATCTCATCAACATGATCAATACTTGCCATAATTTTTTTTGGTCTAAAATTAACATTGTTGTTAACAAAAAGTTACCAAAAACGCCCAATGTATCGAATGTGACACAAAAATATATAATAAAATTATATCATACACAACATGATATAGCAAAAAAACAACAAAACAAAATATGGATTTTAAAATTAATAAAAAAATTAATAAACATCTCAGTTCCAAAAAATCAGAATTTTCTGGCTATTTTTCAGATGGGGTGAGTCTTACAGGGTTCATAACCCTCATGAAGGGCACATGCTGAAACATGCTGGGAGATTTTTCTTACCAAAGAAAGTACATATATCCAGGTTCTCCAGAGCTTTGAAATGTAAAATTGAATTCACACTAGCATCCTCTGTACTGAGAATATGTATGTGGCACTTTTGACCCTTTCAGTTTGTATTGACCAGTTTCTCTGGAGACAATAGAAAACTCCTCTACCTCAGAGTCAATTTGTCCTTACCACCATCTTTTTCTTTCTCTAATAGGATTTCCATCCGTTAGATCTTTTCTCATTGACCTCCATGCATGGTAAGAAGGAAGAGATGAGCTGAGGTGTATTGGTGTGGGGAGGTGATAGGGAATCAATAGACTTGTAAAATGGACAATCAGGTAGTGATGCAGTTGGTTATAGGCCCGATTGCCAGCTGGAAGACCTAAAGGTGGGAATATTAGCATTGTCTGTCTGTATGTGTGTCTGTCTATCTTAGCTAAGTGTCTCTAATTAAAATATCTTCTTCTACGTATCCTGATAAGATGTATGCCTGTCTTTGTGTCTAAGTAATTAGATATTTTGCACTGAGTAGCAGGATTGTCAGAGAATCCTAAAAGGAAAACTTCACCAACAAAGAAAATTAAAGGAGATAAATGTCTAAGCAGAAAAGCTAACTGATAAACGATCTTATTTTAGACATTAATTTTACTCTGCTACGTGGGATAATTAGGCCAAAATTTAAAAGAAAATACGAAAAGAAATGAGTAAAACAGACATTTTAAATTCTATCTATCTAAAACAACTTCTTCACCCAGTATGTACTTTCATCTTCATCGTTGCTATTGTTTTAGTCATTAGTCAGTCATGCTTTTCTGAATTTATCTTCACACAGAAACTGTCATCATCAGTAAGACTTTTTGTTCTTTGATGTTGTGGTTGGTTTCTTCAGGTGACTTTAGCCTTGTCAGATTGCTTATACTGTGAAGGAGAAAGATTAAATTTACAGCATTAATTTTGTTAATTGTTTTCAGTGGTTTTTGGTGATTTTTTTTTAGCTATTATTATAACTGAAAATCAGAATAATTGACATTATCATCTCTGACATGTACTTGAGGTATCGGTTCTATTCTAATGCTGTTTTCCAACCTGTGTCAGGCAATTAACCACTTAACGTCCACCAGGTCACCAGTGACCCACCATGCAGCTCCCACCATGATGTCCATCATCCATCTTTATAGAATTTCCATCATTTCAGCAAGCACCAGTGGAAAAGCTTAAAAGTAATACTAACGTCAGTGCACAATAGCACCACTGAAAGGGAACACTTTCTACTTTTTGACCTCCAACCGATCAGAATATATAATTTTATTTCGTTTTAATTGTTCTCCGAAGACTCTCCCAAGGCAATCAAAGACCCCAAAAAAGGTTAATGTGGTCACAAGGTAAAAGGTTAAGGTTATGATTAAGAAAAAGGAAAGTAGCAACAAAAAACAACATTGAAATCTTGATAAGAGGTGAAAAGCCATCTTCTCAGTTTGTTGAAAAACATACAGATAAAAAGATATCATTTTTGTTGGTATGGCTGGAAGTGAAAATACACTTGGGTTTAAGAGTTCCTCTGAAGCTCCCCCAAGGGAATTGAATCCCAAAACCTTTCTGTGAGGTAGTACAGTAGGGTTAACCACAGTTTTTTTTGACCGTGCAGAGGCCAATACAAATAAACAATGAGACAATAATCCTATTAAAACTCTTATTAAAGATGTAGTGTGGCTGGCTGATCAAAACTATTGTACAGACAAATAAAATATCAATCAGATGTTAAATATATTAAATATTTTAAAACAAATGAAAGACACATGCTTGAATTTTATTTGAGTTTGCTTTGTGACTGGATTTGACCCTTTGTTTTTTGAATGCATTTCCACTTCTTGATCTCTGCAGGGTCTCTGTTACACAGCATTCCCACTCACATTCCTCCTTTAGCCCACCAAAATCAAACCTGCCTTTGTTTTTTCTAGGCAGGATTGCAAAGACTAATCTTGGTAATCGAATTGCAGCCCACCGAGCTCTGAATGTGTTTGTGCCCTTGTAGAGTGGAGTATTCAGATTTACATTATTGACCTCCACAATGTCTCCCTGGAAGAGTGCAGAAGGATGCACTGACGGAAATTACAGAGGCTGTTATACTGACAGTAGACAAGTGTGCATATCAGTCTACACAGATATGCAGACAGAAACCAAAACACATTGCACAGAAACACAGAAAAGACACGACAGACCTTCAAACAACTACATTTTTGGAATTTATACTCCTTTAGATTCACAGGCTACCACTGCCAATGCTACTATTTGACTGAAGTCAATACATTTTCAGCTCGCCACTGGTAATGCCAAAATGTACATATATAACATGCATAAATCTTTTTCAACACTGATATTAATTATAGCATCTGTTACAACAGGTAAAAAAAAATCCCCACACTGAATAGTTTACAAAGATATCATGAATTTGTCTCTGATGAAAAACAAAAGTCAGGATCAATCTTATTTAACTAGCACAAAGACATTCAGGAATCTACACAGAATTAAAGCATCAGTTGTTCGCCTCATGTTTACAACATGCTGTTAAGTAGTAAAAACCTGAGGTGTTTGTGTTATTGCGTGCAATACAACATTCACAATGACTAATATTTGACTGTTTTGTAATAGTTTTACCTTTTTATCTTCACATCTTAATAAATGCATATATTTAACTAGTATTAGTTGCTTTATCAGTCACATTTAAAGTCCTTGCTCTCACATCAGAGTAGCATCATTTCTACTGGCACCCTGTTGGCCAACAGGTGATCATTATTAACCTGGGCCTCGAGTGATCAAGTAATGGAAATGTAATTCTTTACAGCACGCATTTTGCTTGAATTGGCTAACATAGCATGCTCCCATCCAGGTGACATCTTTTTCAGAACAATCTTTTTTTTTTATTTCAGCAGCACAATACTAAGTACTAATACTGCATCTATTGCAAAAACATGGCTTAGCAACCGAAGAGTCTAGGTCCTTAACTAGCCTGCCTGTATCCAGTCCTTTCCTGCTGCTAGTAGGTTTTCCCTGACTGTCCTCCAGTCATTCCTGGATGCCACTGCAGTTCACAGTCACAGTAATCAATGGTTCATTGCTGTTTGTGGCTTGTCCTGAGATCCTTAATTTCTCCACTTCAGATCATTTCTTCTGAGTCACAGCCAGAAGCGCTCTTTCTTGAGTGATCCTTGAGTGTCTTTTTTTGCTCGGACCCAGGGACTCTGAGAGGTTTCAGTAGCTGTGGCGTGGATTCTCTAACAAAGTCCATCCATCTGACTTCAACAGGATATATTTGTGCCTTCCACCCTGCTTCAGCACATGTTACAGTGGCCTCTCTGTACTTCTTTATCTCTCAAAGACTGCTGTTGTTGTTTTTTCCATGGAATTGCTATAATCATTCCATTGGCTGAGGTGGACCACAGGACAATATCTGGCCTTAGAGAAGTTGTAGTTATTTCTATTTTCACATGTCAATCAACACATCAGAGGCATTACAAAAGGCCATTTCAAAATTAAACCCTAATATGCATGTCCTCTAAATAATATTCTGCTTTATGTATATTTTTACTTCACTTGGACTAAGAAATACAAAAAAACAACTTAAGAAGTTAGACTGAGATGTGCTTGACAGCTATGAGACTCACAGCAAACCATTTAACAGCCTATTTTAGCCTCATGCAGGAAGAGTTATGTGACAACACTTACTGCACTGAAAGGCAAATTATCCCAATGCTCTATCATGAAATTTTTCTTTCTAAGTCAACTCCACAATCTGAAAGATTTACTAACTATATAAAAAAAAACAATTTGTGAAAAATTATCTATTATCAACTAAATTGACAAGTTATTTAATATAAGAGAAATGAAAAACTTCTTTTAAATGTAAGTTTTATTACAATGCTTTAAAACCAAGGTGTCTTTCCAATTATGGAGTGAAACTTTGGAAGGCTTTACACTGCACCATGAACATTAGACAATTTAAATCAATGTACATAAAGAAAATCCTTTCACAATATGAGTCAGATAAGCTGTATTTTGAACCATTTGTAAATAAAATTGCCATTTCAGCAGCTCCATTCGAGTCGTCATCTAAATCTACTTAGTATTAAAAAAAGGCCCTTTTACAATATTAAGCACTTGTTCAGAAAATACATTTTCTATGGTCTGCTTGGGTTCTTATATTTAAGAGGTCATATCCTTAATTAAAAATGCTAAGTACCAATCCTTCATTTTCTTTGTACATCCCAGCCTGCCCCACAGCCAACCTTAAAAACCTCACCTCACTCTCCAGTAAAGCTTCAGTGTGGATCTTCGGACCACTCTCTGTCACCAGCCTATTGTTAGTAGTGGTGCTCACCCCTATACACCCCCAATCCCTCCACACAGAGACTTTAGGAGGCTTCCCATGGACAAAGAGGGCACAAGGTCAAGACACAGACAGACATAAATCTGTGGCCTCACCATCCATCCCTAATCCCCCTAACGCCATTGTCACCTCACTCCCCCATGCTGCCTGCAACACACACACTTACACACCCAGTAGACCCTCTCCATCTGGATGTAAATAATGATGATATTGTGGTGGTGAATGGTGCTCTGTGTCCAGGCGATAAGCCCAATATAGTCAGAGCAGCACGGGGGTGTGTGGGGTGTGTGGGTGATAGTTGGTAAGCAATGACACAGATAAAGAATAATGCCCTGTGTATGTGCTTGTGTGTTTGAGTCAATCTCTTAATTATTAATGCCTGAGCCCTTACCATTTTCCTCATCCATCTCTTCTTAGTCAGTTCCCCCTCCCTCAGACAGACCCCCAACTCCCCCTTAGCTAACGCTTTGCCTCATTCTCTATATTTCTTTTGTTCTGTTTCCTCTGTCACCTGATGTTGCATATGCTCAGGGGTTCCCATTATTCTTTATTACCCCTCCTTCTCTTTGTCATTAATTATCCTCACACCACCACAATTGGTTATTTAGCTTCATTTGTATATTGTTTTTCATGATGTCCACAATTAAGTTATTGATAATAACACTGGTAATGGTAAACGGACTGCTATTTATATAGTGCCTATTTAATCAATTTAAGCTCTCAAAGCTTTCTTACTGTTACCTTTACCTAATCACAGTGACCTCACCCCTGGTGATGCCCAGATCGTCCCCCTCATCTACAGACTCTGCTTCCTCTACAGAAGACACTCTGTAAAATTATGGAGGTATTCCAATTTTTCTTTCCATCACTTGATAATATCCTCAGTTGAAGTCAGCAGCCTCCCACCCAGACTATACACCTTATACACCATGTGGGTAGAGCACCACTTTGTCCTCTGACGGTGTGTCAGAATCGCTAACCAGTTATTAGGTTTACAGGACAATTCCTTTTCCACACAGGGCCAGACAGGTTTCAGTGACTTTTTTTCATATAGTAAAATCAATTCTGTATTTAAAAACAAAGAAATCCGGAAATGGGCAAATATTTTTTTTCTAGGCAGAGCTGACAGCTGATAACATGAGGAAATGGCAGTTGGCTCCACTGGCAGGTTAATGCCTATGGAATCATGATCAGATCACTACAATAAATTCCAACCCTCAACTACAGCCACAAAGTCTTTTGGTGACTTAAAGAACTAGGCTGCATATAGAAGCAGCCGAAATAAGTTTTCTTCATGGGTGACTGGGCTGAGATGTGTTGAGGAGTCTAGACAGCTAGATGGATTCAGACTTATAATTACATTAAAAAAAACCTTTGGCTACAAAAAATGTCCAGTTGCATAGGATTCACTGGGAAAATAGCCCTCAGTTTCTTTGATCTGATCATTCACTAGTTTCAGGTTTTACTAAATATAACTAAAGACCGTATAAAAGATGGATGTACCTTTAAGAGCTAAAAAGTGAAGCAATAGCGCCAGTCCATTTAACCTATATGCTTCTATAGGCCACCAGAGAGCAATACCTATGGTTGCAAAAAGACTTCATGTGAAACTGTTTCCTGCTCAGTCCATGGTCTGAGTCATTCTTTTCATTTTATTCTCAGGGGTTGAAGTGGGATTTAGTAGATGGGAGAACTCTAACATCAAGTATAGCATGGGAAAACTACCGTAATTGTCGGGCTATAAGCCGCTACTTTTTGCACAAGCTTTGAACCCTGCGGCTTTTAGTCAGGTGCGGCTTTTCTATGGATTGTCCATGATTTTTGTCATATCGTAAGAGGATTTGTTTTGTTTGTTCCACTGTTGTACGGCACTACGTTGCCTGGTGGAAGGGCATGTGATCAGACACACAGTATCGGGGTTCAAGAGTGGTATGTTGGTCACATGTCCGTCCGCCAGGCAACGTAGTGCTGTACGAAGTAGCGCGAAAAACAAACTTCAAAGTAGCGCTACGCGTTCAGCGGGAGGCGTGGATGACGAGCGGCGATAAACTTGCGAAAAGCAAGTTATGCTCAACTCCACCAGTGGATTCTGACAGCGTGGAAAAGTGTGAAAACATCCACGATCACCAACGGATTTCGAAGGGCTGGACTGCTGCATGATGGAGAGGAGGACACCGCCACGGCCCTTCAGAGGGTGTTCGACTCTGACACTGACAACGAGGATTTCTTTGGTTTTGAAAGTGACAACGAAGGAAAGAAGCGGAGAGTGGATGACGAAGCCATCCTGAGCCTGTTCGTTTCCGAAACTGGAGAAGAGGACTTTGGTGGTTTTAGTGCGCAGGAAGAAGAGAAAGATGGTGGTGAATGACTGACTTTTCTTCTTGTTAAAGCCGTGTCACTGCACCTGAGCCTAAAAGGTAGTCCGAATCTATTTTTCTGGTGTGCTGTAGGTTATTGTTATGTACTACATTTGTTACTCATTTATGAAGCACAGTACATGTTTCGTACTTGTAATTACCGGTACTTGTACATATACCCTAAAAAGTTATGCAAATATGTACCCGTAACTTGTTTTTCAAAATATTAATAAAAGGGATGTGTCTCCAAACAGCCATCTCTTTCCTGACAATTCCCTTTGTGCATATTCTCTTACATATGATAAGTCAACATTGAAACACCTGCGGCTTTTAGTCAGGTGCGGCTAATGTATGTACAAAACAGGATTTTCCCCCGATTTTAGCTTGTGCGGCTAATATTCAGGTGCGCTTTGTAGTCCGGAAAATATGGTAATTACTTAACAGTAACTCCCATAACAATTTGTATTGTGAGTTGTTGCTAGGTTTCAAAACTGGTGGTTTTGATTTTTGTGAAGGAGACGCTCTCATGCCAAGTGACACCACTGACTAGCCAGTCGCTTGAATGCAGTCTGATGATGTCACGTTTTTGGATCGCCTCAGATCATCTGGAACGCCAGTTGAGTACTAAAAATGTACCTGGTATCAGTTACTACTACCTAATGGAAAACCCTAAAAACTTGAGTCAAGCCAAGCCAAGTAGGCACTAGTGGAAAAGGGCTATTAGATGGTTCTGGTAACATCTAATCTGGCATTTACATTCTTCAGTGCAACCAATTGTTTGCATCTTCTAAATTATTTGCATATACATTCACAAAGGTGTAAGTTTATTATAGACTTTTGCCTACTTGAAAGTGTCCTTGACTTGGTTAGAAGTTGTGAACAGGTTTTTGTGGACCAAGGAAAGATTTCTGCGACCAGGTTTCATGGCCAGGTCAGTCCTGTTCAATCATTACTTTTGAGCCTCTGAAAATGAGTGACTGTGTATATAAAAGTTGTTGTAATTGACCTGTTAAAAACCTTGAATTAAAGTCTGTACTAGCCACTTTTTGATTATTTCATATAAAATCTACTGTGCTACTGTATAGAGGTCAAATTACAACAATTTTATCATCGTACAAATACAAACAAGGTTGATTTTAAGTATGTTTGAGAGCTTCCATGATTTTTCAAGATTATTTTTATACTAAAGGGACAGTTCTTCTGAATACACAGATGCCTCAATAAGCCATATATATGTCACCATGGCACCATGCATGTCCCACCAATTGACAGTTGCATCGCTGCCCGAGGGCAGAGCTTTAATGCTACATTTCCATCAGTGCTCCAAATCTCCGCTACTAATCCATCATTTTGGGCATATCTGTACTCTGTATAAACACTCACACCTACCTATACATTCACTTACATTCAAGGCTTTCAATCTTTTAAACACAAAAGCTGAAATATGATCTCCTCTTTGCTTCTTCAAACATGCCAACTCATTTAGCTGGAACCTATGAAGGCAGAGAAGAAACTGCTTTGGAATTTATAACCTATCTCATTATGATATGACCTAACACCAATTTAGAAATCACTGGTAGGCAAACTAACCACCTGAACTAGAAATTAATGTAACAAATTAAAGGCTAAACTACAGTTATGGGGGGGAGAGAATTACAAATACCTAATAAAGAAAAAGAAAATCCCATGAAGGAAATTATAATCTGAATATTTGTGTCCCAACCACCACAATTACCTCCCATCCAGTCTACACACAGACACACAGAGAGGCAAAGCCTGATTATTACATGTTACAGCTGACCTCTTTTTTTGCACAATCTGCTCACAGAGAGCACTAAAGCACCACTTTAATCATCAGCACACAAACACTAAAAATGACCAAGCGAATGAACAACACGTTTTGTTAATTTTGTGCAGGAATGAATGAGAATAAAAGAGAAGTTTACCTCCAACTGCAACACAAGCCGTGCCTCACCACCTTGAAGACTTTTATTTGACTTCAGAAGTTTTCTGTTTTTTCTGGGTATTTTCCCATTGTTCCCATTGTTGCACTTGCAGAAGTGCAACAATGGGAGGTTGCTACAGTTTGAAATAACATATATACTAACATGTATGCCATTTCCATCTTAGTTTGCCATTGAAGAAGTCCAGTTGTGAATATTGGGAAGCTAGTGACACATCATGCAACAACTACAGGTTGTTTTTAATAGTCTTAATGGTTTGCTGTCATCTTACTCAACTGAACTTTAAAACAACCTACTTTTTTACATAAAGGTTGCCCAGTCTCTCAGTCATTTTAAAAGATTGTTAAAAACACCGTCGTTTTCTCACTTGCTTTCAGTTTTAGTTCAGCAACATGGTCTGGCTTTTGTTATGCAAATAGAGTTATTTACTTTGTTTCATTTTATGATTCTTAGTTTATATTTATTGTTGTTTTGATGACTGTTATATAGAGTGTATATATTGTATAACCTCCATAGCACTCTAGTGTACAGGTGACTTGACTACCAAGTTTGGCACTGTTTTTTTGTTGTGTTTTTTTAACCTTTCTAACAAGAGGGCAGTTGAAGAGAAAGCTGAGAGGGAGCTCAGGGAAAGGACAGACAGCAAATGGGCCAGAGTAGATTTGATCCCAGGCCCTCTGCAATAACCTTAGAGCAGATAGCCTGTTGAATTGCTTGCGATAAAACAGCCTAACATACATACCAACACATACATGCATACTTTGTTGACATTAGTGATTAGTAGGCTCAATTTTTAAGCTACTGATAGTTGGAGGTACCCAATTTGCTTTTGTCATAAAATATTTATAGTTATTTAAAGAAAAAAATGTTTTGAATTTTTTAAACAAAATGTTTAACATATTTTTGCAGTTATAATATACATCTTAAACTATATTAATTTATGCTTTTATTAATACATTTATACATTTTTCTGTGTCTACTTTGTCTCCTTATTGATATTTAGACTTGTTTTGGGGGTCACAATAAATAATGAGACTCAGGTAACAGCTAGGCCGTCGTGTAGAAAGATAAAATGTGTCTTTCCTGTATGTGCGAGATACACACTTACAGGAACTGTCTTCTAGGTCACTGAAGTTCATCTACAAACACGGGTTTATCTGCAAAGTTGTGCAATTTGTGTTTTCATTCAACTAATAATTTAAAAAAGTGTCCCTTAAGAGAGATGTATATTTCATAGTAAACAAATTTAAAGTTGATCAAAAGTTATATTATGTTAGCATTTTGTAATACCGGTTCAAGGCTTTATGCTGTCTAACATCATATTAAACAAGGTGCTTTTCAAGGTGCGTTCTTGTGGTAATTCGATTTCTCTGGTGGAGTTAAACTGATTTCAAATCCATGATAAGGTTCTAATGCAAAACAATGAAATTAGACCACCTGGTGTTTACTCCATAAATAAATAAAATTTGTTTTCCAGCTAAGCTGCAGTATGCAATGTTCCACTGAAAACCAGGTATCCTTGTGCACAGTTGGAGCATCATTATTAATTGAATATTGGCTGTAAACTTTTGAAAGCAAAAGCTGTTTTATTTCCAAGAGCATAAACCTTTACCTTAGACTGATTTTTAGGGGTAAGAAAATCCTCCATCCATTCTCTTCTGTCAGGGTCGCGGGGGGCTGGGGCATATCCCAGCTACCATAGGGCAAGAGGCAGGGTACACCCTGGACAGGTGGCCAGTCAGGCAGACTAATCACTGTAGAAGGAAGCTGGAATGCCCGGAGAGAACCCACACAAACACGTGGAGAACATCCAAACTCCACCACCAGGCCTTGGATAGGTGGTGGAATCAAACTCACCTTCTTGCTGCTGCCGTAACAAAAATCCTGATTATTATTAAATGGGGCAATCAGGAGGTTTTTACCTTTACAGTAACGTATATGATAAAAGTAGTAACTAAATTAAAGTCAAGACAAGGCATTACCCTTTACCACTCCATGCTGAGTTTAATATGTAAATGAGAACTATCCTGCTGATCAAACTATGTGATGACACAGCCTGTCATTCTCAGTGTGTCCTTTGGGACCTGTGCATCATGCACTGTTTAGAGATGGGACCAATTGTTAAATATGTGCACACAAGGACACTCTTTGGTGTCACATTTAAACACACTGGGGTATACTTCATTTTTCAATTTACAAAAATAATGCTGCAGGTAGTTTAATCCAGACTATAAAAGTATTTTATGTTTTGATGTCTAAACATAAGCAGCAAGAAAATGAAACTGTTTATTTTTCATTGGCTTTGCAAATATCACAAAAGGGAAATGAAACCTCCTTCTCCTGGCTGAGAAACTTGCCTTCTCTTATCCCTTCAACATCATAATATGGACAAAATAAAGAAGAAAAAGATCATGATAATGATGCTAAATGTGTGGCTGTTGTCAGTGTCCTTTAACCAATACATATGTTATTGTATTCATTTACAAACCCATCACCATTTTTGAGGTGTATTACCAATTGTATTTTGTTTTTGTTTTTTTATTTAAATTTTATGCCAACAATGTTTTACTGAGTTAAAATAAATTCAACGGCGCAGAAGACCCTGCAGAAAAAAAGAGATCTTTACCAAAAGGTCTTAATCAGACAGAGTGAGAAGACACTTAAAATCCAATTAGACTTAAATGCTCACTGAAGGAGCTCTCATTACTCCAACTCACTGTGTTTGTGAATTTGTTTGTGTTTGGTGTTCACATTCATTGCTTAATGGACAAGATAGCCTATTAAATGTCCATTAAACCGAAGCTTGATTACCTCTGCTGTCGTCCCATGATGAACTCTTATCTGTCTCTGTTGTCTGGACTGAACCAGGGTGAAAATCAGGTAAGCTGAGGTACAAATTACCTTCCTTCATGCACCACCCAGGATACAATTTCCTTACCTGGCTTCACTTAACCTAACATCAGCAATCAACCTAAGCAGTCATGCAAAAGTAAACTTTTTAAGTCAACCTGGGGATGATGTTTCCGAATCTACACTATATTGCCAAAAGTATTCACTCACCCATCCAAATCACCAAATTCAGACATTCCAATCACTTTCATGACCACTGGTGTATAAAATGAAGCACCTAGGGATGCAAACTGCTTCTACAAACACTTGTCTAAAACTGAGTCTCTCAGGAACTCAGTGAATTTCACCCGTACTGTAATAGGATGTACACCGCCGGTATAAAAAGTCCAGTCATGAAATTTCCTTGCTACTTAATATTCCACAATCAACTAGTCTGGGTTTGGCGGTTGCCAGAATGGTACTTGTGTGACTGCATTGTTCGAAGTGTAAAGTCTGGTGGAGGGGGATTGTGGTGTGGGGTTGTTTTTCATGAGTTGGGCACACCACCTAGTTTTAATGAAAGGAAGTCTTAATGCTTCAGCATACCAAGACATTTTGGAAAAAATAATGCTCCCAACTTTGTGGAAACAGTCAGTAGATGGCTCCTTTCTATTCCAGCATGACTGCACACCAGTGCACAAAGAAAGGTCCATAAAGACACGGATGAGCAAGTATGATGTGGAAGAACTTGACTAGACTGCACAGAGTCCTGACCTCAACCCAATGGAACACCTATTCTGGTGTGTGTGAAGGCAGAATACTTTTGGTAATATAGTGTATGTACATGTAAAGGCATGGAGGTCTCAAAATAAAGCATTTTGCTAATGATAAATGACTAGGGAAGGAAAATGACTATTGTGGTCCAGTGTGTCTGACTATTTTACTGGCATTGTGTAATATCTTGCAACCCTCTGTAACTTAAGAGGAGTATTTTAACTTAATGTTGTTAAAACATTTTCTCTCAATTTCATTTGAGGTATTTTTTACTCAAATCCATATTTTATGTGTTAAAAATGCCTCAGATGAAGCTCAGAAAACTACTAAGTGAGCATAGATTATTTTTGACACCATTACAGTTGAAAACATACATCCAAATTTATTGTTACAAGGAATCTCAGTTCTCTATGACTCAGTTCAATTCAGTTTTATTCATTGTAACGTTGGACCCAAGAAACATACGCTGGGGCGAATATGATGACAGCAGAACTTTTATTTAATACTGTGGTTTTTACTGGGACACAGACACTCCCGCTCTCTCTCTGCTGTCACGTCCGCTCTCCTCCTCCGACTGTCACTGCCAACATATAAAGAGACGCAATCACTGTCAGATCCCAGCACACCTGTTCACCCCGCCCCTGCGCCGGCCCGGGAGCTCACTGCGTCACCCCTCCTCTGCAGCTGGCCAGAGACCACACCCACGCCACATTCATATAGCGCCAAATCTACAGTCACTTCAAGGCGTGTTTTATATAACAAGTAAATACAGTAATGACGAGAAAATCACAACAATCAGATTAGAAGGCATCATCAGTTATTCAGTATCAAGAGCCAAAAACACACACTCACACATCTGCTGACCGTGCACAAGTTGTCAGAAATAACCCTCATGTTGTGTTCCAGTCAAATTTCACTGATTTAAAAGTTTTATCTCTGAAAAATGTAATTAATGTGATTAGACTGACCTAAGATTGCATGACTTTGTCTACAAAAAGGATTTCAACACACAAAAAAATGTAAATGTTGTGGGTTTTATTGAATATTTGTACACTCCGAGTGTTTCCGGTCAACAATGACGGATCGTTAGAAATTAATGGAGGAGATAACAATTAGTGTAAATAACTTGACCCACTGGTCAGATGGACATATGCGCACACGCAAGAATGGCTGCATGTGCACCCACATATGTGCACATACACACATATAGACACCTTGGGTTCCCTGGCAACCACTGCGGAAGTCTATGCCCACTAGATGCTGTCTTCTATGAGAACAACTCCTGTATTGGCAGTTCTCATATACAGTTGCAACATTGTTTCAATAGCATTGAACTTTTCTCGTAGCCTTAGTGTATAATGCTTTTTTGAGGCCTTGCTCACTTGTACTGTGCGGCTGCATCATGGCAGAACAATATACCCTAAACGAGGCTCTTGAATCCACATTTGATCACCACATTAGTGAGGAGCAGAGAAGCCAGGAAACTGACAGTGAGGATGAATTAGAAGAGAAAGAATCAGTAGCTGAAGACTGCGAGGAATATAATCCAGACCACGAAATGACTGATGAGGATGGATCCAGAGATGAAGAGGATGGCCACGCTAAGCCTACTGTCACATTCAAGTCAAAGAATGGGAACTTATCCCCACCTGAGACTCAAGGTTTTCAGCTGAAAATGTCATAAGGATGACCACAAAATCGAAAACTATTGGCCAATATTCTTGAAAAAAAACAAGCAAACTTTGTGGTTCTGAAATCATCATCATCTGTCTGTTAAGACGGACAGAAGATGATGATTTACTCTCTTTGTCAGGAGATGTTAGAAGCCAGTGTAGTTTGGGGATCATTTCTTCCATACAGAAGTATATCATATTGCTGGTCAAAAGTGGCCGAGAACACAATAGGCACTTTATGTGTCTGTATAAAAGTTTTAAATAGTTTCAAAGGAAATGTTCATGGTAACATTGAACCAAACTAGTCTTTGATAAACAGTATACTACGCTTCAGCTGATTATTTCTTATAGTCAAAAAAAATTACGTTTTTTAGAACTCAAATTCAAGGCCTATAAGCCCAGATCAGTGAGACATGCAGGTCATTAAATACAAGTTCAAAGACTGTAATATTCTAACATAACAAGTAGTGATAATATAGCTATAAGTATAGTTTTTATGGTGAGTCTTAATGGAACAATCTTTTTTCTGGGAACACAAAATTCGTTAATACAAAATTAATACAACATGAATGTTGTTTTACATTATGCCCTGTACAAATTTGTTATCACTAGCTGCTGTTGCCTGTAACAAACTCCTGCTAACGCTTAAGTGGCTACTGGACAGGCAGGTATGCTGCTCCATGCAGTCTCAAATTGTGATTAAGTAAAAATAGCTTTTTATGGTGCTCAAATTTTAATTGGAATTTCTTTCTTTCCAAGCTTTTCAAGCTTCTTCGAACCAGTGCATTTACCACTGTCATTGTGATATTTAGAGGCTCTGTTACCCATTGGCACGTTAGTTACATTTTTTCCCAGGTAGAGTATTATAGATGAATCATGAATTATTAGCCTGTTGCTACCTGTTGTTTTATATTCAATGCAAACAACTACAAACTGTTTATATAGATTGTAAAGCAGAGAACTTGTGAGCATTTGACAATTTAATGACAGCATTTTATGGTTCGCTTTTTAAATAGCTGGGCAAGCAGGATTAATTGGGACTATGTCATCTCTCTCAGTGAGAATGATGAAAGTTCAAATACGAACTTCTATTAAAAGGTAACAGCAGGAACTGCAAGCAGTGCATTTCAAAAGAAATGAATGTATGATCTTAGAAATATAGATTTCAATTACTCTAAATACAAGAAGCTGCCACCTAAAGTAAAACAAAAAGAATTGCATATCAGTGTCCTCAAAAAATCTGAATGATATTCTGGACTGTCTCAACATCAACCTGTCCAGTAAGACAGCACAACATGAGACTTGAGATGGCAAAGGCCTTGGTTATTTGGCAACGATGACTGTGGAGAGCAAAACAATTCTAGCACTTGACAGCATTCATTCAGAATGATTAAAATGTTAAAAGTGAGTGAAATCCATATGTAGAAAATGCTGCAATGGACTGAACGATTCCCTACATTCAACTATGCAGACAAAACACACCTTCTGCTGTTTGGCTAACTTAGACTCAACTTAAAGAGCAAAACTACTGACTTTAAATGAACTAGAAGGAGGTGAAGATTGGTAACAACACAGGGCAGTGCTTCTCACAGCAAAGGTGGGGAAAATGTTTGCACTCCCTGGTGCATGTCTCCACGTGAAGTGTTTACGCATACACTAGTGCAAAATCACTAAGGTATGAAATGTATAATAGAACTGGGACACAGTACAAATGTTTCCTGCTTTTCTTAGCGTATCAGCACTGTTGATATTCACACTCATAATGCCTGTTAATGATCTTGAACACCCACTGTTCAGCACATCCAGCTCTGAGCTTGTTGGCATTGTCACTGAATCCACTGCAGGGCCTTGATGTTTGCCCCCACATGCTCCTCTTCAAGTCTTCCTTTTATTCCTTTCCCCGTTTACAGCAAATCCTTCATTTCTGACCAGTGGGTGTTGGAATTCTTCTCATGTCAGGCAGCGTGGGTCAGCTTGGCTCGCTCTAATGTGTTTCATTTAGTTTAATGTAATCTGTGGGTGTCAGGGAAATGCTGTAAATGTGCATGTGTGCTTTATGATCCTCCACCTTTGTCTCCAGCAGCAGGCAGAGTGTGGCAAACAAAGAAGCTGCCTGTCCCTTTCAGCTGTCTGGGTGAATCTGTTTGTACACCTGACACAGATTTCCCCTCATTACCCCAGCGTACACACAAACATCTTTTCAGTGCTCCAGGGGGTCACTGCTGGTGATTCTCTCACTGTCAGTTCAAATGACCTGCTATTTTGCTTTTACACCTCCAGTTTATGAGACCTCGGCAGCAACAGTATTTAACTGTGCCACTTCTGTCATACACTGGTTTTTAAAGGGTCTCTGCACTTTATGTTTTGGGAAAGGATATGTCTTATCTGTTCTGCATGCAAAGCAAGTGCTATAACAAGAGCCATACACAAATGAGGCAGAGACAGATGAGAGTGAGAGTCACAGAAGAGGTCTGGGTGTAGCACCCAAAGATGGGAGGTTGTCCTTGTGACTGTTTTAGAACTCAGATAAGGAGTATTTGCTCTCTGCTGTAATCTCGTCGAGGACTGCTCTATTGGTTTGAGTTCTGGTGACTGTGAAGGCTATTTGACTACAGTGAACTCAGTCGTGTTTAACAAACCACTTTGAGGTCGTTTGAGCTTTGTGACACTTCATGTTGCTACAGAAGCAGAAGTAGCCATCACAAGATTGGTACAAAGTGGTAATTAAAGGATAGTCATTGTCAACAACATTTAGGTAGCGTGTGGCATTTATTTGAATGATTCTTACCTTGGAATTAAGGACCCTAAGTAAATATCCTATAAGTAAATATATAAGATAAGTAAATATCTATAACGATGAACTTGTCTATTAAAATTTGACGGGATGTGTGTGAGGTCCAAATGACTTAGACTCAGGTGGAGCGCAGGATCTATCCAGAGGAGAACTTTGTTATTACAAACTATTCTACCATGTAAACCTGAAATCTTTGTCTAACAGCTCATCTTTGTGATGTGTAGAAGAGCTCCAAACATTACTTCACAGAAGATACTGAGCCACTGGTGTGTTAAAGAAGATACTGTTGTGTCAAATGTGTAATCGCTGTTGTTTTTTTTCTGCTGTGTGTGGCCACAGGTACATACTAAAGTCTAAGACAATACATTCACTTAAGTAGCTGCAGTTTTATGGGTATTGCAAAATGGAATGTATGGCTATGATAGAGAGAAGTTAAAATAAACTACATGAAAATTACTCTCTGTGCACTGCTGAGAAAAAAAGACGTTGTAATTATGATACAGTCTTCATATAGAATTGAAACTGGCATGCAACTTGATGTCATCCATGTTTTGGCGGTGGCTGATGGTCATTCCATTCCTGAATGTAAATTCATGTCTGCTCTTTGTGATGACCTGGCTAAGGGGGTTGAGTTTTTGAGACCTACATCATGAGTGCATTTTTCCTCCCCAGTAACATAAAGAAATTGCACAATACATTTTTAAGCAATAAACTGAAAAAAATGTTGAAAATATGATACAAATTAAAATTCATATATGTAAATTAATATTTAATTTTTTTTAATTGCCAAAAGGTTCAACAGGCATTCCATTTTCATAACTTTGAATTTTTTGCAAATTAATTCATGGTTGAGGCTTTAAAAGGTTAAGAAAATTGATGAATGGGTAAAGTGGAAAAATATATTTTAGCAGCTGAGGTTAATTTCTATGTTGGGAGTGTATTTAAGTAACTTTAGTCATGATTTGGTTATGATACTTTTCTAAATCATCAGACTGGTGCTTCTTGAACTGACTGGTATCTTTATAGCAAGGTCTGCCTGCCTCTGCTGGACCACTTGATGTTCAGGCAGCCTGCCTGCTTGACTCTCTGCTTAGCTGTCTACCTGCCTGTCCTGCTGTAAGTCTGTCTGTCGGCAGAACTGTCTGACTACGGCATGAATAATGCTGAGCCATGGTGCCCTGCTGCCTTGACAACCAATGGAGAGTGGGGAGAGGACAAGAAGAAGGGGGTCTGTGTGGGTAGAGAGCAAATATAGAAGGGAGGGGGGTGTGTGTGGGCACGAGACGGGGGGCCGGGCATATGCTGGAGGGATCTGATCAAGTAAAGAGAAAGCAATAGAAAGATTTGAAGAAAAGCAAGAAAATGAGCTGCAAAGCAAAACCTAACAAACTGTTGAAAAAGGAGAATAAGACTGAGAAACAAGTAAGAAAGGTAGCTCAGCAGTTTTGGATGCAGCCTACAGGAGCAGATGCAGCCTGTTTCACACTGTCACCAGAGTGTTGCATCATGGGATCAGGACCATGGGGACATTTACACTGTGGGATGACATCACCCGTTGCCGAGTCAGACCTCGTCTGCTTGGCTCTGTCTGACTACCCTAAAAGATGCTGCTTCTTTCAGTTTTTGCTCTCCTCTAGCAGACGGTCTGCCTTTCTGTCTGACCGCCCATCGCAAAGGAAGTGAAAAGACAAAGAGCCAGATCGACAGATGAACAGAGCGCCATATAGGGAGAGAGGGAAAAAAGACGCCGATGCTAGTGGAGAGTTTTGGCCTTGTCTGCCAGCATGATATAGCAATCTGAAAAAGGAACAAGGGAGGAGGAAGGGTGGAAAGATTTGGTTTTAGTTCAGTCAAAAAGTGTGTATTAGTGTGTGTGTCTGCCATCTATGTCCTACCTTCCCTTTTCTTCTTGATCTGCTATTTCTCTTGGTACACTGACTGGCTGGTTACACAAAAAATAGATACCAAGCAAGAAGAGTATTGTACCGTCATCTCCATTTTTACTAAAATAGCATCCATCATGTATTCTTTAAACATGCAAAATCGACACCAGAGGGTGACAATCGTCCTTCTTAACTTGGTTATTTCTATGTATGTGGTTACATTCTTATGGCTTTTGTCTTTTCTAATCTTGTCTTCACCTGATCCTGTTACTGATGCACTCAGTGCTATAATCACTCATTGCATTATATTATGTAGAGCCTCTGTCCAAAGCAGCTCTACCTCTCAGTTCTGTGCTATAAATGTGTTTTATTTATTGAATTTAAGCCAAGCAAATCAACATGATGTTCAGTCAGAAAGGCTTCTTAAATTTCCAAATCAACTGCTCCCCCATGATATTATGAACCTGTAATTATCCAACACCACTTTTAAAATCCCTGGATAGGTGTTAATATAATTTTAGCCACTTAAATTGAGAAAATAATCAGGTATCATCATCTGTGCTCATATGGCATTTATCATTTCCAGTCTTTTGTTTACGCAATCCACTAGTTTTGCTTCCCACCCTTAATTTCCCATGTGAATATTCCAGAAATTCTATCAGTGCACCATGTTTATTTAAATACATCACACAACTTTATGCTAAACTGATTTCATCGTTTTTTATTTAGCTTACACACAGCCCTATTTCTGCTGAATATGTAATGACTGCACAAATACAATTTCAAATGAACAAATATTAATATCAATATAAATCTGGCCTGTGCTGGAATTGGCAATTATTCATTTCTATTGTTTCTATAGTCCTGTTACCTTCACTCTATTGTGTCTATCCTAATATTCTGAATATTCTAATATTCATTCTCCTGATTAGCTCCAGTTTAACTACTATGGAGGATTTATCCACTGTAGGCAAAATAAAAGCAGAGTTATGATTTGTAGCCAGAACCTGTTACTCAACCCTACTTGGATAACAAGCTAAAGATTTCAACGGTTTGGAGCTAACGACATAATTTCAAGGTTACCAAGGGTTTAAGACTTAAGCCACCTTAGACGTGTTAAAAACTGCCGTTCCTCTAATGGCCACAAACAATAAAATAAACTTTCATCATTCATACGAAAATCTATAGGTGTGTTGAGTCAGGCTGCCAGGTTTCATCTCAGCTAATAATGGTACTGAACTATGTTAAAGTGGGGTTAGCGGCTCAGCAAAGTGCACACTTTTTTAAAAACTGCACTGAAACAAACTTGTTCCCCCCATATTATAGTCATAATCCTTCAGACTTCTCTGACATCATTTGGCACCTGAATACTTTTTTCAGTGTTTTTTGCTTTAAATGATGGACACATGGTCTCAGTAGGGTGTTGTCAATAACTGATGAAAATCAGGCTAATTGCTACTGCTACTTCTGCTTGACTGATGCAGTGTGCAACAAACTGAGTTCACACAGGTGGAGCAATGCTTTGATTTTGCGATACAGGCTCAGTTGATGCCGGCAAAGGGAGTCAATCCTCTCTAAATAGTAATGACTTCACTGGTTCATTGGTGAATCAGACAGGAAATAACTGAGCTGGAAAGTCTGGAACAGGGAAACCAAGCTTGAGTTGGAGTTCACATGACTCACAGCACACAGCACTAAGACCAAGACAGTCGATGTAAATCCAATGTGCAAGATCCTTCAAAGCCCTGATCAAACCAGTATTTGTGATGTTAACTACAGCACGGTGTCTAGTCAATGGTGTTTAAGCTTGGTCTTACCCCTGGAGATGCTTGTTCACTTAGAAGAAATGTACTTAGCAGGGGTCTCCTGAACTTCTTTTGTTCTAGATACATAACTTATCTGGGAATCTGCTTTTCTCAACTGGGAACTGCATAAATGTTTCTAAAATGAGTTCTTGTGTGTTAACTGGTAATGCATTCTAGACTTTTTATAAAAGTTTTTTTTCTTCTGGTTGACCTGGTTTGATGAAAAAGAATGTTTCTCAAAATGGGGCCTGAATTTAAACATTACAAGATTATAGAAATGTATAGAACTGGACTTTTTGCCATTAAAAAGCAGCTGAATTATTTTGGCTGAAAATTCATATAGATATTAAAGTTTTAGAAAGTGATTTTTTTTTATTTTTATAATAAGGTAGATTCTTTAATGTCTTAGGACCTGGCATCCACATATGTGGACATCACATTTTGGGTTGTCTAGACCAAAATACTAAATTTTGCTCTACAAGGGCCTGATATCCACTTATGAGGACATTATACAGGGATATTATACTGCCACTGTTCTATCGAAGTTTAAAACGAACGTCCTCATATGTGGATCTCATTTTAGTCAAAAGCAAAAATCAGGTAAAAAATAAAAATCGGGTAATTCTTTGTTTTTACATTCATGAGGTCCAAATCAGCCCAAATAGCAAAGAGAAATTAAGAATGCATGCCATGAAAGAGTTCAGGTCTTAGGAGGTTAAATCTATAAAGGCAGCTTATGTAGAGGATTTAAAAGAATCGTCTTCAGTTTGCAAATTCTGAACACATTTTAATGACCTTTTTTTTTTTAAATTTGGTACAAATGTTTGTTGAAGCCAAAGGTAAACAACATTGTGATCTTACAGCCTTTCCATTTTTGTAAATGTCTTAGGAACATCTAGAGGGAATTTCATCACATCTGGTGCAAATTTGCACATGAATGTAAAGATGATGAGAAGACGACAACATTTTGGCAGATGGTGGTCAAAGGTTTAGGTCATTGGCGTCACAGACAACACTTTTTTGAGCCATAAGTCAAGAATTCATTATGTACTTGAGCCAAGACACTATATTCAAAAGAAGAATGCTATTTACATCTGCAGACATTTATATTTGGTGGCATAGATTTGTTCTTCTTCTGACATCTTCAGCCTTCCATATTCATACATGGAAAATGGAAGATAATGAGAACATCTGTAAGACCCAGTACATAACACCAGGCATCGATGACAGAAGATATGAAACAAAAAAGCTGGACACAAAAGGATCTTTCCTTTTGGGACCTGCGATGGAGATGGGTTACAAATCAGTTTTCAGATGCACAGCAAGAAAAAAAAACTGTATGAGCATCTTACATAATTTGCCAAATGTATACAGAGGATATCAGCTGAGCCGTCAGCTTGTGTGGACTGCCAATAAGATCAGTTGATCTACCAGGATTAGAGCTGGACTTGACTCGATTAATGTCAGAATTTTACTTAAATTACTAAAAGAATGACACTTTACAGCTGTATTGTAAATGTTGCCATATTTTCAAAAACCCAGTGTTGAAAAAGTAAGGGAACAAAAGGATTACTGCTTAGTTACGTTGTGCATTCTAATGATAGTTGTTGCAGTGATGTGGGGGATGACACACTGTGTGCGTCTTCCCTGCGCCCTCAGAAAAGGCTTATGCATAATATATACAAAAGTGTCGTGCCATATTACGCAACCACCGTGTGTGTGTGTGTGTGTGTGTGTGTGTGTTTGTGTAAAAGTGTGTGTGCTCTCAGAGACCCCACTCAGCCAACATCTATGTTTAGCAATCTATTCATGTCTACAGTTAAATTGTGCTTTCCACTCTAGTTATTACAGTGTCAGACAAAATGTGAAAGCACCAATAGCCATGGATGATAAGCACAGAAATAGAGCAAGTAGTCAGCAAATTGTCAGACACACACACACACACACACACCTTAATAAACTACATATGACAATGCCTAAATCCCAACAAAATATTTTAGGCACATGGACCAACGCCCCAATCTTTCTCTCCTGTCTTGTCTCTTAATTTCTTTATTTCTTGCTTCAGTTGCTTTGCACTGAAACCTGGCAGATTAGATCTCATCCATCTTTGTCTCAGGTTGCTGCTACAGTTTCTATCTTGACAGCAAATGTGCACGTTGCTACCTTTTCCTTTAAAAGAAAAAAAGTCTAACCATGTGCTCAGTCTGTGATAGATTGTACAGTAGTGACACTCTGACACCAGGAAACGTGTCAGGGAGATATACAATACTGTTCTGTCTCTTTCTAAATCGGTACACACACAATCTCACACAGAAGACCAATTAAATCTGTAAAACACAAGATTGAACACTGCACATTTACAGCACAAGCAAGCAGAAGAAAACACAGTTCGAATCCACCACCATCCTCCACCGTCTGGGGAGCACAGCTGGACATAATCACAGACAGACGAGACAGGAGAAGCAAAACTGAATATGATGAGACTGAAACGAAGACACATAAAGCCAAAGAGCGTGGAAAGAAAAGCGTCTGGACTTCTTTAAGTTTCTTAAAGATGTTTCACCTTCAAGAAAAGCTCCTTAGACTACAGCGACCTGGATGACTGAGAACCTTCACAGACACAAGACACATGAACTTAACAGGCAAAAGTAAACCACAAAGACAGGACTGACTAAACACAGGAGGTAACACAGAAACACAGGCTAGGCATGGAAATATAGGAGGACAGGAAAAACTAAAAACCTAACAAGATCAAAATCAAAAGACCAAAATGAGAACATAACCTAAGTAACAATATATCCAAACTGAAAACTACAACAATGTCGAACTGAAAACTGAGCAGAATGGTGGGTGCAAACCAAGGATCATGACACACTCAGTTACGTCAATCGGAGGTCACTAAAAATAATATTGAATTTCATGCTTTGCCAAAGTAATGTTGGACTCTGACTGTCCAGCATTGATATTTTGTTGTGTTTCATGAGTACTATCCCATTGGTAGTGGCAACTGTTTCTCACTCTCACAGCTAGGGAGTACAAGAGACAGCTAAACTAAATCAGAGGGAAAAGAGACAAGGGAAGTCCACGGATTCAATAACACAGGATCAAACAAATCAGGACTGTTGCAGATGCAGATCATTTGCTCTGTGCTTTTTTGTGTGTGTGCTGGACACAGAGTGATTTAAGAGTAAATCATTGCAGCTTTCTATTCATGTTAACACTTAAGAATGAAGATATGATATTGTCTGACATATCAGTCCTTCCTTCATTTTTATTTTTTGTCTTTTTAACAAGATAATAGTGAAAGGCAGTGGAAAATACTGCAAAACTAAAGGTTAAAGTAAGCGTTTTCAAAATCAGCAGTTCTTTCAATCATCAGCCATTAATGGGTTTTTACATTGTCTGCCAAGCTTAAAAATGTTTTCTGTTACTTTGGGAATTTGTTTTCATTTTTGCATCTGATTGCAAATGTGCTTGAACAAGTGCCTGAAAACATAACTGTATATGTTTTATGTATATGGAGCCATCGGAGGGGTATGCTATGCAAATAGGCCACTATTTGCGATCGGTGGTTGGGAAATTAAATGGGGAGCTGCGTGCTGATGGTTGGGGACAGTGCAACCATCAGCACACATCTCCCATCATCGTCCTCCCTTCCTGTGCTGTCTGCCCATCCTTCGTCCCTCTTCATTTCTCCTTTGTTTGGCGAGAGGCAGTTTTAGTTCCTGTATCATTAATAGTGATCCATCTGCCAGGCTGTAAACACACACACAGTACAGAGAATAACATTGTGCTGTGTGTATCCAGCATATGTCATCTGTAACACAACCACCCACCCATACACACACACACACACAAACACACATTAATGATATATATGTGCGTACTGCATTACAGAGAATCCATTCAATTCCCTCAATTCACACAAGGTCCCTTCATCCGCCTTCATTTCTACCTCTCTTGTGATGGACAGATGAGACAGACAAGTTTATGGAAAGATAGATGACTGGGTCAGTGATAGTAGATGGGAGTTGCTTGCCTCGTCAAGTAGGACACTGGGCCAGACAAAGCAGCTGTCATTCCTGGCAGAGATTACTGTGGGGATGATGGGGGTCTGGATCATAATAATGGTCACCCATCATGGTGTTAATAAAATTATAATTATTATAAACAAAAAAAAATGGAAACAAAGTTCTAAGAAAAATATGTGATGTAAGCATTTTTTTTCAGTGAAAGGACTTTGGGCAGTAGGTCAGCATCAGATGGTACTAGTCGAGGAATATGTCCATTTAGGTTCTGCTATAAAGCTCTATTACGTGATAGCCTAATGGTGTAATTAGACCGAAAGAAAATGTTGTTTTCTCACAACACATAGCTAAGTAAGTCATACAAAATCTGTGCACACACTGTCTGACGTAAAAAAGGAAGTCTTCTGTCCTGTTTTCTGCATATGGTCTCTCTATTCTTCTCTTTTGTGTCTTCTTTCCCTCCTCTTTTGGGATTTCTGTGGTTCTCCCTGATATCACATTTGCTTTATATTGAGACAGAAAAAAAAGAGAGAGTGTGAATATTTGAATGAATCAAAACTTTTACTTAACTCCAGCTATTGGAACTATACTGGAATGAAGTAGTTCTCCATTTCTATGTTGGGTAATATTTTTGAGCTGCAAGTGTTCCAGAAACGCTGTATCACCTGTACATGCACATATAATGAGGGGTAAAACTTCACTAATGTTTGGTCTAAACACAGCATTAATACTCTGTTTCGCTTTCAGAGACCCCTTTCCCACAACATATCGCCATTCATTGTTAATATAAAAATACCAAGCACTTTTAGAATCTTAAAATATGAACAAAAGGATCCCTAGAGATTATGCTTGAACTAATAATCATGGAAATCCATACTATCCTTCTTGGTGGGTGGGTGTTTTGGTGCAGGTGTGTGTGTGTGTGTGTGTGTGTGTGTGTGTGTGTGTGTGTGTGTGTGTGTGTGTGTAGTAATGTAATTATTACAGGCCTCATGTATGTTTGCATATCTCTAGCATTCCCTAATTCATGGTTAAGCTTCCATATTATTATCTGTAACTGTACTTACCTCACCATAGGAGGTTTGCTTCACATTGCAAATAGCAGTTAAACAGGCTAGTTAAACAAGCCCAGTGATCAAATAAACTAAAGCTCTATCACTGCAGCAGAAAAGGCCCTTATGATGAAAAAGTGTGTACTTGCCACTATTTGGGAAAGGGGATAACCAAAAATTCACCAAAGCTAGTGTAAAGAGACTTTAAAGGAGTTTATGAAGATGTGTGGACTTAGTCAGCTAGTACCTTTGGAGAGGACAAGCATTGTTGCCTATCCTACAAGAGGATAGTTGCTAATGTGGATACATAATCTTTAGGTATATTATGCAAACATACAATCTCCCACATTGTAATCTCCGTTGCAGTGTATTTCCATCTTATTCACACTGCTACTGACAATTTCCAAAACCATGCATAAGTGATTTTAATTTGTTTTGGGGGGGGGGTTGTCCTTATATTTTGCTCCTGTTTGAATTAATCTCATAATGCTATAAACATGAACTAGAAACAAAACTTACTTGATATGTATATTTCACCAAGGTCATTATTTAGTGCCAACTATGCTTATTGCTCACTGTGAAATCAAAAACATATTTGACTTGTGAAAAGTCAACAACATGTTGAGTCTACATGCATCCAGCAGAACTGTATTTATTAACAGTCTATGTGGCAACCACTAGCTAATTCAGTTAGCATTAGCAAGCAAACATTAATATGAGAAGTGAGCTACTGGCTGCTCACACCAAAGCAGTTGCTCTTTTCTTTTAGCCAGACTCAGCAGTTTATTCACCATACAATTAACAGTAACTTAAAAGACACTACTAAAAAGCATGTATTTCTAATTTCCAAGTAAAGTTAAAGAATTTATCTAAGTTCAGTATTGTTAGTATTAAGTAACAGTAAGGAAAATATGTAATAGCGTATATTTAATATTTACTGGATTACTAATTTGACATATGTTTTTAAAAATCCTAATCTTCCTGTTTCTAGTTAATTTGCAGAAATAAATAAAGCAAGCACTGGCTCTCAGTCTTGGTTTGACTGGTAGTTATCATGCAGCATGTTATGTCATACCAAACAGCTGTCGGTGCTGTATGTGTTTTAGCGGCAACAGAAGTTGGTAACATGTAGTCACACAGACTCAGGCGAAGGTTAGAAACTTAGTGGAAAACCACCATATTTGTAACTTGCTCTTCATAGGCTGAGGTAATTTTCCTACTGGTTTTGAAATTCGGCTTCTGAGCTTGCGCAGAGCGCTTTGTCAGCGGTGTATAGAGGACAGAAACGGGCTAACCACTCTTCGAGTAATAAAGGGACGATTAATTATTCGTCAAATCGGCAGGGACGATAAAAAAATTGGATTTCCTACATGGATTAGATAATGGCAATGAATAAACGAGGGATATTATTATATGTAACATTAAAGAGCAGTTTATTTACACTAAGTTTTATGTGAATATTTGGTGATATTTTTGTCCTCCCCTGCATGTCGTGTAGGAGTGGGTTTTCCCAGCCGTTGTCTGGCTCTGCCTCCGCCAGCCTCCTCCTGTCAGTGCGTTTCTTAAAATGAAACTAGCGAGACGGTGGCACCTGCGGAGGAGAGGCAGAGGGGGTTGTATGTAGAGCTGGTATCTACTTACCCACCGTTTAAAGGAAGTCTTTATGTGCATATATATGTAGACAGATAGATGCACACACATACATACAGGAGCCTTCATGAAGTTCCCCGAGTTGTTAACAATATTAACATGTCCGAGGGAGCAGTCGCAGCCCGGTGCTTGCTGTATACGTTTCGTTTATTCATTTAATCCTGAAGCAGGAATTCAGATAGAAGACTTAGAAGTAAACAGATAGATTAACATAGAGGCATATGACAGGAGCACACGATGATTGTTTCTTTTTTTCTTTTTTAAGTACGCCGGTCATTTTTACTTTAATAGCGTTTTTCTAATACAAAGACTGCCTGGTTAAGCTACAAGAAAGCAATGTATAACACAGTCTGGACGACCAAAAAAGCCGGCGAGGAAGGAGACTGGAGGGACGTGATGATGCCCTACTCCACAGAGCTGATATTTTATCTGGAAATGGACCAACCACCAGGTAAGCTTCAGGCCGGTGATAGCGGGGAAATGGCTAGTTGGACTGGAGTTAATTAGCTGGAGTGATGTGTGTTTAGGAGCTGTGTGCTTTGGTGTTTGGTGAAATTTGCAGAGAAGCTTTCAGATTTCACGTTTTGCTCCTGTTCGTACCGGTCAGGCAGTTATGGCTTTGTTTTATTAGGACTTCGCGGGCTTCTGGGCAGTCGTGATGTTTTAGGCACACTCGCTACATTTGTGACAGCGTACATAAACTTAGCGCTGTCTGTAGCTGAGAAGCAGGTAATTCGGGGACGAAGGAAATAAAATGGCAGTTTACAGCAGCAGTGACAGCGCTTTAAACGCCTTGGACTCTTTGTTTCTCGCTGTCCGGTGCACTCGCCACAGCTGATCTTTTGTACATTAAGATACAGATTTGCGTGATGACACAGTAGCTGCAGTCTCACTGTGGAGACAATAAGTCCCGTGTAGTCCGTACACTGAAGCATCCCCACTTCTTCTCTGCGTCTGATGGCTTTGCAAGAGGCCTATGAGATGATAAAATAGGAGCCAAGGTGACTGTATCTGCTGCTTAACCCATTTTAATTTAACTGTTGGAGAATTTGGCTTATGAGACCACCGGGTAAATGTTGTACCATCCCGAGATTTGGTATTATTCCGCACTTGAAGTTTGCATTAAACCATTCCGACTGAATCATTCCAAAATCAGCTGTGCCGTGACCGGGGAATGGGGAGAGGGGGGATGGGACAAGCAAGAAACCAAGAAAATTAATAAAACCTGGAATAAAACCGTCCTGAATATCTCCGAATAATAACGCTCTTCACTTGGACACATATAGAAGTCTTTGTGCCCATTTCTAGCCAACTGTCACCCACAATTGAATAAGTTTCATTCATTCATTCCTCGGCAATTGTGCCAGTGTCATTCGACTCGCTCCTCTTCTTCCCTGCTTTTCTCCCCTCCTCAATGGATCATGGCGCAGATGTGGGACGTTGTGTTGTTTCCAGGAGGCGCTGTTGAATTGCCTTGTAGCTCTTTCGGGTTTTTTTCCGTCTCCTTTCTTTTCCCTCCATGTATCTATTAAGATGCACTATACTCCGCAGCAACCTCACAGTGCCGTGTTGTGTCTATCTGTAGCATGCTGCAGAGTATTTGGGCTTAGAGCTCACTAGCATTTTACCACGGGATGCTTGAATATGCAACATATTTTAAGCTTGTGCTGGGTAAAAGTATTGTTTCAGCTACGTTTTCTCGTTAGACCTTGTATTTTGAAGTGCAGTCGGTAATCCTTTGTTGCTGCTGCTCAGTGCATTACGGATGCAGATGCAAAATTCTGGCCATTTAATGGTGATTCACACATTTAACTGGTCACTGGACCTTGGCTTTTATCGTGCCTAGTGCCATTTCTTTAGGGGTTTGTCATGGCACAAAAAATAACAGATTTTTGCTTTGCTCAGCAGACTGTTTCTATCTGACAAAATGTAGTGAACAAGAATGTTTTGGACCATAACAAACATTGTGTTGGCAATGTGAAACCTTCAGAACAGCATTTGTATATATGAGTGTTTTTATAGACTGATTTGGTGTTTATAGAGGACAAATAATCCTCTGTTCGTATGCGAGTAGCTTCACTGTTTCTGTTGGTTTTAGGTTGTACAGTACTCAGATTCTTACAGCTCTTTTGTCCAAATGAGCACATCCTGTCATTAGCTAAACCTCTAAGTCTTTCTCACTCCCAACTCATATTTGTTTTGCTGTGTGCAGATTGCATGCGTGTCTTTGTCTTAACACACCTGATGTGTAATCAGATGACACACATGCCCACAGATGTTCATTACATTTGTATGTTTATTACACTGGAATTGAAATGTGAACGCCTCACTGATATCTACAGTGTGTGAATTCCTGTGTGTGTACAGTAGTACTTGTGGTGTGATTAGCACAGGTGGAGTGTCACTGCCACCCCCAGGGGAGGGCAAGGCCTCCGTATCCACTGGCAACTTGGTGTGTGTGAAGCGACACTCTGTGGATGTGGGGTGAATGATGAGTCTCGTGTTTCAATGGAAAATCACCAGGACATTGTTGCCAAAGGACCATACCAGAGTGCTTTTTGCATGTCTAGGTTCATTTGCAGTACAATGCAGTATTATACATTCCAGCTCCTCTTTCTTCCCCGTAGTTTTTATTCATGTGTACACAGAATAAAAGAAAAAGACCCCTTTGCCAAGACGACAAATCACATTATTTTTATTCATATTGGTCCTTTTCTTTATTTGTGCAGTCTGGATGCTTCCTTGCACGTGTTAAAAAAGTTCTTCCTCCCCACTTTTACCAAGTGCTTCTCATAGGGGGATTGTCTGATTGTTGTTCTCACTCTGATATTGTGGCCTCTTTACTTCATATAAAGCATAATTAGATTTCTGTCAGCTGGTGCTGTATAAATAAAATTTAATTTGTTTTGTGTTGAAATGTGAGTCAGTGGAAAGATGCAAAATTATTTTTCAAGTAAATAAATTGCAGCGTTGTTATAAAACTAAACGTCAGTATGAGGACCTATTCTGTGATAGGACAGAGATGTCTTCTGCTAATTTTCCACCAGTGTAACTTTCCAGGCATAGCCCAGTAGAATGTGTAGAGATGTAGAATGTCCAGCACCTATGGTTTTGTCTGCATTTTAAGCCTTTTTTGAAACTAATTCTGGTTGGAGAAGCTGGAAGCTCATTCTGGTTCCAGTTTTTCCCAGTAGGAGAAGCTGGAATAAGAATCAGTTTTCAACAAGGCTTGAATTTACTGGAAGGTTGGGAAGTTTTGTTTTTATTCTTAGTTTAGGGTTAGTGAATGAATATACAAATTCAGTTGGCAGTCACAGTAGAAACTTGTTGATTTAGAGGTGCTGCATTGTTGTGTGTGTGATTGCATGGTGTGATGGACTTGATCTACCACAAGCCTACTCAACCTTCCTCCCTGCCTCCCTCATTTCTTTCTTTCTTTGAGCTTTGCACGCCTTCCCTCGGGGCTGTCCTCTGATTGGATGAGGGGGCGTGCCTCCGTGCAGGGATTAGCTGGGGCATCTTCTGTCTTTTAGAATGAGCTGTGCTCGCTCTTTTCTTCAGTCTGGCAGAGAGGAGAACAGGAGGAGGAGGAGGAGGTGGTGGTAGAGGAGGGAGGAGAGAGAGTGTGTGCAAGTAAGACGAGGAGAGTGAGTGACAGAAAAAAGGGAGGAGGGAAACAGCTGAGAGAAAACTGGAAACATGCATCTAACAGAGAGTGTGATGGAGAACGGTAAGAGAGGGAATGGGATTTCTTGTTTTTGTGTATTTCACTTTTTAGTCTCTTCAGCCTTCTTAGTTTTGCTTTTTTAAATGTAACCTTAGCTTTCTTTGTATCCATGTCTACTGATTTGCATTTTTATGCTGCCCTTTCTTTAGTGTTTTTCAGCTTTTCCCCTACACACAGAGCTCCTCCTTCTCTTTCATTGCTCCTGCAGCACCCATAACTTGCAGAGGATGTGAGCGGGCACTGGCATTCATTCATTATTTTGCTCTGTGTGCATTTGTATTTTAAAACTGGGTCACAATCAGTCGTCCAAATGAAAGTCCAACAACAGAATGTCACTTAAAGCAGATTTTTTTTTTCTGTGGTTCTTTAAAAAGTTATAATATTTTAATATTTAGAAATAGCTTTATCAAATTTAAATTTCTGTCAATCTGTCAACTTAAATGTTAATCAGTTTTACTACATCAGAAATCTGGATCCTCTTTAGATAGTCTGAAAGACCCCATTCATCTAACAGATGCGTACACTCACACTTACCTCATCCAGATGTAGAGCTGTGAAAATAAAGCAGATTGCTTCAGAACAACACATTCATGCTTCCTGCTTTGAGTTTTTAACTGTAGGCTGTGCATTAATTCCATTGTCGTGTATGAATTCCTGTGTCGGTACACATCTTTCAAACCTCAATTTTGCTGCCCTGTTTCTCTGATCAGCTGGCGTGTGCACTCCTGAACATGCCCCAAGACCCATGTTCTCTGAGTTCTTTGTCTCAAGTGAATTTATCATGTGTCTGTCCACTCTGACAGTTATTGTTTAGGAGAGCTGCAGCTTCTGTCAGCATGTACAATGACAACTGATATGGAAGTGTCTGTGCATATGTGAATGTGTGGCTGAGCACTGGTCCTTTGTTTGGTGAGGGGGAGGCTGCACCTACGGTCCCCTTTGTTCACCGTCCCTCTGGCTTCCTCTCAGGGACCTATGCAGTAGTTGTGACTAAGGGCTCAGCAGTTTCCGTTATATTGGTCATATTTTTTTAAGTTGGGTTTTTTGCAGTTTTGAACGTTTTCCAAATATTTCCATGTGGTTAAGACTGTTCTCCGATTAGTATAATTCTTGTTTATTTAGGACATAAGATCACATTTCCCACAAATTCTGATCATTGTCAGAAGGTTTGGATTTTCTACAGGTCTCTGGTCTTAATTTTTCTTATAGAACTTTGCAATCTGGAGCTTGTGTACTGCTTATTTTCTGTTGTGTCCATTGTCATAAAAAACTACCAGATACAGTATTGGAGTAATGAGAGACTTAAAGGTGCAGAAATTTTTTTAGTCATTAATTTGGTAGAAATGCATTTTGTAGTTGGTGTATTAAGACAGAAATTCGATTATCTCATTGTAACTTCAGTGTTTGAGGTGTTCAAGTAACATATGCAAAGTGGACACACGTAATGAAGTCAAGAAAAGACTCATTTTATTGGTAATGAGATTGCCTAACTGCAGCTGTGGTGATCCTTCTGTGCTTTTTACATGCTAAACTCTGTGTGGTCCACAACTGCAAGCACACATAGACTCTGATTTTCATGCTTTTTAAAATCAGTTACTTTTTTCTGTTTTTGCATTCTATTTCACTTGTGCATGTGTTTTTCAATGTAAACATAACATGAATTTCCACCCCATCTATCCTTGGAAGTGCACACGTGTAGCATTAGTCTGTAAAGTGCTGACTGAGGGGAACAGTGCAGCTGCAGGACGACAGTTTTGGCAACACTAACTGACTGCCATGGTGACATGAGAGAGAGGAGGGAGAAGAGTTGAATAGTCAGTGAGAAGGGAACAAAGAACAGGAGAGGAAGAGAGGCTACCAGTCTCTATTTAAGTGGTCTTACAATAAAGAGTGAAGAAAAAGTTTGTAGGATGTAAACTGTTCCTACTTTTTTTTTGTTCTTTGAAATGTAGTGTGTTTGTTTATTGGCATCCAAGCATTTGCATAGATGAGCACAAGCTGTCACTTCCCCTCTTTGTCCCCCCCACACACTTTGTAGTGAATTCTCACTACTATCATGTGACAATTAAAATATAACGTCAAAGTATTGTTTTCATTGTTTCATTGGTGGCTGTGGCTTTTTTTTTTTTTTTTGCACTTGTCAGCTAGATATACTAGCATGTCTGTAATTAGCATCAAATCAATTATTGCAGCGGTCCCCAACCTTTTTTGCACCATGGACCGGTTTATGCCCGACAATATTTTCATGGACCGGCCTTTAAGGTGTCGCGGATAAATACAACAAAATAAAACTAGTACCGGTACCGAAAAAATATTCATAACACACGTGAAAGGACCCAGGAAAACCGAGTAAACGATAAAAACGATAACAAAATAACGCTGAAAACCGATAAAAACCCTGAAAACCATACATTTCACACCTGAACCTCAACTCTCGCGGCCCGGTACCAAACGACTCACGGACCGGTACCGGTCCGAGGCCCGGGGGTTGGGGACCGCTGAATTATTGTGCATTTTGCTTGCTCTGCTCCCCCCAGTGGGCAAATGTTGTAGGTTTAAGTCCTCATAGTACTGGGAAAAATGTCTTCTTTTTTTTCCATAGACGATATGAATTAAACACATTAGTCACCCTCGACCTAGTGGTGAGTGATGTACCCTCAAAATCACAAAACTCACAATATTTCAAGAAAATTTGTGATGAACAATAGTTCTAATAATATTGAAAAAATGCTGAACAACGATTGTTGCAGCATTTATAAGCCCAAGTAAATTCAGAACATACCCAATGGTTCTTTTCCAGTGAGCTACTGTCATTGATGTAATACCTAATTTGAAGTGTGATTGTAGTCCTGCAATGTGCCAGCAGCAACCTTATTGTGGAATAGTAGTGACACAGCACCAGTCGAACCTAAGGACAAAAGTTACCTATGTAGTATTTAGCATAAACATTTTAACTATGGATTGCTTAAAAATAACAGAAATAACTTAACAATGTAACTATTTGCTGTTGTGAGTGTTAGCATTCAACGGACAGTGAGTGGTGATGTGCACGTGCACCCAGAAGTCCAGGTTTTATTCAGCCCTTCCTCACATTCAAGCGTCTGTTTCTGCTGTCCGTGCGTGCGTGTCTTGTGGTAATTTGTGAGGCCACAGTGTTCCCAAATGCTGCTGACTCTGGCACGTGAGCACTCTGCAGGAGGAGCCCACTCCATTTCAGTACATTCATCAGGTTACTTTCTGTTTTTAAATGACACCTCCCACATCAGTACTCTGTTGAGAGCGAGAGAGAGATATTACACTGCTGGTCCTTAAATTGTGTCCAGATGTGCTTGGATACTTGAAAACTTTTGCATGCGTTTGTTTGTTTTTCGTATTATGTGTCATAGTCAGGTTAACTCTGTTTAGCATGCAGCATGGCACCAAACAGGTCTTTACAATATGTGCTGGTTTATAACATCAGTGTTCAAAAACCAAAAGCTCTGAAACTACCATCAATCCCGTTTGACTGACTGGTCAGTGTGTGAGTAGACTGTCATACTGTTTTACTTGACTTGACATGCAAGGTGAAATGTTTTCTATATAATACATTTTTTCACACTTAGCAATCAAATAGAGATTTGAATCCCAGTCTTGCATAGAAGTTGCATGTTAGCCCCATAAATTGCAACACAGAAGTTGAAACGGACTCAGTAATGTTAACCTTTATTTCATGCATTCAGTCTTTGTTTATTTTTTTGTTAGACTGCATAGTAATTCACAAAATCAGTTAAATATGTTGACTTGTCTTCAGTTTGTATTTCCATTTGATACTTAAATTTGTTTAATGACTAAACCTTGTGAAACATTATAGATTGATCCCGTTGACCAAAGGCGCTCCTGTTATGTTAGTTTTACTCAAACTGAACTAAGCTCTTTAAGTGACGTAAAAGTGAACATTTATGGGGGTGGCTGTAGCTCCTGAGGTAGAGCAGGCCATCTACTGATCGAAAGGTTGGTGATTCAATCCCTGGCTCCCCCAGTCTGCATATGTTGGGCAAGACACTAACCCCAAGTTGGTCTCCAATGCATCCATCAGAGTATGAATGTGTGTGAATGGGTGATTGTGACATGTTGTATAAAAGGCTTTGAGAGCTCTGGGAAAGTAGAAAAGTAAAAAATGTATAAGAATCGGTCCATTTATAAAGAAGCACTTAATAACAAGACAACAACCTATTTTTATAGCAAAACCTTTAAGCTATGGGTTTATACAGCTTGATCTTCATAACCGTTGAAAACCAAAACACAATGGGAAGAATGCAAGTCAGAGTTTCTGTTAGAGTTCTCAGTCAAATTTAACACTCTTATGATGCAATGACAATGGCTACAAACAAACGAGCGGAAGGACCAGAGTTCCCCATTACAAACCTAACAGGAGAATGAATTTAATGACAGGAGAAGATATGAAAACATGAGGGTTTCCACATTTAACAAACCTCAGCATTCCTGCTGAGCCCCGGGAACACTCACGTGAAAGTTGACCTGCGTGTGTGGTTTCTGACATAAGGCATAATTACTATGATATATGGGCTCTTCACTTGTGATTAATAACCATACAGTCACCAGCTGCACTGCTACAGTGTTTATGTGGTGTGGTTATGAGTACAGTTCCTGTGATCTGTGATGCATCATCTGCATAAAAAGAATGTGTGCATATTAAGGATTTAATCGAAAATTCAATGTGAATCTGGTGACTTTTGAACGTGGCGATGTAGGAATTTCAAATTGATTCTTTTACAAATATCAGCTGAGTTTGAATCTCAGAGGTCAAGTTTTTGGAAAATCTTATGAATGCAATAACTCGAACACAGTGATGTCAGATTTTGAAATTGATACAATAGGTGTGTCTACTAGGGCTACGTTCACACTGCAGGTCTTAATGCTCAATTCCGATTTTTGGATCAAATCCGATTTTTCTGTCTGCTTGTTCACACTACAAATAAAATGTGACAGCAAACGCGCTCTAGTGTGAACGCTCAAAGCGGCCCACATACGCAAAAGAAGACGTCACACACAACGCGCTCTGTTTAGACCCAGACCAAACAGTATTGTTTGACTGATGGCCCTTAATATAAAGACTTCAGACTTTACGTTTCCCAATTTTGCTTTAAGTTATAGTTATTTTTGTTATTTACATATGGCCTAATAATGATCCTTATTGCTGTTTTAGAGGAGCGGTGCTTCAAAGGATAGTTGGAAATGTCTGTCAGAATCTGCAGATTATACAGTACAAATAAAATGTTCACGTTTCTCCAACGTTGTCTTCCCAACAGTTTCACTAACATCTACACTGGATGGCCAGGAAGCGTTCGCGATGTCTTCTCCGGCGCTGATAATTGGCGTCTGTCTTGTGTCAGTGACATAGAAGACGGATTTAATGCGACATGACCGTTCAAACAGCAGTCGCTTTCTAAAACATCAGATATATATCTGATTCAGTACCACATACGAAAGTGACCCAAATCGGATTTGAAAATATCAGATTTGTGCCGTTCACACTGTTATACCATGATTGGATATGGGTCACATAGGGTCAAAAAAAGTCGGATTTGATGCGATTTCGCCTGCAGTGTGAACGTAGCCTAGAAGGCTGCGAGGTACCATACATTTTTGTGTATGGTTGTGCAAAGTAGTATTTCTAAATACCATCAGCTGTAGACTGATGGTACTGTATGCAAATATCATGTACATATGAACTGTTATACACACAGTAATTGTAATACTTGTTTGTTTTGTGTTTTTTCCTAGCCCTTCCTCCAAAGCCAACCAAGCCTCAGCAGCCCTCCTCGGTCGCAATGGCAGGGGGCAGCAGCAATGTCGCCAAGGATGGAGGAGTGGGAGGCTCCTTACAAGAGGCCGAATGGTACTGGGGTGACATATCCAGGTAGCAAACACTGTGTTACTGACAGAAAAATCTGTGAGAGCTTAACAGTGACATTGTTGGGTTACATGAAATGCAGATGTGGGAGGCTTGGCCCCTCCCCCAGCAACACAAGACCTGCACTGACAGAAACTAAAGGCATGTTCTATGTGCAGACATGGTCAGCACATTTTAGACATCTTAAAAAAGCAAATATGGGTATTATCAGTGCTTTACCTGTTGTCAGACCACAAAATAATAGGAGTTATAGTTGGGCCACAGTTGGTCAGTTGTCTGACATTGATGTTTGTTTGGTTCTAAGCTACCAACGTGTTAAAGAGTCTCAAAATGACCAGTAACACTTATTTTTCATTAGGGTAAATATTATATTTGTCATTGTTGTCTGGTGGCTTTGAAATTAGCATTTCCTGTTTAGCATGTTGTTTAGCATCAATTGAATCTTAACTCAGAGTATCAGGTTATTATTCCTTGTTAGATATCACAGCACTGTCTGTCCATCTATGCTGCAGGAGAACTTTGACAGTGAGCTTAAAGTCTATAGCGACAGTAGGGGTAGGGCTCCACCAGAGTTTTTTTTTATATGCTTTATGTTATACACCATCATATTAGTAAACTATATAGTGTAATTCTATGTTTCTTTGGTTTGTTTGTTTGTTTTATATGTCAATATATTTTGAAACTTTGATATACTCTGACCACCAGAGATAACTGACAAGTTTATTTCTCAGCTCGGTAAATTGTCTTTACTGTTAAGGTCACTGCTTTACTTTAAGTGCAGGTTAGCTGTTCCACAAACAGTGATAACCACACCTACAGTGCAGACAGTCAGTCTGCCACTCACGTACTTATCCTCAGGATCACCCCTCCCTGCACTGCTAATTGACGGATTGTTTACTTTGAGGTGTGTGGTTATAAAGAAAGTTCGACTCGCCTGCCACTGATGATTGAAGGCAGACTTTTCCAAATGAACACCATCTGTGCATGGATCACTCAACCAAGTCAAACACCCTTTTTTTTCTTCCTCTGTTTCTCTTTTCTATTTTGTCTTCAGGGAGGAGGTGAATGATAAGCTCAGAGACATGCCTGATGGGACTTTCCTGGTTCGGGACGCGTCTACTAAGATGCAAGGCGACTACACGCTAACGCTAAGGTAAGGCCACTGCACACAGACCTTTATGTCTATATCAGAACATCTGAATGATGTGTTTTAAACCACACAAGGATTTCTACAAACTTGAGAGTAGTGCAGCACTTCTGATCCACTTTAATGCTGTTATCCTTTAGTTAACTGCAAGAATGTAGACTTGAGATGGTTCCTATAAGTGCTTTGTAGATAATAAAGAATAATAGAGCGTTGCCTGCCTTCTGGACATATTTTAAACTCTTATTGCCATAGTCGGAGCATGCTGCTGTTATTATTATTTTGTTTTTTGTTGTTTTTTTAGCATTGCATAGTAATAGTGGACAATTTTAGGTTTGGTTTTTTTTTTGGGGGGGGGGGTCATACACTGTTCAAAAAAATGAAAGGAACACTCTTTAATCAGAGTATAAGGTCAAGGCAGTTAAGCTTCTGGGAAATTGATTTGGTCATTTAAGTAGCAGAGGGGGTTGTTTGTCAATTTCAGCTGCTTTGATTTGAATGAAATTAACTACAGGGGCACTAGAGGGGCAACAATGAGAAAATGCCCAAAAAGAAGAATGGTTTTATAGGCATATTTTCCCACCTCATCTTTTCTAATCGTTGTTTTTGTTTGGCTAGTGTCAGTGTGACTACTGGTAGCACGAGATGATACCAAGTCCCCTATAGAGGGTTAGGGTTAGAGTCCAACTCCTCTAGGATGACACATCAATGTGTACAATTGCTAGGTTTGCTGTCTCTCCTAACATCTCAAGAGCATGGAGGACATTAGTGTGAATGTCTCTGGCCAAACAATCAGAAATGGACTTCACTGCTTGGCACCGTGGAGTCTGAGCTGGGCTTTTCATAGATAAGACCAGGTTCACCCTGAGTGACTGTAACATCAGCATGACTAGTTTAGTGGTGGGTCAGTGATGGTCTGAAGAGCCAAACCTAAGGAGAGATTGACAGACCTCCACTGGGTGGGCAACAGCACACTGAGTGCCGTTTGGCATCAGGATGAAATCCTCGGACCGCTTGTCCAAGCCCCCAGGACCCTATGCTGGTGCAGTGGGTCCTGGGATCCTCCTGGTGCTGGACAATGCCCAGCCTCATGTGGCAAGAGCTTGGTGGCAATTCCTGAAGGATATCATTCAATTCAGTTTTAGTTATATAGGACGAAACCACAACAGTAGCCACCTGAAGTCATTTTATAGGATGAAGGAATTGATACCATAGTCATGCTTGCCTGACCTAAATCCAACGTGGCTGGGTTGCACCTCAGACTGTCCAGGAGCTTAATGATGCCCTGCTCCAGATCTGGGAGGAGAGTTCCCATCCAACACCATCTGTCAACTCATTTCGGAGCATGCCCCGATGTTATCAGGCATGCATACAAGCACGTGGAAGCCATAAAAACTGGGTATCATTTTTAGGTTGCTGCAAAAAAACTGACTGCATTATTTTGTTACTTTGAATTCATCCTCTGAAAGCTGAGAATTTTCATTTTCATCAAAGTGCATGGTATCCTTTTGTTCCCAGCAGATTACCCAGCCTATAACAGAATAGAAATTAGCGTGATTTTTTTTTTTTCCCCACTGAGCTCTGATGTGTGTTTTGATGGAATAGAATACATGCTTAAAATGAATTCTCTTCTACCTCTGTGTATTTTTTGTTTTGTTTTGTTTTGTTTCACTGTGTGTCCCTTGATAACTCAGACTGAACGTAATCTTAATGACTAGTTCATCTTTTGACTTTCAGACAGAAATGAATAAAACCTATTAATGATGTCAACTGACAGCAGAACAATTCAGTACACTAGCATAGTTCAGTTCCACCTTCTTTCTGCTTTTACCATCAGCTGAACTTTAACATTTCAGGGTAATGGTCAATAATAAGACTTCTAAAATAGACTCTTCTGAAGTGTAGTTTTTTTTTTTGTTTGTTTGTTTGTTTGTTTTTGTTTGGGGTTTTTTGTTAGGGGCAGGGTGGCAGGAAATATGAAGCCATTCTCTGATGCATAGTTTAGCAAAGATGTGATTTATTTATTTTTTTCTTCTCCTTCATTAACCTCACACGGGCGGGTCAGGAAAAACCAAAGATCCCGCCTTGGAGTCATACCATGCCCAGGTGTTATAGAAGCTATGGTGTATAAATATTTGTACACCACATCTTCAAATGTTTGAAGACATGTATATAAATTGATAACCTGTCTGTTTTAGAATGCATTGCCTGTCTCTTTAAGCCTTTGTTTGTTATTCTGTTATTCAGGAAAGGGGGCAATAACAAGCTGATAAAGATCTACCACAGAGATGGGAAGTACGGCTTCTCTGACCCCCTGACTTTCAGCTCAGTGGTGGAGCTCATCAGCCATTACAGACATGAGTCACTGGCTCAATACAACACCAAGCTGGATGTCAAGCTCATGTACCCCATCTCCCGCTTCCAGCAGGTACACTCCCTCCTCATAATCTTTTGATAGTTTTTCTAACAGTATCCTCTTGAACACCACCAACAATCTTCCCTCTATACCCAATGACTGGCTCTTAGTGTTTCCACTTTAAACTGCAGCAGCAGCTACATGATACCTGCTCGCTGAAATGTTGCCCTTTCAGCCGGCTCCTATGACATACTCAATTGCACGCACCAGTGATGAAAGGGCAGGTTTAGCCAGTCATTACTCAGAACTATGCAAGATTAGCCAGAATGCACACCTGGGCTTACACCTGGGGCATTGTGGGTGGTTTATTAACGAGCCTGTTCAGGAGTCACCCTCAGTAAGGAGAACGGGGGTAATGGGAATAAGTGTGTGTGCATGCATTTTTGTTTTTCCTTTTGGCCTTTTATTACAAATGGCTTTTGATTTTACTCTCCAGCTTTTTCCTTGTCAGTTTCTGAAAGTCACTCTGTCTCTAATGCTCCTTTCTCCGACTGACTCTCAGGACCAGCTGGTGAAGGAGGACAACATCGATGCAGTGGGGAAGAAGTTGCAGGAATACCACAATCAGTACCAGGAGAAAAGCAAAGAATATGACAGACTATATGAAGAGTACACCAAGACATCACAGGTATATTCATACTCTAGTCTAACAAATGCGTTGCTTTTTTTTGCATGTCTGTTTTTTGTTTGTTTGTTTGTTTGTTTTTTGGGGCTTTTTTTGTGTGTCAACTATTCATCTTGTCCTGCAGGAGATCCAGATGAAGCGAACAGCTATTGAAGCCTTCAATGAAACCATCAAGATTTTCGAGGAGCAATGCCACACGCAGGAGCGCTACAGCAAGGACTACATTGAGCGTTTTAGGCGTGAGAGCAATGATAAAGAGATTGAGCGCATCATGATGAACTATGAAAAGCTTAAATCTCGCCTCGGAGAGATCCACGACAGCAAGGTGCGGCTGGAGCAGGACCTAAAGACGCAAGCCATGGACAACCGGGAGACAGACAAAAAGATGAACAGCCTAAAGCCTGATCTCATACAGCTCCGCAAAATCAGGGATCAGTATCTAGTGTAAGCATACAAAGACGAGAGAAAAACACGAGCAATGGCATTAGTACAGAAAGCAGGTCAAAGCAGGTCAGCATTAAAAACCTACTGACCTGGAATAGGATCCTGTTTTCATGTGTTTATATTGTTCATGCTGTACATCTGTGGGGTAGCTACACACACTTGAAAGTCAAATGGGGAGTTATTAGATGTGGTCAAAAAAACTCAAACATCAGTGGAATCATTTCCGATGAAATAATTGTTTTTTTATTGATTGTCATATGGACATCAAAGAAAATCTGACTCATCATAGTTTTAGAGCCAAAAACACATCAAGTGGCTCAATCAGAAACTTGCTTTGGTTTAGGGAAGGTCCAGTTCAACTCGATATCAGAGCGCCTGCTTTATTTCCAGGAACAAGTTAAGCAGTGTTTCAGCAGAACATCCCAAATTATTCTGTGAGGACATTTGCCAATTTCAGTCTTGTGCCGGTTCACTCTAACATAAACAAATTTCAAAGTTTCAAACCGATTCCTAGCAGTAACAATGCTTCTCTCTCTCTCTACTTCTCTTTAGCTGGCTCAATCATAAAGGAGTTCGTCAGAAACGAATTAATGATTGGCTGGGAATCAAGAATGAGAACACAGATGAGTGAGTCTCTACTTGCTTTGCTGCAACCCAAACACTCTTACTTTACTTACTTAGAGCAACTGTTAAGAGCAGAATATATTATTTCTTTGGTGCAATTTCTCAATGTATTGCATATGTATGTGGTTGCAGAGGTTACTTTGTGAGTGAGGAAGATGAGAACTTGCCTCACTATGATGAGAAGAACTGGTTTGTGGGGGATCTGAACAGGACACAGGCAGAGGAGCTGCTCCTGGGGAAGCCAGATGGAGCTTTTCTTATCCGAGAAAGCAGCAAAAAAGGGTGCTATGCCTGCTCTGTAGTGTGAGTACATGCAACACATGACTGAAGTGATGTGCGTCTTACTTTACATACCCATACTTTATGAAGTCAAGAGTGACATTTTTGTCCTCCTTGTTTGTACACAAGGACAAAATGTTGGGACACCTTTCAAAATATTGCACTTTGAGACAAACACCAGTGCCAACAACAACATTAGGCATTTGTATTATATACATAAAAAGTTGTTAAAATAGAATTGAAGTTACAATAAAGCTACAACTTTTAATTGTATTTACTCTCAGGCTTTTCAATAGCACCATGCTTTTGCAGTACATCTTTAAGACACGAAATATTTGAATGCTTCAGAAAAGAAGCTGATTATTTTATTGAAGATGATGATAGGGCTTTTTTAAGTCTGCGGCACACTGTGATTCACAGTGTGCGTTTGAGGGAACCGAAAAAACATTTTTGGACACAAAACTGTGGTAGAGGTGGGCGATATGAGGAAAATGTAATGCACAATATTTTTTAGCTATATCGCGATACACGATATACATTGTGATATGTCTTGACCCCCATTGGTACTGTGGGCAAAGTGTGCCGCGTAGAAAATCTTCCAGTTCAGACAGGGGATTAATGATGCATTCACAGCATGTGGGAGGGAAAAAAAACTCAGTGATTTACATGCTGATTGCTTTCTATTTCCATGGCAACCTATAGTCAATGGTTACAATAAAGCCACTTATGTGTCCATGTCTATATATTTAGACTGAACCCAATAACATGGTAGCTTTGTAAAAGTCAGTTTAAAAGCATGCTATAACAAGATAATAGAAGAGCCAGATTCAGGAGGATGTTAAAGTACAAAATGTGTTTTAAAATGCAGAGATTTGATCTTCTAAAGTAGTGTTGTTGTTAGCTGTTGTCTTCCCCCAAACCAAACTTTTGTTAGATACTGAGTGAACCCTGAGAGCAGGAAGGTTTGATTCCAAAATGTTTATTTTTCTTAATGTCAGTATTGAATAAGATGTCATTTTTCACAGAACCAACAAGTCCACTGACTCAAAACTCTTAAATCACTACACTAAATTAACATTTGAAAAAATACTGAATGTAACCAAAATAATAAAACTGATATGATTTCCATTAATTTTTTTTATCCCTGGGAGTTTACTTTAGTAGTAGAACAAAGCTAGCTGGAAGAAACTGAAAATGCAGAAAGAAAGCATTGAATGACAGATTTTTAACCTCAAAACAGTCTTAACTAAAGTACCTCTCCTGTGTGTCTCCTAAGTGTGGAAGGGGAGGTGAAGCACTGTGTCATCTACAGTACACCACGTGGCTTTGGCTTTGCTGAGCCATACAACCTCTACAGCAGCCTGAAGGACCTGGTGCTCCACTACCACCAGACTTCCCTGGTGCAGCACAATGACTCACTCAATGTGCGCCTTGCCTACCCTGTCTACGCACAGATGCCCTCTGGACGAAGATGAACCCCAACCAACGATGCTAAACAACTACCCCCAGAAGGACAACACATTTTACCGTCTTCAGGATAAAGGAGAAAAGGGAGTGTTATGAAGCTTAATGGGTGGTGTTGGTGGTATTGGTTGAATTACAAAACAGCCCTGTGTCCAGACCTGATGAACATCGATACAATTTTAACATTTGCTGCAACACACACATCAGCCACCTTGGAGTTATATATTTTTACAAGAACAATTTTGGAGGGCATTCTTTCTAAAGACTGCTTGATTTGCACAAGGAAGTTTTAAATGTTTGTGAATGTGAAAACAAAAGTGACCGAAGGAAGGAAATGGAGTAGGAGACGTCAGAGTTTCAGGTTGATCCCGCTGCTACCTAAACTCCAGCTCAGACTTTATACCAGAAACTCTAAAGTACAAGAATGACAACAAAACATTCCCATCAGACTTTTTCTGTGTTCCCATCATTTTTTCCTCCCTTTTCTTTTCATCAGATGGTGTAACTTTGAAATATATTTTTGGAGATTTTTTTTTTTAAGAGGTTTCCTTTTTGTTTTCACTTACTTTGAAATGATGTCAAGTGTCTGTTCTCTGTCCCTCTCCATACAAAAAGATAAAACGATGTAGCATAAAAGACAAAGCACTAGGTGTTATAGAGAGAGTAGACTGCTGCTGCTGAGGGATCTGGGGGGAGGGAGGTGCACAAGTGACACAGAAGTTTTGTTTTGTTTTGTTTTTTGTCTCAAAGACTGAAGCCTTGCTTGTATAAACTAATTATTTTGTTTTTATTATTTTTTTTTAACATTGCTTTTTATTATAGTCCTGTGAAAAAGTATTTGTACCACCCTTTTTTTGGGGGGGGGGGACAACATGTCACACGTCACACCTAAATGTTTCAGATTATCAAACAAATATTACTAAATATCCAAGTAAGTGCAAAATGAAGTTCATTTATTAAAGGAAAAAAAACAATTATAACCTACACGTCTCTATGTAAAAAAAGAAAAGGAATTGCCCTCCACCCTTGATAATTCATGAGTTTACTGCCAGATATGGAAGTTGTGAATTAAAATATATTAGAAAATTAAAGCAAGACATCATGCTACGATCTAAAGAAACTTGAACAGATGAAAAACAAAGTCATTGACGTCTGTCTGTCTGTCTGGAAAGGGCTACAAAGATATTTTTAAGGGAATCCAGCGAACCATGGTGAAAGGATGGAATAGTGAACCTTCTCATGAGTAGCCATCCTGCCAAAATTACTCCAAGAGCACATCAACGACTTATTCAGGGGTTCATAAAAGAACTGCATGTAAAGAACTACAGACGTCACTTGCCTCAGTTCAGGTCAGCATGCATGATTCACCAATAAGACAGGGCAAAAATGGCATCTATGGGCACGATCCAGGCCAGGAAGGTTTGGATAGCTGCTTTTTGTCCTTAAAAATTGAAATATTTTAGAACCTGCATTTTGTATTTCCTCAGGCTGTCCTTATCTAAGATTAAAACTAGAGGCTCTGAAACATGAAAGCGTGACAAATGTGTTTTTGAAAGAAGAAAAAAAATCAGGAATGGGAAGAATACTTTTTCACACCACAGTATGTGTAAATGGTAACAAATCACAACCAGAGACCAAAGTTGGTGTGAAGGGGGAGGATAAAGCATCTGTTGGGTTTTTCTTTCTTTATTTAATTTTCCCATCTTTGGTGAATGCAAATGGGTGAAGATGAGCAATGATGTGTTTAAGGCCACACATAAAAATGAGTTTCAGGCCGTGTGCTTTAGTGACAAATAGACTTTTTTTTTTTTTATATAAATCAAAGGGTACATGAACCCCACAACCTTCAAAGCACTCAAACAAGCTCCATTTGTAATCTCAGCGCTAACAAAGTTTTGGCTGTGTACGCCAAAGTGGATGAGTCAAAGGAGGTGTAATTAGCAGCTAAAGCTACATGGCATCTTTTGGCTAATTTCAAAACCCCCAAAATTTCTTTCTCCTCCTGAGACAAACTGATAGCTGAAATTAATGGAAACATTTTTGCTTAGTTTCCTCCAAGCTCTTTCTTGTTTTTTTCATGCATCAGTATAAAGGTTAACCGAAATCATCCGGCCTAGCTGCTTACAAACTGTGATAATGGTGACACTAAATCCACAGCACATTAGTGTGAATTTACCCTATGCAAAAATGATTTCATTTGCATTACCTGTCATAAATTTGTGCCAATTTGCTTCTTTGATTTTATCTTTCTATATAATTGGGACGTGAAAGTTTCACTTTGAATTTGGTCTGAAGAAAGCATAAGGCACATTAAGGTAAACTGGTAAAGGGTTCCTTTTCCAGCCTTTGAAAGGCTAAGCTTGGTGAAAAATGTTGCCATAAAAGCCGAAACCCATTTTATGTGTGGTTTAAACAAAGAAAAGAGCTAATGCAATGTGACTGCAGGCTGAAAAACTGGGGTGTTTTTGTTTGAACGCCTTCAGAAAAAATAAGCTTTTACTAAATGTTTATGTATAAGGAGCACAGGCACACAAAGTCCATGTCCTGAGCTGAAGATACAGGCTTTAGAAGAAAATCTGAAAACTTGAAAGAACGTGCAATCTAGCTTTGTGTTTAATGTAGTTCAGCAGTTAGTGTGAGATGCACTAAAGTTGGAGATAATCACAGTTAAGCTGTTGGAGTGAAATTCCCTTTCTGTCTGATTGCTGATAGTGTTTGGCTTTTATTTGAACCCAAAACGACATGCTCTCTGCGTGACTTTCTAACCAGCGGATCCATTTTCTGTCAACGACTTGATAAAAAGAAAAATATCTTCAAACACTGAGGAGAGCTACAATACACGACCAAGTTAGATTCTATTCCCCCCAGAAAATGAATACACAGCACAGTAAAGCATCTTCTCATAGTGATCCAGTTGACTTATCGCTGCCTGACTGATAATATGGAGCTTTTAAAAGGTCGTAATGAGATCAAAGGTTAAGAGAATGCTTAAGAAAAAGCAGAGATGTGATTCTCAACTCACTCTAATCCTCTTCTTAAAACTAATCACACTGGTTAGGCATTAGCCCTTTTTTTTTAAACTGGAAAGAGCATCTAATAAAAAAAAAAAAAAGACTGGTTGCAAAGTTAGACAAAGCACCCCTCTCTCTCTTATTGTCATCTTTAAGATTTTCCCAGTTTTGATAAGCTTGGCCACAAACGCACAGAGAGAAAGTGTCCAGTTTTAGAAAGAGTGCTATTGTTTGGAAAGTGCAAAGGAATCATTGTGAAGAAATCATAAAGCCTTGTTTGTGCCCACTGTGTGTTTATCTCCAGTCATCTCTATGTCTTCTACAACCTATTGGAGTCTGCTCACTGTTCTCTACCATAACCCTCCCTCCATTACAGCCCACTAGGTAGACAATAGGTAGATGAACTGGGAGAAGTGAGGTTTGTGGCGCTGAAAGCCATGGGTAGTGAAAGTTTCTCTTTCTTCTTTTTAAACTACAGGATGAATCGGTTAAAATTTTTAAGTGTGGCAGTATTAAATCTAAATTGACCTGTTCTAAGGCTTATCAAGAAGGTGTAAACCTGCTTCAGTAAATCTCTTAAGACTGCAAGTCTGTTTAGTTTCCACACAAATTAACAAGTAGTCATAATAGAATAAAATGGAAGTGTATATAGAACTCACTTCTCTAGACCTGTAGAAGTGTAGCTCAAAAGTTACACAAAAACTGGCTCAACTGCTAAATTGTATGTCATGTCTGACAGACCGCTTCAAAAAATTGGTGCCAAATTTACTTGATCTATCAGCCCAAGTTTTCCAGTTCAGTTAAGAATAGCAGCCATAAGTAGAAACCCAACGTAACTTTTGCAGCATGAAGAATTTGGGGAGATTAGCTGTGTCCTGTTTCAGAGGCTTCTTGTAATATACAAGTTTTAAGACACTGCTGCAGTGGGAAGGAGTTTCTCAGGCTTATATGTGCGTTTCTGTAGATCTTTGGATTGTTGGGCTTCCAGTTCTATTGCAAACTATGTATTTTGCAGTTTTGCAACTGTATAAATTTAATGAGATTTTAGATTTTTTCTTTTTTTTTTTTTTTTTGCATCATTGTTTTTGTTTGGTATCAATGTTTTTGTTTACTGTCCGTAAGTATACACAAGCTAATTTTCTAATCTTATTATGGCCATATTGTGAGAATTTACATTGACACTGTGGTGAATCATCTGCAAATGCTTTTTTGCAGAGGTGCAGGTTTAGCCTTCCCTTTTTCAAATGAGCCTCTGAACTGGACACGGCCTCAGAGCTTTGCTTTCTTGGATTAAGTCACAGGTTATCTTTGCTTTTTCATGGGGTTTGTCAGTATAATCTTGAATGTACAGCGAGGTTGGTCCAGTGTGTTTTTGTTTGTTTTCTTAATCCGAAGCACCTCAGTCACGTTTATCTAAAATCAACACATACTATTGCTAACTCTCAAGGTGCTATCGGGAATGCAGGCCCATTTGATTCGGACGACTTTTTCGATCATAGTTTCTGGTCATTAACCCTCAGGTCTTTTTTCCAAGTTTACCGTAGAAGCTACCACACAACAAAGCCAGCGTTTTGAGGGGAAAAAAATCAGGTTAAATCAGGGTTTTTGTGCATGGATACTTCAGTCACTCATCAATTAATGTAGGCCCATGACATTGACTTTTTAAAATGTCCTACCTTTAACAGTCTTGTACGTCATCGGTTCCCATAATTAGATGCAGCATCATCACCAAATGGATGTCATGGTCTTTCTTTCCCCTCAGTCAACATACGGTCTAGATTTTTGTTTGTTTAGTTTTTTTCCCTGTTACCAGACTTTTGTGTTTTGCATAGGGAACTCAAACATCCCTAAGTCTATTACTTGAACTGTATTGCATTGCTCACTGTTGAATGTCTTTATATAAAATGATACATTTATTAAAGAAAAAATTTAAAAAGCAAATAGTTCCCTTTTGTTTTCTGGTGAGCAGGGATGAGGTTTGTAGTGTATGCACAGTATTTGTTACAGGCAAATGTAGAGCTACTTTGGGAGGGAAGAAGGTGCCATTTGAAACTTTTCTCAGATGTGTTTCGATTGTCACATAGGGCTTGACTGAAATTGCACACATTTACTGGTGATGTCTGCGTATGCATCCAGAGTCACATTTACAGAGATGTCATATATATGATATATCTTTATATGTATATAGAGCTTAAAGGAGTAACAGTTTGAAGGGTTGTTTTAGTCGCCGTTTGACCATTCCCCCCCCACACCCCCACCCACCCTTCAAAACACATTAACGCCAAAGATTTAAGTTCTTGATGTTTGTTGATGATTGGAAAATGAATGTTTCAGTAATAGAAACAATTTTTTACGTCCATTGAAATGATGGTATCACGACTCACAAAATAAAATCATAGTGTGAATGACCATCCCATACTGTTTGGTGAGATTGTTGGATTGTCCATCAGTTCAGTTCTTGTGAGTTGAAATGTGTCTTTTTGTTTGTTTGTTTTTGTGGCATATCAGGAAAGATCCATCTTTAGTCCGTGTTCATTGATCTTCCGATTGTAAATGAATCAAAGTTATTGTAATCTGTGTTTGCCAGTTTATGAAGTTCAGTCTTGTTTGAAGTTTTTTTTTTTTTTTTTTTCTTTATTTGGAAAGTGTCCTGCAGAAATCCAGAACAAATGTTCCTAATGGAATGTCAGATTCAGACACAAGAAATTGATCCCAAAAAGACCGAACTCATGAAATTTACTTTTTAGCATTACAAGCATTTGACTTAACTTAAGAGTGGGCTGTCTTGTCTCGCTATAACCCCTCCCCCGGCCACCACCCAGATTTTTTTTTTTTAAACATCACAAATAATTAAATTATTTCTGCAGGATTGTTCTCACTTTTTGTATCACTAAACAATTACATGCAATATTCCCTTTTTTGTCAGTCAGGGGTTCACGATGGAGGAAAATGTATTTGTGCAGTTACAGACCCAAAATACAGGCCTTTCTGTACACCTGGGGTTACAGTGACATGAGTTATGAGGGTTAATGGGACAAACCAAAATATTGTCAAGTTTACTTTTAATGACTGTTTGGTTGAGTTTACTTCAGAAAACTCAGCATCAACTTATACAACTCCAGGGAACAGATTTTAAGATCACCTCTCAGAAAATTAAGGTACATTTTGATTCTAACAAAGGTGCAGGCTCAGTAACAAAAAAGAACAATAACTCCACTGTTACCTTTTTTCTGAGTGTTTATACTCACTATCATTGCAGGACTGTTAAAATAGCAACTGTCTGTTATTCCTCTACTACTATTATTAATACCACTAGTACTGCTACTACTCATCCTTAAGCAGTTCTGCAAAGTTTTATTTGCAGCCAGGTTTTAATATGTTTTGTTCTTACAGAGGAGTTGTGTTGTCTTCTGACGAATGCTTATCTGATCACAGCGCCCAGCACAGCTTTGGGGAGTATCAGTTTCTTTAAAAAGAAAAAAAAACTTGAAAAAAAACTTTTAAAAAATCATTTTTAAAAAAAAGGTTATACAACATCCCCTCCTCCCTTCTATGCCTTTTACCCCTTTTTGGCATACGTACAGATCCAGCATGCATATTTGGTACTATTGACTGTTTTCTCTTGTGTATAAAAGAAAAATGGTTTAAAAAGATGTCTTTAAAATCAAATGTTATTTGTCTGTTTATGGTGTATTGAGATCTGAATTTAATATAGCAAATTTAACATCACTGCTTACAGCTGTAACAAGTTATAGTCCTTTTGTGTTGGTTGTTTAATGGTATAACAAAACTGAGAAAGAGAACCAAAAATGTATGCCAACCATTGGTACATCACATGAATAAATAATAAGCTTTGAGTATTTTCAGTCCAAATTACGGCATTAACTATAGCCCAGTGTTCTTTTACAATAAATGATCAAAGATTTAAAACATCCATTATGTGTCATTCATAAGAATTTTGCACAATAAACAATAAAAGAAAAAATGACAAAGTGCTGATTTACATAACAACAGAGAACCACAAACTTGTACCTTGACTGAATGAAATCTCTCCCATTCAGTTTTTCCGGTTGACTCAAGCTGGTCTCTTTCTCAGCGTTACCCTCAGCCATACCTGCTTTTGGCTTCTCTTGGTATTCTCTTTGAAATGGTTTTTGGTCCTTCACCATTACACTACTTTCTTGTGTCCGTTGGAAGAGTTTGACTGTTTATGAGCCATTTGTTTTATGAGCAAAACCCACGTATGATTATCAGTGGAGTTACAACATATTTGATTCTCTTGCAGAATAAAGGAAATATTTTGTTCACTTACAAATATGTGATTGTCTTTTTTGTAAATGCTTCCATCTCAGGGTGTACTCTCACTAGGTGGTTTGTAATGTGCCTGCGCATACCCCAAAATTCATTTGATTAGTGTGATCACTACATGCCATATCTAGTTCAGTTTGACCCTTGTACATAACACATGCAATGCGGCCAGTATCATTGCTAGTCATGGATTTGCAACCCTTACTCAATAATAGCTACCTCTGTAAAAGTTGTTTTAAGTAATTAAGACGGAGACACCTTTCCTAATATATCATCCAGATGATACCGCAGCCACCCGAGCCGGGTTGCCTAACAGTTCATATTGGCTTCATCAGGTCATGGCATCCAGTTCGCACTGGAACAGTTTGCAGTCAAGTGTGAAGTGGCAGGAATGAGAATCAGCACCTCAAAGTCTCAGCCGGGAAAGGGTGGAGTGCCCACTCTGGGTCGGGGACAAGTTGCTACTCCCAAGTGGAGGAGTTCCCGGGAGCAGGACACTGACAGATAGATTAGGACTGCAGCTGCAGATATGTTTATGCACAGTTTATGTTTTGGTAAAAGGGGACCTGAGCATAAAAGTGAAGCTCTCAGTTTACCATGTGATCTACGTCCCTTCCCTCACCTATGGTCATGAGCTCTGGGTAGTCATCAAAAGAACAGGATCACAGATGTAAACGGCGGACATGAGGTTTCTCAGAAGGGTGGCTTGCCTCTCCCTTCAAGATAGGGTGAGGGGCTCAGAGTAAAGCCGCTACTCCTCCGCATCAAAAGGAGCCACTTGAGGTGGTTTGGGCATCTGACAGGATGCCTTCAGGATGAGGTAGTCCGGGCATGTCCCACCAGAAGGAGGCACAGGTCATGCTGGAGAAATTATAACTCCCTGCTGGCCAGAGAACACCTTGGTGTTCCCCCAGAAAAGCTGGAGGAGGTTGTCTAGGGAGGAGGTCTGTGCTTCTCTCTTAAGGCTCCCTGCAACCTCGCCTCAGAGAAGCTAAATAAAATAAATGGATGGATGCCATGTTACTCCTCTGCCTAGGAAACCTACTCTGAAAAAGGACTAAACCTTCTCCAGCTTAAAAACTAATCAGTTACCGTTCTTTCCATAATTTTACACAGTATATCTTGGCCTGTAAGACCGTGCAAGCAATCCAGCCTCCTCTGATTTTAGTGCTTTAATGAGTATTGCTTGCTTCTATGAACTGGGGAGAAATCTCTCTTTCCATATATTATTCATAAAAACCAATATTTAGTCCAACACTGGTTCAATTATAGTCTCTTCAGAAAATAATTATTAATGCCATGTTTTCCAGGGGCTGGCTTCCTTGCTTTGTTCAATAGCCCTTTTCAATTCTTCTAGCGATATTATAGTTTATATATGTGTTCTCTTAGTGTTTCTTTTCTTTTTCTTAGTTATTCCGCACCCACGTTAGCACCTCTGAGAGCAGATTTAAATTTATTGTTAAATAGTTTTGTACCCCCTAAGTATGGAATTGTGTGGACTACAACAAAGACTCTCTGACACCAGCTGGTGTTGGTTCTGCCCAGCAAAATAAACTTGCATACAGTGTTGAGGGTTCCCAGTTATTTAATTACCATTTAGCCTTTCCAGGCTGTAACTGCCAGTGGTCTCTCATAGCTGAAGATGCACGCTCACTCACAGTGTGGACCTTCTCTCTTTTCCCAGCATGCTACTGAAATAGGGGAGGCATGAAAAGATTGTGGCTGCCAGTCGGGCCTGAACCCAGTGGACCACTCCTCCCCTGCAGTTCCACTACAGACCGGACTCCCCCCCCCCCCCCCCCACACACACACACACACAAACTATTGACTTGCTCAATATCCAGCAGCTTTTTTATTTTGATCAGGTCTGAATTTTCATACCCTAGGAACTCAAAATCTAGACAAATCTTAAGCCAAGGTTCTTCAATGACTCGTTAGCAGATCTTTAAATACATCAATACATCTTTTAAATGCCTGTAAATTTGCAATCAAACTTTTGTATTCCATTGCAACAGGTAAAACAGAATCTGTCATCCTCATGGATTTCCAAGCCTGCAATTTCAGTGTATTCTTCACTTCTCTCTGTAAACCTCCTTCCCCTCCTCCTTCTCTCATCAATCTTCACTTTTCGCTTCATGAACTTGTGTAACTGCTCTGGACCTAGATTCATTCCTTCAAGGAATCTTTCTGCAACATCAGCTACTACTTTGATTATATCTGTCCTGTTGGATTGATTTCAAGCAGCTGACACCACATCGACCATAAATGCAAAAAAAAAATTGAGTTTCTATGACTTGCTGAGCTGCCAGTGGCTGTGAAGAGGAGAAGAAGGGGGAGACATATCACACTACTTTCCCAGTTGCCTATTGCACTCCTTTAACTTTCCTCTGTTCATCTGCACATGTTATTGACTTTTAGGTTGAAGCTTTTCCTCTTGAACAGCTCATATTTTCTTGATGAAGGCATATGGTTTCTTCCACAGTTACGTCATCTAATTTCTTTAGTTTGAGATTCAAGAAAAAACACAATCTCGTAATCGCATTCAGGATCAAAAAAGGAAGAGTGCAGGAATAATTGGCAATTTTTGACTTTATATTTCACATTTTAAAAACTGTTTACCTTCCCTCCCACTGCACAAAGTCACATAGGAGTAGCATCTTTTAGGTGCAGGTTTTTTCTTTGTTGAGAAAAAGGACAAAACTCTCCATCCCTGCATTGACTTCTGAGGATCAACACAATCACTGTGAAGAATAAGTACCTCCTGCCTCTGCTTTTGTCGGCCTTTGAGTTATTGCAAACTCTACCTCCGCAATGCCTATCACTTGGTTCGACTCCGGCAGTGTTTCAGGCAATGGTGAAGCATGTCCTAAGAGACTTTATTAACCACTTTGTGATTGTCTACCTGGACGACATTCTGTTTTTTTCCAAAAGTCATGGTGATCGTGTAAAACAGGTCCGGCTCATCCTGCAAAGACTGCTAGAGAATCGTCTGTTTGTAAAGGGAGAGAAATGAGAGTTCCCCGTGCAGACTGTAACACAGACTGTAAAAACGAGAAATTGATTTTCGTAACGCATAACTTTGTAACCTCAGGTTGGTAGCTTGATTTATTGGAGCCATTTAAGCTTAAGTGTTTTGCTCACTTGACACTGTCACTGTGTGAGCCATAAAGCCTTTTTTTAATTATTATTATTTTTTCAGTCAATAGTTCAACAGCCACTTCTGGAATCAGTTACCACTTTCACTTGTGGCGACTAACACATTTCAATTCCATTTTTCATTTAAATTTTATTTATATAGAAACAAATCACAACAACAGTTGCGAAGGGCAATTTGTATTGCAAGTTAAATACCGTAAAATAATATAAAGACAGTGAAAAACCCCAATAATCATCAGATTGAGCATAACGTGACTCACTAGCAGAGATGGGCAGTAACGCGTTACAAGTAACGCGTTACAAGTAACGCGTTACTGTAATCTGATTACTTTTTTCAAGTAACGAGTAAAGTAAGGGATTACTATTGCAAAAACGGTAATTAGATTACCGTTACTTTCCCGTAGGAACGCTGCGTTACTGCGTTACTAAAACCGTGATTTTTTTGCGAGAATGTCTCATGACAGTGACGTAAGCGAGTGCGACGTTCGTGACAACAGCTGTGTGCAGATCAACAGTGGATCATATATCGAGTGCGGGAGAGAGTATGAGCGTGCAGCGTTTAAAGTGTGGAAGTAGTGACCTTACTTTGAGTTTGATTCCATAAAAAGTGACAAAAACATTAGCGTCCGTTGTGCGTGGGAAGAAAACTTCTTTTTACACCGAAAAAAACCCTAACCAAGCTCCGAGTGCGTAACGACATAATGGGAAATTCACAGAGAAACTCACGGATTCTTCCACTGATTGCTGCGGCACACCTGCACCAGGGTAAACCTCCGCCTACCCCACTCCTGCTTTACAGGTGAAAATAAAGCAACAGGACTGCTAGTCTTTGATTTTATTTATTTTCTGCTGTGTTTTACTTGCATCTATTTGAAAGACCGAGTGTAAACACAAAAAATATTTTATGTGCTGGAATGTGCAGAAAATAGGTTTAAATGTTAAACTAATTTCTTCAAGTCAGAGAATGTTGCATATAATTTAATTTTTGCTTGATGCATAAAGTTAAAAGATTAAAACTGATAAAACAAGTTAAAAAAAGAGACTTTTCCATTTGATTACATTTTGTATGATGGATTATGCAGAAAAAGTAGAATTGGGCTGACAGATGTATCGCTATATCACCTATTCAGGTTGTAAATTGTGTTTTTAAAAAGTAACTAAGTAACTAAGTAATTAATTACTTTTGAAAATAAGTAATCAGTAAAGTAACGGGATTACTTTTTTGGGGAAGTAATCAGTAATTAGTTACTGATTACTTTTTTCAAGTAACTTGACCAACACTGCTCACTAGTGCTTCTAAAGTGTGAAGTGGCTCCGATGTCTGTTTCTATTTCAGCTGCAGTTTCCTGAGCAAAGTTGACCTTTCAATTTGTGTGAATCTTTCTCTGGAAAAATACTGAACAGTACAGTAGCAGAGTATATGTTGTCCTGAAAAAGCCAGTGACAATTTTATATCTATCCTGCTATTAAGTGTGTTATATTTAGTAACATTTGTATATGCCTTATTTGGAAGTACACCTTACATGGCTTCCAACTGAGTTAAATAAGAGGTTCAGATTTGGTCATACACAGTCAAGAATACGTATTTATTGTCCTAATATAAAACTTCAAAACAAACATCTGATCTTATTTTTACAGGTACAACATTGTCACTGACTTCTTTTTTTTATTATTATTATTAATCAGTTATGGTTTATAATAGCAAGTGTGGCAACAGTCGCTATTTTCAAACTTTTTCCAGAATGTGACTAATTAGAGTGTGTGTTTATATTTGACTAAGGCAAATAGTCCTTGAGGTAGGTCAAGAGGTTGTAAGTAAATGACAGGATGTGTGGTCAGGCTGATTCATGAAATCTTAGTAACATTGGGAAAGAGAACTGACCCAGTCATCACCAACAATGCCCCTTCTGTTAACCACCACACACACAAACACACACCTGAATGGACGCCAGTGTACTGCAGAGGGGAGATGTGCACCATTGCACAACAAAGAGAGAGAGAGATAAATGCAGAATGAGCGAGAGGCAGAATAAATGCTTTTATATCTACTGGAAAGTCTATTTTATGACAGAACAACAAACAACAGTCTTTTGCTGACGCACAGTGCTACACTGGTGAGCATTGTAAGCTGGTGCAACTCAAACAGAAGTTTTCTCCAGCATTTAAAGTGTGTTAACAGAACTTATGTTGGATACTTACACTACTGGTCAAAAGTTTTAGAAAACCCCAGTTTTTCCATCTTTTATTGTAATTCAAGTCCAATGAATAGCTTGTAAGTGGTGAACTGCCAGAGATTTAAAAAAGGTAAGGTTACCCAACACTGAAAAATAATGTAGATTTCAGAATTATACAAAAAGGCCTTTTTCAGGGAACACAAAATGGGTTAACAATTTAATGCTGTTCTGCCACAATGGAGGTTGGTCCAGTCTTGAAAGCTGGCGCTACTAATTCCTACAGGTGTTCTAACTTTTCTGGATTACTTACAGTCCCATCTGTCTGCATAAAAGCAGTGTTGGAACACACTGTGGTACCATACCCTCGTGACCATCAGTTGAACAGTATTGTACTGCAGAAAATAGTGTGTTGCTACAAAAATGGCGGGAAAAGGGCAATTAACAGTGCAAGAGAGATAGACCATCACAACAGTCAAGGTGTCAGTGAGTACAGTTTCCTTCACCATCAAAAGGCACTTAGAAACTGGGGCAAACTCTGACAGGAAGAGGTCTGGCAACCCAAAGCCACAGCTGAATCAGAAGACAAGTTTCTGAGAGTTAACATCTTGCATGATAGGCCATGACAGGACAAGAGATTGAAACACAGCTTAATGGCCCTACACATGAGCACAGACACACACTGCACCTGTTTCTTTCATATGGTCTGCCTGTCACTAACCTGGAGATCTGTGACTTTGCACTCTCAGATGATATGACTGCGTTATTCACTGTTGTTTTTACACATACTGCAGTTAAGTCTCGTGGGGCTATTAACCCCTCCACTGCCGCGCAGTTTCTGCTGCTTTTAAATCAGCTCTGTGGCCCTTTTAACTGTTTCCTCTTATACAAAAGAGCTTAATTTCTGGTTTTATTCTTGCTGTCAAACCATCTTGGACTCTGTGGCTCCATTAAAAACCAGGCACCCTAAGGCTAAACCTGAGCTTTGGTTTAATGTTATCGAGCAGAACGCAGATGGAATTGTGGATCACTGGAATCCATTGATTCTGGTAACCACGTTGTTCTGATCTTGCTTGACTTAACTGCTGCCACAGTAGACCAGAATATTCTAATATCTCAATTAAATGATCTAGTGGGTATTGGTGGCACTGCACTTAATTGGTTTAAGTCTTATTTGGCAAACAGAACGTTCTCTGTCAGTCTTCTCACTTCTGCATCATCTTCTGCTTCTCTGTCATGTGGCGTCCCACAGGGCTCAATTTTAGGGTCACTGCTCTTTTTACTGTATTTATTGCCTTTGGATTCCATCCTTAGAAGGCATAGGATCTCTTTTCATGGATTTGCTGATGACTGCCAAATTTATTTGCTACTAAAGCAGAAGGATGGCATCTCCATAAAACCTCTCTTCACATGTCTAGATGACATTAAATCTTGGTTGGCTTTAAACTGGTTTCCGTGAGTCCTCCTCTGTTATTACTAGCCTTGGTTTTAAGTTGACAGCGATTTTGAATTGGACAGCCAAATTAGAGCAGTGGTGATGTTCAGTTTTTACATTTAAGGTGACTGGCAAGAGTGAAATCTTTTCTTTCTAGGCAGCACTTTGAAACAGTGATCCATGCTTTTATTTCATATTGTCTGGACCACTGTAACTCGCTTTATGTGCAGATCAGTCAGTCATTGCTCTCACGTCTGCAGCTGGTTCAAAATGCGTCTGCACGATTGCTAGAAGGAACTCGTAAAAGAGAGCATATGACCCCTGTCCTGGCCTCACTGCACTGGCTGCCTGTGTCTTTTAGAGTTCATTTTAAAATTCTTATGTTTGTTTTGAAATGCTTTCACAATCTTGCCCCACCTTACCTCGCTGAGCTTCTTCATCCCCACACACCCTGTCGGTCTCTTAGGTCAGCTGACCAGCTGCTCCTGGGCATACTGAGATCCAGGAGGAAGCTCAGAGGGGACAGGGCCTTTTCTATCGTGGCTCCTAAATTCTGGAATAACTTGCCCTTGCGCATTAGAGAGGCCGCTTCACTGTCCACTTTTAAAACATGTCTTAAAGCCCATTTTTATTCTTTGGCTTTTGGCCTCAGCAAGACGTAGTTTTTCTTGTAATTAAATTAGTTATTAACTAATTCATTAATTATTTTACTTTTTTCTTATATTTGGATTTTATTTATATCTTATGTAATTTTATTATTTATTTCCAATGTACTTTGTGTCAGCTGTGGTTGTTTTAAAGTGCTTTATAAAAGATGATGATGATGATGATGATGTAGAAAGAATGCCACGGGTGCGTTCAGCTGTTATATCTCTCAAAGGTGGCTACTTTGATCAGTCAAAAGTTTAGAATACATTTTGGTATATACAGGGAGTGCAGAATTATTAGGCAAGTTGTATTTTTGAGGAATAATTTTATTATTGAACAACAACCATGTTCTCAATGAACCCAAAAAACTCATTAATATCAAAGCTGAATGTTTTTGGAAGTAGTTTTTAGTTTGTTTTTAGTTTTAGCTATTTTAGGGGGATATCTGTGTGTGCAGGTGACTATTACTGTGCATAATTATTAGGCAACTTAACAAAAAACAAATATATACCCATTTCAATTATTTATTTTTACCAGTGAAACCAATATAACATCTCCACATTCACAAATATACATTTCTGACATTCAAAGACAAAACAAAAACAAATCAGCGACCAATATAGCCACCTTTCTTTGCAAGGACACTCAAAAGCCTGCCATCCATGGATTCTGTCAGTGTTTTGATCTGTTCACCATCAACATTGCGTGCAGCAGCAACCACAGCCTCCCAGACACTGTTCAGAGAGGTGTACTGTTTTCCCTCCTTGTAAATCTCACATTTGATGATGGACCACAGGTTCTCAATGGGGTTCAGATCAGGTGAACAAGGAGGCCATGTCATTAGTTTTTCTTCTTTTATACCCTTTCTTGCCAGCCACGCTGTGGAGTACTTGGACGCGTGTGATGGAGCATTGTCCTGCATGAAAATCATGTTTTTCTTGAAGGATGCAGACTTCTTCCTGTACCACTGCTTGAAGAAGGTGTCTTCCAGAAACTGGCAGTAGGACTGGGAGTTGAGCTTGACTCCATCCTCAACCCGAAAAGGCCCCACAAGCTCATCTTTGATGATACCAGCCCAAACCAGTACTCCACCTCCACCTTGCTGGCGTCTGAGTCGGACTGGAGCTCTCTGCCCTTTACCAATCCAGCCACAGGCCCATCCATCTGGCCCATCAAGACTCACTCTCATTTCATCAGTCCATAAAACCTTAGAAAAATCAGTCTTGAGATATTTCTTGGCCCAGTCTTGACGTTTCAGCTTGTGTGTCTTGTTCAGTGGTGGTCGTCTTTCAGCCTTTCTTACCTTGGCCATGTCTCTGAGTATTGCACACCTTGTGCTTTTGGGCACTCCAGTGATGTTGCAGCTCTGAAATATGGCCAAACTGGTGACAAGTGGCATGTTGGCAGCTGCACGCTTGACTTTTCTCAGTTCATGGGCAGTTATTTTGCGCCTTGGTTTTTCCACACGCTTCTTGTGACCCTGTTGACTATTTTGAATGAAACGCTTGATTGTTGGATGATCACGCTTCAGAAGCTTTACAATTTTGAGACTGCTGCATCCCTCTGCAAGATATCTCACTATTTTTGACTTTTCTGAGCCTGTCAAGTCCTTCTTTTGACCCATTTTGCCAAAGGAAAGGAAGTTGCCTAATAATTATGCACACCTGATATAGGGTGTTGATGTCATTAGACCACACCCCTTCTCATTACAGAGATGCACATCACCTAATATGCTTAATTGGTAGTAGGCTTTCGAGCCTATACAGCTTGGAGTAAGACAACATGCATGAAGAGGATGATGTGGACAAAATACTCATTTGCCTAATAATTCTGCACTCCCTGTAGATTGATTCCATAATTTCTTTTCTAACTCCAATTGGTTATTTGTACGAACGACCAAAACCAACTTTTGGCCGGTGGTGTATATCAAGAGTCTTATAAATTCTGAAAATGTAAAAAGCTCATGTCAGTAAGTATGCTGCTATTACGTTACAAGAGAGAAAAATTAACTCTTGCATTGATAACTTTCAGAGTACTCAGAGAGCGCCAATATATACTACCAGTTGAAAGTTTGGCACACATTCTCATTTAATTCAAAACATTTTCCCAGAGATGCTGAGCTCTTGTTGGCCCTCTGGGCTTCACTCTGTGGTCCATCTCATCCCAATCTATCTCGACTGAGTTTAGGTCAGGTGACTGTAGAGCCCAGGTCATCTGGTGCAGCACTCCATCACTCTCCTTCTTGGTCAAATAGGCTCTTACACAGCCTGGAGGTGTGTTTGGGGTCATTGTCCTGTTGAAAAATAAATGATAGTCCAACTAAACTTGATGGGATGGCATGTCACTGGAGGATGCTATGGGAGCCTTGCTGGTTCAATGCGCGTTCAATTTTGAATAATTCCCCAACAACAAAGACACGGCGGGTGGAACCAAAGATCTCAAATCATCAGACCAAAGCACAGATTTCCATTGGTCCAATGTCCATTACTTGTGTTTCTTGGCCCAAACAAATCTCTTTGTGCTTGTTGCTTTTCCTTAGTCGTGGTTTCTTAGGAGCTATTTGGCCATAAAAGCCTGATTCACGGAGTCTTCTCTGAACAGTTGAGCTAGAGATGTGTCTGTTACTGGCATTTATCTGGGCTCTAATCTGATGTGATGTTAACTTGCGATTTCTGAGGCTGGTGACTCGAATGAATTTACCTTCAGCGGCAGAGATGACTATTGGCAATGATGGACTGTCGTTTCTCTTTACTTAGCTGATCTGTTCTTGCCATAATATGAGTTCAAACAGTTGTCAAATAGGGCTGTCAGCTGTGTACCAATCTGACTTTTGCACAACACAACTGATGGTTCCTCGTGTGCTGAGAGACAAAGAAGAAAACTTCAGAGAAATACATTTTCTTTTATACAACGTAGAATTGTGACCACTTGTCAGTTATGTTAAAAGTCAGTCAATAATTAAAGTGATCGCTGGGAAGCAGGATCAAGATAACAGCCAAAAAGCTAGAAATTGTGTCTGGGCAAACACTAGTTGCCCCTATGCATCATTGCATCTTACTGACACCACAAATCTCAACAAACATACCCAGATTGTTTGGGTGATTTCGTACAAAGAAATGTAACTATTCTGAAGGTGGTCAGGTGAGAGAACAACACTGATTACATCCATTCTCTTTCGGTTATAGGCCAGAGGCTATCCCAGCTACCATAGGGTGAGAGGTGGGGTACACCCTGGACCGATCACCAGTCTGTCACAAGGCTTACACAGAGACAGACACTTACATTCACACCTATTGGTGGCAATTTAGAATTAACAATTAACCTAACCCCACTAACCATGAAGCCAGAGCACCCAGAGAGCGCAAACACAGGGAGAACATGCAAACCACACAGAAAGGCCCCGAGCAGGTGGTGGAATCGAACTCAGGACCTTTTTGCTGTGAGGTAACAGTGCTAATCACTGCATCGCCAGTTTTTTTGTCTAGTTTGTGGATAGTTGATCATTTAGTCCGTTTATACATCATGGAATGTCATACAGGAGAAGAAAACTGATCTGATTTTAATGTATAGCTGCTGCTGCTCAAGCCTCTTATAGTGAAGTTAACATTATATAACATCAGATGTGGCCTGAATCTTCTCTTCACTGACTCGCCTCCATCAACTTTTCGTTTTACTTTTAGCTCTTAACTCTAATCACTTATATACTCCCACAGCCTGGCTGCAAGATTCACACTGGCACACAGGAACACATACATTCATCCTGCTCTTGATGAAATCTGCACACAGTTTTTGACCATATATGCCCACAGACAGTGTTGGGGAGTAATGGATTACATGAGTAACCGTATTTAAAAAGGTGGTATTCAGAATACAGGTATTTTGTTGAAATAAAGGGATTACACAGCGGTCTTTTCCAGTTTCATATGTTAGGCTATGCCCTCTTTTGGTAATTCCATGCCGGTGGAAACCCAAACAAAACACGCATTAAGAGGCTCAAATGCCTGTGTCTCAATCTTGCGTCTCATAATGACGTGAGGAAATATTTTTGATGATTTAATATGAAGGCAATAGGCAGAGTGCTACAGGGATAGCCCTAAAGAATGTAGCCTCATGGGCAGTGTAGTCCGTGCTGCAGGGAGAACGGACTGCCATACCCGTTATGTGTCTGTGACCGCGAGGAGGGAGAAAAAGGAGAGTGGAAAAGTACGAGTTGTCACCGAGCAGAAACGGCAGCTGGAAGCATGTAAATATAATAATAACCACTGCAGCCAAAAAGAGTGCCTGACGAGCCCAGTTGTAAGTAAGCTATTAAGACTCGACTGTACACTGTGTTGCGTTGGAGCAGCCTTTCAACGCCTCTCTCCGTCTCTCGCTAGCAAAGTTGACCCAGACAACAAAGTAAAGCTAGTTTTCAGCTACGAGCCCGACACGGAACCCGATGTATTAGCCAGAGGTCCCTTTACTACGGTTCAGAGCTGCGGACCTGTTTTATATACGCGCGAATAGTTTTCTATATGAGATCGCTGCAAAAAGTGCAGCCTTACCTAATGTCCACCCTACTGTTACTCATTTTATATTAAGATTTAAACATCTAGTTGGTATTGGTATGGCGAGTAACCTTCAGTAATAGTAATAAATCACACAGCAATAGTACATTCATGTAGCTGTAAAAAGCAAGATTAAGTAATCCAAAGTATTCAGAATACATTACTCTCATTGAGTGACATAACAGAATACATTACAAAATACATTTTGGGGCATGTATTCTGTAATCTGTAGTGGAATACATTTTAAAAGTAACCTTCCCAACACTGCCCACAGACTATCACAATTAGACACAGATTAAGTACATGAAATGTTCAAATAAAGATCTGCATCGTTAACATTTTGCCAGTCAAACTGACACCTCAGTAAATTTATGCATTGATGGATAATATGGTTAATTACTCCTTGAGGATAAATTGAGGCAGCAGTTTGGGAAGGCCTCAGAGTGCACTGGTGACAGCGCCTGGGCCAGTCAGATCTTCATGTTCTGATGAGAAGTGAATTAATTAAAAAAAAAGAAGGGACATAAACAGAGAACAGGAAAGTGTGTGTATGGAGGTGTGCACCCAATCGTGAAATTCAGATAAATTTCCTTCAATTAAGAAAACTTCATGCTTCGCTGTGCTTCAGTCTCTTAAATAGTAAGTTCAATAACAGCAGTGAAAAGAGACTTTAACAGCAGGCAATGAAATGAGCCTATAAGTGCAGAAATCTGTGTGTCCTCATTTTCTTTCCTTGTTTTCTCTGTTTGATTTTTGGTCTTTGATTATGCTTATTTGAAGCAATCATTGTAAGAAATATGAAATAGCTTGGAGAACTAGAGCAAGGAGCAAAGTTAAAAGGCTAAGTTTTAAACAAAGAATGAGAGGCATGTACAAGAGACTGCTGTTTGACATTCACTTTCCTGTTCTCCTCTTGTTACAATTGCTGTAGAAGGAAGGAGAACATTTCTCTCGCTGTCTTCCTTTCTCCTAGAGTTCATTTCTCTGCAGGGAGCTACAGGTGTGCGCCCAATGGCTTTGTGTGTCACACCATGAATGTCTGAGGGATGAAACACAACATCACAGCAGGATTTCTGCCTTTGCATTCTGGTTTAGTTCTGCACACAGCACACAAGTGCTTTAAATTCTACTTGGTAAACAAGAACAATGTACAGTGAGACAGTATGTTGCAAAACCATATGTTAATAAAGGATGAGCATTGTTCTTATAACTAAAAATTTTAAAACAAAGTAAAGGTGCCTTAAACTTTCAAATTGCCATTAGGGAGTTTTATATGCTTTAATGGAAAAATGCTTCTAAGACCCTTTGATCCACGCATACAATAAAAGTTTTCTTTATAAATTTCTGGGCTTGATTGCTTTTAACAAGGGATGATATAAATCTAAAAGACAACACAGTGGTAACGTCTTTAAAAATGCCTTAGATTGGCTGTAGGTATTGTGACACATATGCATATGACTATTACCAGAGTCTGAATCTACCCCGATCTATTTGCTGTGTGTTTTCTAAGGAAGATGATAAGGGAAAACGTAAAGTGGGTAAAATGTTGTTTTCCTGGTATGTAAGCCCACCTCCATGAGTATATCATCAAAAATACCAAAAACACATGTTGTAAATGTAATGCACAGTGCATTAAAACTTCACTATCAATTCCATTTACAGGACTTTTATTGAGGAAAAAAAATCAGTGTGCAGGTAGTTGATTTAAAACATTGACCAGATCCATAACTGCCTTTTGTGCCAGCTTGACAAAGCAAAGTAGCAGAGCAGCAACACTAGTCTCCCCTTCATTTGTAGAAAAATAAAGCATGAATGTCTCCATTACGGATTATGTGTGTGTGCACCTACACTGTCTTATGTGGCAAAGTTTACCACTGTCATTTTTGTTGACATCTGCAGCTCCGCTCAGTTTATGCCGTGTTGTTCCTTGTCTTAACTATATTAAACACAGGATTCGTGTGTTTACAGTTAAATGTAGGAACGTGCTAAAGGTCTGAATGTGTGGCTGTGATGCAGTTGATTAAGCGGTCTGAGCTGACAGAAATCCAATACAGTACATCCAGAAGTCACGGCACATAGAGCTGTGGTTTATTTTAATAATGTTGTTTTCAATTATTAAAATACTCATATTGCAGCACATAGAGATACATAGAGAGTACATATTCTGAACATGTGTGTTACGCAGAGAGGAGTGGAGTGGAAAACAGCAGACATCACTCTGACTTGACTGAACAGTATGTCTCCACACCTCTCTACATAACAATGTGGATGACCATAGTGTGTAAAAGCTGACCATTTATCATTTTAACAGCAGAGGGAGATATTTTATATCAAGTCATCACATGATGACTTGACAGTCATCCTCATTATGCAGATGCCCTGTCACTCACAGTGACAGATAAAGAGATCTTCACTGCAAACGCCAGCAGTGTCACTGCCGCAGTGCATTGACTGCTGTCACATCCTGATGACACCAAAACATCAGAAATATTTTGCAGCAAGTGATGTGTCATGCAGCTTTTTAGCCACCTTTGCCTCAGATATGCCTCATAGAGCTAAGAGTTGAATGCCTAGCCAGTGTGTCTAGTATTTTGTCACTGTGTGCTCAGAAGTCCTATTCAATCTGGGTCTTTTGGTGAAGAGAAGGATGTTTTTTTTCTGTTCACAGAAAAAGTAGAGCCAGTGGCCCAACACTGACAGCCTCTTGCCTTTGAGAGCCCCCGAGCTTTGGTCTGGTCTTCTGTCTGTGAGGGGTTTATTGTCAAAGAGTGAGGCCTTTCATGTCTCCATCTATCCAAGGAGAACCAGCTTCGGCACTGCTCTGGTTTTATTTCCTGTGACAGGGGAGCAGCCTTGCACCCAGCTGATTAGGTCCGTCAGCAGGGAGGAGCAATAACCTGCATTAACCCCTGCCATGCACGTTCCAAACTAGTGTCCTCATCCTTTCTATTGTAGCGCCCATTTCTGTCACTTGGCTCTCTCTTTCTCTGTCTTAGTCAACCATCTCAGGATTTCCCATTGTCACTCTTGAGATTCCAGCATTCCCAGGCATTGCTTGTGAGATAAGCCAAAACAAACGAGGTTCTAGTGATGAAGCTATGGCCCCAAAATGTATGTGTTGTTTTTGATAGAAGTCGTCAAAAAACTAGGTACAGTTTCATTTTTGACTGTTTTATTTATGTGTTCTGATTGTAATAATGGACCTTTCTGTAAGTGTTAGGGATATCATAGTTATTTTAGGAATTAAAAGCAGCAGCAGTAGAGACTTCTAGCAGCAGCCTCCTAAACTGTTTTTGTTGCATCTGTTTCATCACAATCACCCCACAAACACACCTATAACCAGTATCACTCACTTTACACAAATGTCCTTGAAGTCAGCCTGACAAATAAATTCCGTTTGAATCGACTTCATATCCATGAACACACACACAGACACACACACATAGACAAACACACACATTAAATGTCTTTCTCTGTTCTGTTTTTTTTTTTTTTAATAAGAGGGTAAGACAGTTGGATACCATAACATTTACAGTCTCAAATATCTAACATATGGTACTCCACAGGAAAACACACAAAACAAATGAGACAAGAAAAATTTTACCCTATCCCAGAAGCCAGCTTTATTTTGTTTCCTTTCAAGATACTGATGCTAATGTTTTGAAGCATCATGCAAAACATCTTGGATTCTTTTGCTAATGGTTGCCATTATGCTTTTGTTTTGGTAGGATTTTAGGTTCACTTCCTAATAAACACATTAAAGTTAATACTGCAATGCTGAATTGGTTTTCAATGGTAAAACTACCTTTATTTTTAATGTTGTTATTATTTTTATAAAATGTGATTCCATACTGTAGCATTACACTGTTTTTGTTGTCTGTGGGCAAATTACGCATTTTTTAACATCGTGTTTCTATATGTTGACATACATCGACGTTGCAATGGAGAGCACTGTTGGAACAAAATCTCCCACAAATATTCAGTCAGGTTGAGATGCGTAGATGACCACAGCACTTTATTTATATCTTTCTTATGCTCACCAAATTCTTCAGTGAGCTCTAGTGCTGAATGGATGAGAGCAATATCATCCTGAAGGTCAGATTGTAGTACTTTGCAATGGCAATATCTTCGGAGTTAGACCATTCTTATTGACACAGTCATATCAAATATCAAATCCAGACTATATAGCTGCACTCGGAGGGGAAAAGCAACGTCTTACGTGGATCCACACTGCACCTCTACACATGTATGGGATGTTTGGTACCTGCATTTGGTGTCACTGTTTTATTAGTAATAATTCTTCATGGGGCTTCCGGAGACTTAGGGAGTCTCTTAATGTACTGTTGAGCCTCGTCCACGGAGCTGAAAAACTTTCTGGTGCCGCTGGCCTGCGTTATGCGAAGCCGTGCTGGGAAGAGGAGAGCCGACCTCAGGCCTCGTCCGTAGAGCTCCGACATAATGTCCTTGTACTGCGCCTGCTGATTAACCTCGGGATTGTAGTCCTCCACAATTCGGATAGGCACGCCACGGTAGTTGAATTTCCTTCTCCTCATACCTTCTCGGATGATAAGGTCCTTGATCTGGTATTGGTGCAGGCGGATGAACACCGGGCGATGTGGGCGCCCCGCGGGCGGTTTCGCTGCGAGAGAACGGTGTGCTCTATCAAGCTCCGGGGGAGATTGAAGTATTTCTTTGCCCAATAACTCACAGAGAAGGTTAGAAAAGAAGTGAGTGGGGCGCCCACTTTCAGTGTCTTCAGGCAGTCCAAGGACGCGGATGTTCTGACGCCTGCTACGGCTCTCCAGGTCGGTGACTTTGTTCTTTAGCTGGCTGTTATCTTCGCGAAGAGCAGCACACGTGCTTTCAAGGTCAGCGACTCATTGGCTCAGGTCTTCAGCTGCAAGCTCCAAGGACAAAACTCTCTCGGCCTGTTCCTCTACACAGCAAAATCTCCAGTGTTAAATTAACACTAGAGAGTGTCTATATGGGTCCACACCTCTGAGTGTTAAATTAACACTTTTGACAGTGTTATATGTTTAAAAGCAACCTAGTCAGTTTTGAAGATTAACAATGGCTAACACTGAGCAGTGCTGATTTTCTAACACTGGAAAATAACTCAAAATGTTAGAAATATTCCAGTGTTAGAAAATCAGCACTGCTCAGTGTTAGTCTTTGTTAATCTTCAAAACTGACTAGGTTACTTTTAAACATATAACACTGTCAAAAGTGTTAATTTAACACTCAACAGTGTTGTATTTAACACTCAGAGGTGTGGACCCATATAGACACTCTCTAGTGTTAATTTAACACTGGAGATTTTGCTGTGTAGGGCTTGTTGTACTTGGTCCAGTTTTGAATTGAGGGCGTTAAATGAGGATTTAAATTCAGACAGTAACTCATCTCGGTGCTGCGGGAGCAGCGTGGTGATAGCCTCCAGTGTTAAGCTAGCGTCCTCCTTCTTGTTCACTTTTGCACTCTTAGAAGCCATTGGAAAGCGTCAAAAGTGTTCAAAACACTAGAAAAGTAGTTGCGAGTGTAAGCGACTTAAATGTGGCATTTGGAGGGGTGAAACTGGTCAGAGTGGAGTGAAATTCACTGGAGCAGTTCGTTCCCGCGTCTACTCGGGTCGCATGCTGACCGGAAATCACCTCAAATATCAACTTCAATATCAAAATTCGATTTGATATTGCTAGACACATGAGGAAGGGTTATTGTTTTTTCATTACATATACATATATCTTTTCTTTAGATTTAAATGTAGTTCTTCCATACCCATTTTTCCTGTTAAAACATCAACTCTAAATCATGCCCCAAAATTAAACCTTCATTCACATAGATTCTCTCTTCTCTCACAAATTAAGAATTTGCTTTACATCCCCAGCATTTTCATATGTCACAGAACAGATTCTCATTTTAACTTGCCATGCACAGTACCAGTGTGGAATATTCTCCATTTGTTGCATTGTGTAGCTTTATCATCATCAACCCTGTAGACTCCTGGTGGAGCATAGGGCTGCTACAACAGCACGCCATCGGACTCTGTTCTGGACCGTTCTTTTCAGCTGGGTCCACATTCCGGCGGCCTTTACTTGGCTCTCGACAGATCTTCTCCACGTCTGTTTGGGTCTCCCCGCTTTCCTTTTTCCTTGTGGGTTCCAGTCCAGTGCTTGCCTTGTGACATTGTCGAATGGTCTTTGAAGTGTGTGGCCTGTCCAGCCCCATTTTCTCTTCTTGATGTCTTGACCGACCAGGTTCTGTCTGGTTCTCTTCCACAGGTCTGTGTTCGAGATCTTCTCAGGCCATCATCTGATGTTGCGGATGTGTAGTTTTATACAGCCTATTAAATATATCAACTTAGTTTTCCTCAATTGCTAAAACACTAAATTCCATTCTCTAAACCAAATAATTGGTCTAAACTTAATTTTCAAGTCAAACACTCTTTTGACTACACTTTAAACTGTCAGGACCTGGGTCTGGTGGAGGGTGGTGGTCGTTCTTCTGCTGAACGACAGCTGTGGTTAAGCGTGAAGTGATGCTTAGAATACTGGGAAAGGCAAGAGTGAACTCACAATGCAAGACACCTCCTGTACAAGACAGGAAGCTCTAGCTTACCAAGCTACCAAGTTAGACCCCACTGGCCCTGTAAACCTGCAACCCCACGGGCAATACGTCAAATGGGAAGCCGGCACTACAGGCTGGAGAACACTCTCACTCACCGGCTGATGATCAGATACAGCGAGGTCCAACTGTCCAGTAAAACTGCAACACCACAGGCAATACACCAGAGGGAACACAGCCTGCAGCAGCAAACTCTGTGTGGTCGCCGAGTGAACTCAAGAGACCGCAGAAACAGCCGGACACCCACGATAGCTTTTTAGCTTTTTGTTCGTCAGAGGGCTTGGGGACAACAAATCCAGGGAAACTGCCAAGACAGGCTCCCTAACAGAGCAGACACAACTGACACCACCCACACAGCACCAACGCACACAAGCTTTCATAAACAGCCACTTGCAAGTGGAGATCAAACCATCACCGGTTTCACATATGCACAGCTGTTTTATACGTAAGCTGTGGGCCGTGGCCGGGCTAGCCGGAGGGTCATAAAGACACGCCACGACCAAGGGGGGGTCATAACCCCATACATCTGGAACATGTCACGGAGTGGAGAGATAGTCTATGATACACAACATCTTTCACACTTGTATTGCAAAACTGTAAACACTGGCAGCAAAATGTGAAAACAACTTCAACACAGCTATCATCTTTTACACACAGCAACTCACAGTTGAACACACGTGTTTCTAATTGGGCAAGACAAAACTCCGTTTGGGGGATGGGGGGCAACTAAGAACAGTCAGTATTGATGAAATCCGGGCAACTATTTTGCACCATGTCCTTGTTCATGGAATAACAATGAGGGAAGCAGGTCAAAGTCTTCAACCCAATTTGAGCAAAGTCTCTATGAGCAGCATCGTCGGGACATTTAGAGAAACGAACAGGTAACTGTTTCTGCCTGCATACCATTTGTCATATAGTATGCTCTACTGTAACTGCTGTAATCTTCATTAAAATGCTATTTTTACTGGCTATACACATTTGTAAGTCCATTGTCCCTTTTCTAAAATTGAAAGATGCAACAGACTTAGCATGAAACAAGGGTGCCATTTGAGTGAAACAACTCAGCAAGAGTGTCTGGCCAGTGCCACCAGTGACATAGCCGTGGAGTCTTATCAAAGCTGGGTTCAGCACACAAAATGGTTTTTCCCATGTTACCTGGCGAGGTAGAATATTGCCTCTGATGTAGATAAAGTCCTCTGGACAGACACTGGAATCAATCTGTGAAATACACTAATGTGCTTTTCATTTAGGTTTTTTAATCATTTTATTTTTTGTTACTACATTCAGCACTTCATGTCACTCTAATCATGGTGATTTTATTGTAATACACTTAAAATAAATATTTCCTGTTAGCTACATGCCCTAGATTCTGTGTCTTTAATTATTTGATGTCATGTCTAACAAATGTTCTTCGGTGTAACAAATTTTAATGACGATTTTATGATGGATAGGGCATAAACATGAAGAAAAAGTGTGGCCTATTAGTTACAAAAAAGTGGAAAGGGGTGGGATTAAATATGTTTATGCTTCTTCCTACTCCTTTTTGAACATGTAAGTTATTTATAATTATTATTGCTTGTTTTCCTTTTGTCTTGCTTTGTTTGTTTGTCTCTTTTTTCCTCTGTTGTTGCTATTATACTATTTATGTTCAAAATAAAGATACAATACGTGAATATATTTTTACTTGCTGTGTGTATGATGTGAACACATTGTTTGGTTTTGAACACAGGATAACTGATTTTGTTTTGAGAAGTCTGGGGTTTTGTGAATGTAGTTCAGATTTTTGGATTTGTGTTTAAGGTTTTCAGAAAATGAGTTGAGATTTCAAGACGTGTTTCATCAATTCAGAAAAACTGTAATTTAACAGATGTCTTGGGATATATTTTTTATACTCAAGATTTTATTTTCACATTATAGAGCAACAGAAAAGAAAGTGTGTAATGTAACACTTTCTTTTCTTTTTTTGTAGAAAAGCTAAAATATTTTAGATCCTTCTATATATTCAATCTGCGTATAAAGTACCTCGTTTTCCTTATGCATATGAAATATTAATTTTTCATTTTTACAACATTGTTGAAATTAAATGAATAGAAAGATCACTGCTTTTTTTAAAGTCACATTAATTATTTAGAATTTCAATTTTCTGAAATGAAATGACTTGTATTCCAATCAGATTACTTCAAGAATTATTAGAAATAGAAAAAGATAGAAGAGCTTTTATTGTAATGAAATGTCTTGTACACTGTCTTGTTCTGCAGCTCTCATCTTTTCCTTCTCTTTGTAAGAATCAGTTATTTTCAGGATTTGACAAATGCAGAAGTCAAACTCCGGTCACCAGCTCCATGGCTGTGGGAGCCTGGGAGTGCTGCAAGAGCAAATCCAATTCACTGCATTTCATTTCATCTCTCCACACACTGCGAGAAATTTCTGACACCAGGCAAGAAAAAAAAAACACTTTTCATGGTGAATGCTGTGTATGTGGGTTCATCCTGAGGCCAGTGAGATAACGAGAGGAGAGAGACTGTTAGCTACTTGTTGATTATAAGCTCTCTCTGCTGCTCTGTTTTGTTTTCTTTTTCCTGATAGTCTGTAACTCTGAAGTCTGAGTAAAGTCTGACAGGGAAGAGCCTGGAATAGCAATTAGAGAGGAAACATTGCTGTTGTTGTCAGCGATTCACAGTAAAATAATACAATTTCTCAGGTTATTAAACAGGCCTTGCTTTTCATTGTAAAAACCCACTGGCGCCAATCAATGCAGAGTGCTCCAGACATTGCTCTCCATGATTAAATTACTCCTCTATCAATCAATAGAAAACATATTCTTTTTACGAAAGCCAATCATTAAGAAGATAGAACTGACAACAGGGATTGTTATCTGATCGACCCCAGATGTACAAAATGACATGCTATAATGAAAATGGCTGTATTTATGGTAACAGATATTAGTGTGCCGGGATGCAGTACAAATTTTCCAAACATAGTTTCTTTGATGCTTCTCTTTGCAGATAACCATCCTTAAATAATACATCTCTTCTGTTTGAATTGATCCCTTGTTGTAGAAGATATAGGAGTAAATTTCACAAACATGGTCAGGCAAAAATCATTCACAGTGAACGTCTACTTCAATCCCTCAAACCCAAAGCAGACCTCAAATTACCTTTAAACTCTACAAAGTCCACAAGATTTTGTAGGAGTGGCTTTTTTATTGTATTCACTACAGGTTCTGATCCACCAAGCTTTGTCTCAGCTAGGTACATGGCATGAATAATAAAGAGCCTTTTTAGTAAGGCTTGTTCCTGCAGGCAAACAACTTATTTGGTTATTGAACTGAAGAAGTTTAAGAACTCTGGCATCAAATCCTCTCTGATATCACTGATACACATTTATAAAGTTATTTTACTTTTACAGGACAGCAGAAAAATACCCAAACTTTATTCACTATTTCTCTAGTTAAGGTCTCAACATTAATAAAATCCCCTTGACAGATTCCCTTGAAAGGAAACTAATACTTTTTTTATATAGGCAGAAAATTCTGAGTATGTGTATTTGATCTCAGGCATGTGTTGCTCCAAGGTAAAAGAGTCCTTCAGGCTTAACATAAGAAAGTAGAGAAGAGTAGTTAATTTTCAGAAGAAGTCTATCATTTAAAACACACTCAGAGTTTACTCATTTACTACTTTCATGAAATTGAGCTGACAGCTGTAACTCAGAGAAATCCCTGATTTCCAGAAGAAATTTGACACTTTCTTCAGTGCAGACAGGAGAGTGAAATAACTGTCAAAAGATACAAGATACTACCTGACATGTTTCTCAGTGAATCTCCCTATCAGGTTATCCCTCAGTGTACATGCATCTGTTTACTAAAGGCCAGTAGTTTATGCAAAAATAAATTTCTAGATTATTTGAAAAAAGAGCCAATTAACTGACTCATTGATTGGCAGATTCAAAAAAATTACATCCAGAAGTCTGTGAAGGGAGAATGGTGAACGTGCATTTTATCCTGTAAACTGCTAAAGTGAACAACAACTAAGTTGAGCTGAGTACTGCAGGTATACAGTGTATACATGTTGCGCTGTAAAATCCACTTCAATAAACAAAAACAATAAAACACATGATATTAATAAGTGATAGAACTAGGGATGGGTATTGATAAGATTTTCACGATTCCGATTCCATTTTTGATTCTGTTTAACGATTCGATTCTTTATCGATTCTCTTATCGATTCTTTTTTTAAAAAAAGGAGAACACTAAGGTCGATTAGCTTAGAACTTTGTTTTATATCTTCTCTTTGAACAAGATAGAAATTTAGCAGTAACATGGCCTTACAAACCCAACAATGAGATCTTAAGAGATCCAGCCTACGGCTCTTCAATGGGGTGTCACAGGGTCCCCGGGGAAAAAATTGTAAATGTAAAACAATAAAATAAATATTCTTCTGTAGCAATAACAAAGTATAACATAAATTATTCTGTAGCAATTACACAAGAATATCCAGTAATGTCCCTGCCTACAATTAAACACATTCACTTACCGAAAATCGGGGCATCTGCTGTGGCAAATGGGTGCAACCCTTTTACCACAAACTTAGTCACTGCTCGGTGACATTCGTCTATCCTGGCCTGAAAGGAGACGCTACCGGTAGACTGCAGCGACAACTGCCAGCGAGCGCCAGCCAGACTGTCTGTCTCTCTCATCACGGTCACCTAAATGCACAGTAATGGCAGGTTTTGTAATAAGGCAGATCGCGCTAACATAATATGCACTGTTAGTTGATTATTTACCTGCCGCATTAACGGGAGAGGACGTGCAAACGTTACCGCTGCTGCTGGGTTGAGATTCACGAGTCCGGAGCGGAATTAAAATCACGACATCCATTTAAGGTTATCGCGTGTTTTGTGAGCAAATGCTTTTGCATATTCGTAGTGTTTCCTCCCTTAAATGAAATATCTACTTTGCAAGTATTGCAAGTTGCCCTGTTGTCATCCGTTCTCGTAAAGTATAACCAAACTTTTGAGCGTTTAAGCCGCTTAGGCGCCGTATTTCCTGCCAGGTAAATGACGCTCCGCAACGTGGTGACGTCATTCGGGGCGACTGGAATCGATAAGGGAATCGTTTGCAAAAATGGCAAACAATTCCAAGGAATTGAAACAGTGGGAACCGGTTCTCAACAAGAACCGGTTTTCGATACCCATCCCTAGATAGAACAGTGTATGTTTAAAGCCAAGTGAGGTGAAGTCACTCGGTGAACACTGGGGGAGGTAATTCTTTGATCTGCTGAATATGTAAGTTTGCTCACAAAGGGACTTAAATCAAAATGCAAGCTCTAATTCTTATACTAGTTTCATTTTAATGGAGAGCAATAGTAAAGTCAAGTCAAGTGGCTTTATTGTCATTTGAACCACGTGCAGTGGTACGGTACACAGTGACAACGTTCCTCCAAGACAATGGTGCCACATATAACAGACAATCAACACAGGACTACATAAATTGTAATATGCAAAAATTGCACACAAAAAAACAGTGCAACAGTAGATAGAACAAAACGATACAGACACAAGACAGTGCAAACATAACAGTGCAACAGAAGTGCAGCAATGACAGTGGATGTGCAAAAAGACTGAGCACTGTGCAAAAAGTAACTTGATGTATGAGGGTGTGCACGCATGTGTGTATGTGTATGAGACTGTGCAGATAAGTGCTTGGTAGTGACGTGTATGAAGGTATGTGTGTGCGTGTGTGTGTGCGTGTGTGTGTGTGTGTGTGTCAGTCCAGTCACTGAGTGCTCAGCAGTCCAACAGTTTAGGGGAAGATACTGTTTCGCAGTCTGGCTGTGAGGGCCTGAATACTCCAGTACCTCTTGCCAGAAGGCAGCAGGGTCAAGAGTCTGTGTGAGGGGTGCATTGGGTCCTCCACAATGCTGGTAGCTTTGCAGATGCAGCGGGTGTCATAAGTGTCTGTGATGGAAGGAAGAGAGGCTCCAATGATCTTCTCAGCTGTTCTCATTACCTGTTGTAGGGTATTGCGATCCTATACGGCACAGTTACCATTCCAGACAGTGATGCATCCGCTCTCGATAGTCCCTCTGTAGAAGGTGAGAGATGGGCTTTTCTCAACTTCCTCAGGAAGTACAGACGCTGTTGGGCTTTCTTAGTTACGGAGCTGGTGTTAATGGACCTTGAGAGGTTCTCCACCATGTGGACACCAAAGAATTTGGCGCTCTTGACGACCTCCACAGAGGATCCATCGGTGTTAAGTGGACAGTGATCTCTCTGTGCTCTCCTGAAGTCAGGAGATGCTGTTACATATTCAGGCTGTTGGAGGTCTTTCCGTCAGAAAGTCCAGGATCCGGTTCCAGAGGGAGGGGTTCAAGTCCAGCAGGCTCAGTTTTCCAATGAGGTGCTGAGGAATGATTGTGTTGAATGCTGAACTGAATGACGAGCCTTTTGAAGCACTTCATCATGATGAGTGTGAGTGCAACAGGACGGTAGTCATTGAGGCAGGACACTGAGGACGTCTTTGGCACAGGAACAATGGTGGTGGCTTTGAGGCACATTGGAACGACAGCAGTGCTCAGGGAAAGGTTGAAAATGTCAGTGAGGACATCTGCCAGCTGGTCTGCACATTCTCTGAGCACTCTCCCAGGGACGTTGGACCAGCAGCCTTCCGTGGGTTCACTGTGCAAAGAGGTTTTTTTTCACATCAGCCGAGGTCAGACACAGATTCTGGTCGTTGTGTCTGGGTCCACTCCTTAATGAACCTCAAGTTCATGACAGATGTAGTGTCTTTTGCACAGGTTTCTCTGTGTTATTTCGAGAGAGTTGGGACTAAAAGAGATCGAAGTCTCTCCTTCTAACCTCTAATTAAATCTAAAAAAAAAGGGAAAACACAGACAACCACACTTCAGTTGCCCACAGGCTTACACTAGTATCAAGCAAACTGGTCCCGCAAGCAAAACTCCAAAACACACCAACAGGCTCTCCTTTTCCTTGACCTCAGTTTCACACAGTGAGCATGGTTCCACGGGTTATAATAAAACTATCTTTTAATAATTTTCTAAATAATTCCTAAAATATAAAATTTGACTCGATAACTCTAAATGTGCAATTGCATTTGACAGTTTGCATTTGTTTGTGTTGTTAAAAGATATCACAGGGGTAAGACCACGGGAACAGATGAGTTTTTGTTATATTATTTACTATTTTATTTATTTTACATTGGTAAACATGAGCTAACAGACAGATTTGACAATAAACGTATAACTCATATGAATCTTATCTTGAATAAACTCCTGATACCCTATGCCTGTGTAGCTCTGATTGATTCAACAGGAGCAGAACATACCTGGGCAGGAATGTTCGCTCTTTTCTGTGCTTGCTGTAAGGAAGGACAGTGGTAAAAGCATCTTCATTGTATTTGTGCTGTGGAGCAGGGATGAACTCAAGGACTCCATACACACTGTTAACAATAGAAATATTTTCAGGCACACATCAAACACTACAGAACAATCATGCACAGAGCACCTTTTATTTAACACAAAGCATTGAAGTTATCATAAAATCCAGCTTTGCAGACTTCTGTTCAACATGTGAAGGAAAATGAGAACTGAAAACATGTCTCAGGGTCTTATGATGCAACACAAATAATTGGTAAACACTTGTTACCTTTGAAATGCAGCACAATAACAGCTGCTGGAGTTTGCCGCACTGTCCATCCGAGACATAGTATTAAATAATAAAAACGGCTTTTATCTGTACTGCACTTTCAAATAATTTCAAAGGAGTAAAATACAAGGACTCTATATCTCGCATCACAGACGAGCTGACCAGAGAGTGAGCAAGTACTTGTGAACTCTCAGAGTTCAGCACATCAAAATCAACTCCACAGCCAAGCACCTAGAAGAACAACACCTCCACACACACACCTACACAAAGACACGTACACAGACAAGTATCGACAAGTGCAACCTCAATCTCACTGCCTCCACACCGGCACCGCAGAGATCCAACCTCCCTCACATGCCCTCAATCTACAGATTAACTGTGTTAAGTACATGTGAGAACATTTTGGTCTTCTTTTTAAAGTGTGGAAAGTTGCTTTAAAAACACTGCTAATGGCTTGAAAAACTGTGTGTCAGTACGCTGATGAGAACTAACACAATTTGAAATTATTTTTCTGTCAACTGCACAAAACTATTCTTGGCATTACATCTAAAAGCAGTTTACTTTCCTTTTAGAGCATTTGCGGAGGAATGTGCATCACCAGCGTTTTAGCATTTCAACTGCCTACTTATTAACTGTGAGACGATTTCTAAAATATTAAATACATTCATAAAACCTCCTTTTTTCCCTTTTTTAACAGATTGTTGGGGTTTTCTCTGTATTATTGAAGGGTCTTTCCCTTTACTTTACAATATAAAACATGAGGTGACTGTTGTTGTTGTGCTATAAATAAGACTGAATACACACAGGCATAGTTTCATGGTAAATGGACTGGTTCTTATATAACGCTTTTATACTCTGAGCTCTTTATACAGCTTGCCTTACTCATTCAAGCACTTTATTCCTCTGCAAGTGCTTTCTATCTAATATTCAGGCAACAGACACATCAGAGAGCAACTTGGAGTTAGTATTTTTCATGCAGATAAAAGCAACCAGGGATTGAGCCACCAACCTTCCAATTAGCAGGTGACTTGCTCTACCCTCTGAGCTACAGCCACCCCATCTAGCCTTTCATAAATCAGTCAGTACCCACAGGTAGTGGCCATAACCGAGTGTGTAAACTCAGGTAGAACGTTAAATTAACAGCTTTCTTTTCATACTCAGCTTTCTCTCAATCCAATTTAACTCTGTTTAATTTATTTTATTTTATTCTATAGCACCAAATCACAACAACAGTCATCTCAAGACACTGATGTTGTAAAGTAAAGACCCTGCAATACTACAAGGAAACCCCCAAAATCAGAAACCCCCCTATGAGCAAGCACTGACAGTGAGAAGAAAAAAAGAAACAATTTTAACAGGAAGAAACCTCAGAACCAAGTTCAGGGAGGGGCAGCCATCTGCCGTGACCAGAGAGGGGAGGAAGACAGCTGTGGATAGAGACAGATCAGTTGATCAGTTTGGTGCTGCTTCAATTGCACCAGTTGTTATTATTACAATTTCCCACTGCACTATCTCCTTCTCCACTTAGGACAGCAACTTGTCCTGTACCCAAAGCTTGCATTACACACTTTCCTGGTTGAGAACCGTGGCCTTGGACTTACTTATTAACATAACGCAGTGGGGTGGGAGAAAACACAGGACTAGAGAGGGTTGCATTAGAAAGAGTATCCAGCGTGAAATCTCTAAAAAATAAATAAATAATTCAGATCCATCCAGTGTGGAGACCTTTATAGAGAGAAAAGGAGTAACTGAAAATGATTACCTGCCAAAACTTGCTTGTTCTAGGAGCCAAAACTTAGGAAACAAAAGTGAGGTGTTTTCACACTGAATGGATTGGATTTGGCTTGTTCAGCTGCTAAAGTATTTCCATAAAAAATCAGTAGAGTACTGCAATGCTTGCGTGAGCTGACTAGGCTCAGGTTTAATAAGCAAACAAAGAAACAAAGAACAAAAGCTGAAGTTAAAAGCAGAGTGTGTATATTTTTTTTTTCTGAATGTACAGAGGCCAAAACACACCATCATTTGGAACAACAGGAACAGAGAAGGGGCTGTTTCGTTTTGGCTGCCCAAGAGCCGGCAAGCTTTCCTGTTGATCAGAGCTCATCTCTCCCCTGCTATCTCTTTATCACTCCTTTCAGCTACTCATCACATCTTTTTTGACAGTATAACCAACTCTCCAGAGCTCCAGCAGGCAAAGCAAATAAGATATTCTGTATAATGTGCTGATAACAAGAGTAAGAAAAGTTCTCATGAACTGACATCCAAATAGATATTTTTGACATCCCAGAGTCTGTATTTTACAGGCATTAACTTTAGCTAGCATTGTATTACCACAAGCATTTTTTGTGCTGGGCAAGAGTCACCACAGGCACTTTTGTTGGTTTGCAACTATGCAAGGTTTTTATGTTTTAAGTTTAGAACTAATTAATTCTAAATGCCAATTTAATCAATGAAGTGTAACTAGATAAAGATGCATAAACCACACAGGGATCTGTTTGCTTCACTGTGCATATCCCAGCAAATGCCAGGATTTTAAGTCTGAGACATTTTGTCACTCTGGTATCTGCTCTCTGTTGAATGCCATTTCAAATATTTCATATATTTTTGCTTTAAGAGGATGTCTCGTCAGTTCATCCTTGAGTTACACGTTCTTTCTCTGTAGCTGGCTGAAACTTTTCAGGTGTCCTAACTTGATATTGTTCTCATATTCAGATGAATGTAAGAAATAAATAAATACTCACCATAGCCCCAAAGAGAAAAAATTTAAACATGCAAACATATAAGATGAGATTTAGAGTAGACTAAAATAGTTGTGGGTGTTGTTATTAAATAAATATGACTAATCCACATTTTCGTCAGAAGCACCTTCTATATCAGGGGTTCTCAAAGCAGCTCCAGCATCTTACTGAGGGCTACACAGGAAAAAAGCACTAATGAAAAACGTTTAGTGACTCTCTTAATCTGGACCAGAATGACATTTACATAATACTAAATAAAGCTTCACTGACCTTTCAATGAGCTTCAAATGACAAGCCACATTCAGCACTTTATTATCCTTTGATAAATTATTTATCTGGTTAAATCACCCATTAGGCTAAAATGTATATCTTTGAACTATGTACAGTAACCAGGGGAAACCCGCACACGTACAGGGAGAACATGGGGAGGCCAGACTATTGTGTTTCATTTTCTCTGTATTATTAAAATTGAATTGATAATGAGGGTTTCTTTGAACCACCATCATTATCGTTATCAAAATGATGGTGATGATGGTTTATTTCAAATAAACCATCATCACCATCATTTTGATTCAATTCAATTTTGTGCTACAAGAATACGATGAACATGTATGTGATAGGTCAGCTGCCCTAATATCAGCTCTGCTCAGATTCTTTCTTTGATCGAGCTCCCGATTACTGTAATTGTGAGAGAATCTTTCCTCAATTCACGATGTACTGCAACGAGGCCACCTAGGGAATCTAATCTGCACATGAATAGCCTTTACTCTGGCATTTTAATGTAACGAGCATATTTTTTCGCTGGGGAGTTGCAGCCTGAGTTTTGGATAAGCTACATCACGATAAATGGGCCTCGTTCAGTGACAGTGAATGTATATATGTGTGTGTGTGTGTATATATATATATATATATATATGTATATGTATATATATATATATGTGTGTGTGTGTGTGTGTGTGTGTGTGTGTGTGTGTGTGTGTGTAACGGGGGGAAGACTATATAGACTGACTGTAAATAACAACAAGTAAGTGTGTGGATCCTAAAGATCCTATTTTTGATGTGAATGTCTAATCATTTGTGTAGCCCTTTTTAAATAGCCATCAGAGATTTAGCCTCTAAAAAGCAAGTAATAGTAAAATAGGTTAATCTCAATGTGTTAAATCACAGAATCCAGAGAAAGCAGAAACATGAGTTGACATGATAACATGTCTATGGCTGCACCTGCAGGTTTTTGCAGGAAATTACCCAATAAATCATATTCAATCAAAAGTTAGGCTGATGAATTAGGTTTTCAGTTTTGGTTTACAGAGCTGCTATATATGAAAGTGTTTCAGTTTCTCTGTGTTACTTAAATAAATAAATAAAAGGTAAATTTGGTGACAGAGCATATCAGAGTTAAAGACCACTCCTGTGTCTCTTGAACCTCTTACAAAGTGCCCTGAAAATTGTTGTATATTTATAATTTTGCATGCATGTCTATGTATGCAGCTTACTAAGCAAGCTTTAGCTTAGGTTTGGACTAGCATTAGCTGACAAGTTTAAACCCTTGTACACAAATGTTCACTTTTGGCTTCAAAAATCTCACACGATGTCACTCAGAATACTAACACTGAGTCCAGAAAGCACTAAGTGAACATGTGATTTGAATGTGATTTCCAAATATTGGTATTAATCATTAGTACCTTGATGCACTTTACATGTTAGAAGATCATTAATTTACTCCAAAATGAGCCCAAATGTCTTCACTCCCTTGGGATGTTTTTTTTTTATTCTAAGCACAACTGGTGCAGTAATTTGAATATATCACCAAAACAAACTAATTAACAGTTTAGAGCTTGCAAAGTATTACAAAATTTTATTTTATTTTTTTAAAAACAGTGCAGTGCTATGTGCTCAGCTCTTTTTTGTAATAATTTTGAGAAGTATAATCTTTTATGAAGATCTGTGTGGCACCTAATGTAATCTAACAGTGCCCTCCTATGGCTTCATTTGGCAATCTACATTTTAATTCTTATATTCCACCAAAACCCTGCTGGTAATTTAATATCTACTTGTTTTATTGCTCAGTGAGTGACACTGATGAAGCACTAAGGGTGAGATTTGAGATTTGCACTGTTACAGTCAGAGGACAGCAGCAAGCACGGATGTAATGACTGGACTGCCCACTCAGCTGAGGAAAAACACAGATCTGAGCTGGGGGGGTTTACAGGGAGGCAGAACAAGATGCTGATGTGCTGTTCTGATCCTGGTGTGTTTGTCCTGCTCTTTATCTGATGAGACTCTCTGACATCAAGAGAATGATGGTGAAGAGAAGTGACCAAAAAAGAATTTGGTTAAAAAGCAGGTGGAGAGATTGACAGAGTGGAGAATAATGACGGTTTTTGTTACTTATTAATATATTTACATATATATTTACATTTTGTATTTACATACAAAATAAAACATTTTGACATTTGAAGCCAAAGTGAGGTCCACACAAGCCCACAGGATTATTGATTAGTGTATAGATGGTCCTGGCAGAAGGGTTTGCAAGCCTTCAGTAATTCCAACAGAAATTCCTGCAGCATATTGTACACAGCGAATGCAACATTCCTTGTAGCCTTGCAGTATTCACAATGCAGCACATTGTTGTAAACATGTATCTACAAGTGACACACGTAGTATAAGATGTAACAACACTTCTTTATTAACCCAAAACCATAAAATTGGCAGTGAAAACCATCAGTCTAACTTTGGCTGGACGAGCCATGGCATCGTCATCCACAATATGTTTGGGTCAAAAAATGTGCTTCTCCTATTAACAATGTCAGGGTAACTGTAGCCTACATATCAACATAATGTTGCATGTGTAGCCATGACTAATCACACATGCCAATTTAAAACAAACCTATCTTCCCCCAGTGATCATGTTTTATTCATGTGGTTTGTTTGATAGCTTTGATAGATTTTTTTTTCTGTTAAATACTCTTTAAGATGTGTCTGGATCAGATATCACCAAAATATTTATTTTTTATTTTGAAAGGAAAATATCTGGAATAGCGGGCACTACTTTGTTTCTTCATGCACTCTCAATATCCCCGTGAGTCACATATGATTAAAATGTTTCATTTTCATTTTTAAAGTGAGAAAAAAGTAATGCTATTGCTGCACAGACTCTTTAGTCATGGCTCATTTTTAAAATTGATCACACCCTGCTGTAACTGACTGATAAAATTGCTGGTCCAGCTAATTTCTTGTTTTGAAAATCCGGCCCAACACACTTTATAATTGAATAGCTCTGCCCTAAACCAACAGCAAAGGTGAGGAATGAGCTTTGTCATTATGCTTCCAGGGAGGTATATACAGTACATTCTGGTGGATGTTCTTTAGTTTTCTTTGCACCACCAGCTCACCCTCCACCTCACCCTCCACCTCTCACTGTGGATTCTTTTTGCGTTTATGCTGCTTTTCTATGGGTGCATGTTGTTTCTGCAAACATTTATAAGCGTTTTAAAAGAGGAACTGGCAATCAACTTATTATATCATTTTGGTATGAGAATGTGTTGTTCTATCGGTAGCTAGTTGGCTGCACTAACACAAAAAAACTTTAGTTAAAAGTATGACGAATCATGCTTTTTGGTAATATGCATAAATGTTCTTAATTTTAACAGAGGACTGAACTTCAAACTTTGATAAAAACTTACTTTTATAGAGTATTCGTTGCATATTTCAAAGTCGTAGAGAGAAATCAGAGTTCAAAATTAATCCAACCCTAGAAACACATGAGGCAACCACTCAAGCAGACAAACAGTAGGATGCAGCAAAGAGCTAAGGAAAACTGAGGGCTTAAAAACATCCACAAGGTAATCAGGGAAAGAGAACAGAGTTGGGGGAAACAAGACACAGGTGAAGAGAATCTGGCTAATGAGACAAAGGACAACAAAACTAAATGCACACAAGATTAATGCGCTAACACATTAAAACAGGAAGTAACTAAACACGGGACACTGGAACATGAACTTGACATGGAGAACACAGATGGGCAAAATGTAAACCTAAACTAGAATATAAAACAGAATGTATAGGAAATATAATAAAGAAAAAATTGAAACACAAACTTATATATGCTGGCATATGAATTGCACAATCTTAAGCATGTGTGAAACCTTCTTGTGTATGTATACTATCTCTGCAGATGAGGTTCTCATTGCTGTCTGATAGAGATGTCAAAGACATCAAACAGCTTCTCCACTACACGATCACACAGAGATGAGGGAGGGAGTTTAAAAATGAATGGAGCAATGAACAGAAGTCAGAACAAGTGCGAATCAGTGAAAGCTCTGCTGTGAGACTTCAACAAGCAAAGCAGGAGTTCAAAAACTGAGAGAAAAAGAGAATGATAAAGTGGGTCTGTGAAAAGAAGGATTAGATGTTTGGATTTTGGAAATGTAGATAAGAAGAAAGCTGAGAATACAGACACAGCAGCAGCATCCCCTACGGGTCAAACAATGAATTAAAACATATGTGCGTGTGTGCGTGCGTCTGTGTGTGTGTGGAGACAAGTTTACACTAGCTGATGATTTGATTTGCATTTCATTAATGTTTGTGTTTATACACATGTACAATGTTAAAATGCAGAAAGCACATATGCTGCTCAGATACGTAGATGAGGTCATGCTTACAAACTGAATACATGTTATAATACTTATAATAATACTATTATTATTTAAATATTTAAATATATTTATATAAATACCACACTAACAGATAATTTATTTAAACAACCACAAGACTGCTTACACAATTTATTTATCGGTTTTAATAAGGAACGCTACAAGTAAAATAAAAAACAATTACTAAACAAAAAAATTATTATGCTTCACCTGATTAATAATTAAGAAACGTATCCCCAAATCAAATTGAAATCTTTACAGAGAATACGGCCACAGAAGTGTAAACACAGTCAGGAGAGCAGGAGGCAGATCTGTATTCATTACAGGTATTCAAATCTGTGTGTGTCTGTGTGCTACTCTCTCCCCAAGGCATTGTGCGGCCGTGTAGAGAGGATGAGATCTTTTATCTCGGTTGACGTCCCAATCAATCAGCCAGACACTGATGGAGACCATTGTGCCCTCACTCTCTCTCACACAAGCACGCGCACACACACGCATACACACACACACACAGTAGTTCCTAACCCCTGCCTGTTAGTCCTTTGTTTAAAAGCATCCTTGTTCTTCACAGGATCAGGAGGATGTTCTTTGTTAAGCCCTGATTGTGGGTCTTTGGTGCCCCTCAACACAAATACACACACATCTTAGAGTATCACATGCCTGATGAGGTAATTAGGTAAATCTTCAGTGAGGTCTTTGTGATATCTGCAATAGTGATCACATTTTGTAAATTAAATCTTAAAAGAATAGACAAGAGCAACAAATGGAAAGATCTCAATCTAAAAATTTCCGAGTGTAGAGAGACCAAATTGGCTGCACCCGTCATTATTGCAGGTTCATAGATTGGACATACACTGAATTTGAAAAAAGAATCCGACAAGTTAAAGCTTTGTTCATTTTTTTTCCAAATATCTTTGTTAAAAAATATATGCAAAGGTTATTTTACCTGTCATCATGTAAAAAGTGACAACATGAACTGACAATATTTGCATCCTGCTAAAATGTGAAATGCTATGAGAGCTCAAAGGTATTCATACTGACGCCAGTTTCAATGCTTGTGTCTCTAAAATGTGGGAAATGTAATTCAAATATTTGGATTTTGAAGCTCATTATGAACATTAGAAGCAGGTTCTGTGACACAGTGAACACAGTGTCAGACTAAAGGAAAAACAAGGACTGAACAAGTTAATTTCTCTTAAACATGGTCTGTAGAAACAAGGGTACAGGCTTCACATTTTGAGAAACAGAAGTGGGCTTAGACCCTGGTAGACTCCAACAATGCTTGAAAAATACCAGAAAGAAACAAAGTTCCTGAGAGGTAAATCTGTCAAAACAGACAACAATATCCCAGAAAGCATTTAAATGAAAACGTCCAACAGATGTGTACTTTCAAAAGAACAAAAATCATAACAAAATTTTATTTTAAAAAAATCACCTTGAATTTCTTTGACGCTCTCATTGCTTTCAAACTATATTGATTTGAACCATCCATCTCTGTTGCTTCACACAGTGGCAGCTATTTCATGCACTATTAGCCTCATACTCATTATCATCTTAGGTGCAGCAGAAGAGATGCTAAAGTAGCCATACATCAGCCCACCACAGGCCTCATTAAGTACCTGGCACCTGCTACCTACAGAGACCAATTAGAATTCAGAGTGTAATGGGATGCGATCTCTCTCTGCCAGGCCTTAACCAATCACAGCACAGATTTAATAATTTCAGTGTCCTCATTAACGGTGATAACTAAAGTACAGAGAAAGCACAAATAATGTTCATCTTTTGTGGCAGAATGGGAACAGTAGCTGAGGGGAGAATGAGGAAAAAATGTTGTTACTAACTGTTACTAACTGAAAAACTAACTCATCAAACTGTCAATCATTGGAGCGCAAAGACTGAAATGTGGGTGAAGCAGGAAATGTCCCTAACAATGATTTTGATAAGATTTTTTTTTCAGTTCAATTCAATTGTATTTATATAGCACCAAATCACAACAACAATCACCACAAGGTGCTTATATTGGAAGGTAAAGACCCTACGATAATACAGAGAGACCCCAGTGATTAGACAACCTTGTCTGAACAAGCACTTTGGATGAAAGACAGAAATTAATAATAACTCATAATTAAAAGCAAAGTGGTGTATAAACCCATGGTGAGTGAGAGAAGAAGCAATGCTCAGTGCATCATAGGAAACCCCCAGGAGAAGGCAGCTTAACTAAGGGAGGATTCAGGGTCAGGTGATCCAGCCCTAACTATGTGTTTAGCAAAAAGGAAAGTTTTAAGCCTAATCTTAACAATAGAGAGAGTGTCTGTCTCCCGAATCCAAGCTCAGAGCTGGTTCTACAGCAGATGATCCTGAAAGCTGAAGGCTTTATTGTACTTTTAATTATTGTAGGAACCACAAGTAAGCCCATAGTCTGAGAGCAAAGTGCTCTAATGGGGTGATATGGTACTATAAGGTCATTAAGATAAGATGGGCCCTGATTATTTAAGACCTTGTATGTGAGGAGCAGGGTTTTAAATTTGATTCTGGATTTAACAGGGAGCCAATGAAGGGAAGCCAATACAGGAGAAATGTGCTCTCTCTTTCTAGTCCCTGTCAGCACTCTTGCTGCAGCATTTTGGATCAACCGAAGGCTTTTCAGGGAGTTTTTAGGACATCCTGATAATAACAAATACAGTAGTCCAGCCTAGAAGTAATAAATGCATTAACTAGTTTTTGAGTTTCACTCTAAGACAGGATGTTTCTAATTTTAGAAAATCCAAAATAGAAGAAAGCATTTCTACAGGTGTTTAATATGAGCATTGTAGGAAATATCTTGGTCAAAAAAGACTCCCGAGATTCCTCACAGTGTTTCTGGAGGCCAAGGTAATGCCATCCAGAGTAAGAATCTGGTTAGATACTATATTTCTAAGATTTTCTGGACCAAGAACAATAAACTCAGTTTTATCTGAATTTAGAAGCAGAAAATGTGAGATCATCCTGGTATTTATGTCTATAAGATATTCCTGTGGTTTAACTAATTAGTGTGTGTTATCTTGCTTCATGGATAGATAAAGGTGGTCATCATCGGCATGGAAGTGAAAATGTATATTGTGCCTTCTAGTGATACTACCTAAGGGAAGCATGTACAATGTAAACAGAATTGGTCCTAGCACTGAACCCCGTGGAACGCCATAATTAATATGTGTATGTGAAGAGGACTCTTCATTTACATGAACAAATTGGAGTCTATTAGACATATGAGATTCAAACCACTGAAGCGTAGTACCTTTTATACCTACAGCATGCTCTTACTCCTAAAAATCAAATATTATGGTCAACAATATCAAACACCACACTGATGAGTCCACTGTCACAGAATATTATTTATCATTTATAACTTTCACTAAAGGTACTGTGATGAGCTCTGAAATTGAAATGGAAACTGAAATTTCTTGTATATTAATGATTAACAGATTTTGTTTTCTCTCCATAGCCCTATATCATTAACACGATTGCCATTACTTTAGAGACGGACACAAAGGAAGGCAGACAGCTGCTGTTCTGCATACCTTGTTTGTAAAAAGTGGCTGAGCTACTGTTGCCTTCCTTTCAGGTCAATATAGTCTTCTCTGACATCAGCAAGCCATTTTCACCAAGAGAACCACCACTCACTAGATTCTCTAGTTTCTCTTTTTGAGACCATTTGTTGTAAACTCTAGAGTTGGTTGTGTGGGAAAATCCCAGTAGATCAGCAGATGTACCTGTAAAGCGGCTGCTGAATGTATGTAGTTTGAGTTAACTGAACTATACAGTTGCTGGTGCTGCATTCTCAGATTGTATATATTTTCTTTGTTTTCTGATGCATATAGTTTCAAGAGTATACTTTTCTCCATTTCAGCAAATTTGTTAAGATTCAAATAAATCCTTCACAGCACATGTTGGATGGTAGGACTTTCCATAAGACAGTCAGATGAACTCCAAAACTGCTTTTTTTGGGTTCACGCTGGATTTTCTGACAAGGTTTACTCCCTTAGCATGAAGACTTGCAGGTGGTTCAGCAGCAGGTGGGTTTGATTTCTGAATCTCACTGTCCTAGCCTTTGCCTCTAATGCTTTGCCCCATAAAGCAGCAAAGAGATTAAGAGTAGAGTAATGATAACTGAGGGGTCACTACACTCCTTCCCACAGATCCATTTTATCTCAAGTGTTAGGGTTAGGGGACTCAAAATGAGTCCCCCCCCCTCCATTTGATTAATAGTTAATTTAGAAAAATGTATAATTCCTCTTTTAATTTTCATAGATTATTAAATAGACTGAGGTCACTTGGACTAGTGGTGAAACGTTTCTCCCACAGAAAGCGCTACATCCAGATGACCAGAATCAACTTTTTGGAGATTATTAAATAAATCATTATTTTTATTCATTGAAAACCTGAAGGCATCCTATGCCTGACTGGACACAGGAAGTCAGTATATTTGGGTCTTGTTTCCTTCTGTTCACATTCCCCTGGCTATCCTTGTCCCTGTCTCCCTCTCTGGCAACCTGGAATGAATTTTCTAACTCATGTCGAGTTGTGTCAGCGTAGGTTGAAGCTGGCAATTCATCACTGCCTGTCACTACTGCTGCATTTTCGTGTGTGTGTGCAGGACACCATTTTCCTGCTGTCAGAGCTTCTCTCGACTATGTGTACCTCCATCCACTTAGCATGTCCAGTGATGACTGAAAGGGGCCATTTCTCTCTCCTCTGCTCCGTCAGCTTCCTTTGGAATCAAGATCGTGAAGGAGATTGAGGCAGGAGGGGGAAAAGGGACCCAATTATCCCACAATGCAGTGGTAGGTGGTGTTTAAATCAGGCGGTGCAACCCTTGACCTCACACTACTGGCGGGAGACTGAGGTCCTTTAGCAAGAGGCTGTGTTAGCATAGAGGAAAGCAAATGGAGATCCATTCTGTGGCAGTTTCTGCCTCAAATTGTTGAAGCCCTGCAGCCCATTGCAGATTAGTCATTACCCTCTACAAAAGCATTCCAAGGCCAGGTGAAGCTGTCTCCTTTGAACATTAAAATGTCTGAAATTTCCCACAGAGACAGAGTGAGATTAGGTACACATCCATAGCCGATCGGGCCATTTGAAGCCCTATTAGGGAGCTCGATGCTGTAAAACCACAGCTTAACTCAGTGGATGAAGCCACTTTACTGATAAACTACTGGCAAAATGAGTTTACAGATAATTTACTGCCACTTTCCTGCTCACTCTTGGTCTCTAGATACACACCAGGACTTGAGGAGAACAAATGACTGGGAATCAACTGGCTGGCATGGAGACTCTGAGAATAGAGGGGGTAATTTAACACGTTTATGTGAAGCGGGAAAAGCTACTCTCACCCCAGTGAACAAAAATGTGATACACTGTAAAAAAAAAAAAAAAAAAATCAACTCAGTTCTGTCTAAAACTTTGTTGGTTCAAGTCACTGCACGTTTTCTCAGGTTTATCCATAGTCAGGGGTGCGCATTCGCTATCAAAATAAAAGACACGCACCAGATAAGAAGTTGCAACGCGCGTTTGCGCACATAAGATTTTCTGGAGGAGGACAGACGTTTGTTTAGAACTCTTAAAGATGTCGAAAAAGCAAGCTACTTTAAGCAATTACCTCCAAAGAAATGTCAGAAGGAGTCCGAACCGCAAAAGAAGCGCGTATTCTCGGAAAAGTGGTTGCAGGAGGTGAGCTGGCTTCAAACAAATAATGAACGCACAGAGATATGCCGTGAAAATCCCACTCCAGCGGATAAAAACAGTGCCTTTTATATGTACACAAACGCGCGTTGCAACTTCTTATCTGGTGCGCGTCTTTTATTTCGACAGCGAATGCGCACCTGCGGACCACTTATGAGCACCGCTGGACATAGACTTTAAATTAAAGACCAATACAGCAGATATGCCATCACACATTTGTACACTTTGTATTGTGAATCTCCACGGTTAATGTTGGGCCTGCCACCATGTGGCTATTTTTTGGAGCCAGAAGTGACCAATAAAGGATAAAAGGCAGAGTGTAAATTATTTGCTAGCTTGGTGAACAAAGACATCCATAAATGGGATGCATAGAAACACATACCTGCTAATTTAGTATGTAACAGATTAAAACACTATAACTTCACTCACCATAATTTAAACATAACCTTGATGGATTACACTGAGTCATATACAGCTCCCTTTAATCGTAAGTGGACCAGACTATTGACCAGTAAAATTCCCAATTCTGTCTGTGTGCAGAATTTGATAGACAAATGTTGCTGAAAGAAATCTGAGAGTCAGCACGACTCTTTGGGTTAAGATTCTAAGAAATAAATATGTTAAACTACAACTACTAAGTACAAGTAGGTCATTGTAGACTTGCCTATAATTATAGACATGAAAGGTGTCGCTAATTAACAGAAATTACAGTCTTTTTATTAATTTGTTTTAAACTGTTTAAAAAAAACTTCAAAAACCAGAAACTTTTATAGTCGACAAATTAAAAAAAAAAGACCTTCCCCTTATTTAATTAATTAATTTGGTAAATAATTAACTGTTGACATTTTTTTAAAAAATGGTCACGGGAGTTTTATCCGTAGCAAAAGCTTTAAAACTTAGGAAAGTAAAAAAAGTATTTTCTTTTCAAAATAGAATTAATTTTGCTTGTTTTGACTGCATCACAGACGGACTATAACAGAAGGATGAAGTGGCCATGACATCATCAGTTGGCTTGTTAACATTTTGAAGCCTCAGGTTTCTGTTGTCCAAGTCATCACAGTAAAATCAGGCCCTTCATTACTTGCTGCCCATTACTTCCGAACTTCAAGAACTGACTCTTCACTTGCTGTCTAATGAATTCCATCTCTTGGCACCAGACAATCAATCTCATTCACTTCACCTGTCAGTGGTTTGAATGTTATACAAGTTCAAGATCAATGACATTAACCACCTATTTTTTTCCCTTTTGTTTCTAAAAGTAATCAGCAATTTAGTGAAATTTGTTAGAAACAAGTTAAATGATTTCATTTAACAAACACAAAAAAGGAATTTTCTTCCGAGGACTCAGCCACAAAATAACTTAGGAGACCTTTTTGCAGTGTAGCTGTTGTCAGCAGCTTGAGGCATTGTTTAAACCTGGGGTCCGTTGTCATTTATTGGATGTGACTTTATGTGAGTTCAGTGGAAGAACTCTCCCTAAAAATCTGCCTTAATGTAAAAAGCGTGATGCACCACATAAAAGAGAGCAAATTGTAAAAACACAATCAATCAGTGCACAACGCAAGCGTAGATTATGAAAAAAAAACTTTATTACTGTTGCAAGGTAACATTGACAACAACATGCTTTTACCACAATAAAAAATAAAAAGATATTGCACTGGTTTTTATTCTAGCAATGTTTTTTCCCCCATCTCTCCCTCTTAAACCCTTTCTGAAGCTTTTACAATACACAGCTAAATCTTCTTTCTCATCTTCATCACTCCTACAAGACAACACAAAGCGTGGAGATACTGCCCTTGTCTACAAGACTCGAGGCAATAAAAGTATTTTTCTTGCTTTACAGAGCCAACACAATCCCTTAATATCAGTTTAACGGGTGTACGTTGAAACAGCACTGAATCTCATGAAGTGGTGGTTCAGTGGTAATAATAACGCTTCTCCTCGTACCTCATCATACCCACAGTCACATGTTTAAATCATCTATATGCCTCATAGTAAAAGCTCGTCGATCCTTGTGATGCTTGTGAGTCAGAAGCGTAGGGAAGCTCTTCAGTGACTAAATCATAATTCCATTTGTTAATCGATCCCAGGACTTGGGACGAAGCGTGGGACACCATAAGCAGGTCAGTATACTCAGTTCGATCTGTGGAGGTCAATCGGGAACAAAACTGCCGCATGAGAACAGAAGTTGTAGAGCACACTTATATTTTGTGGTCTGGAATCTCAACACGTTAATCATCTGTCATCTGTGGAGGTTTACAAATGATGAACCTACAACATTTGTGTTTGCAATCATAGCAAAATGAGCTTGCTCCTTGCCAGCACCAACCTCACTTTGATGCCTATTGGTGAATGCTAGCTTTCAGATGACCCATGAGGTCAAATCCACGTAAGTCTGTTAACTGGAATTGGAATACAGTCTTTGCCAAAGACGGTTTTTGCAGATTTGTGAGGCGGCAGTACTCACATTTGACTGATATTGGTCACCATTTGTTAGTTGATATATAACGTAGATTTTTAATAAGGATACATGAAAACATGCTGTTGAAACTGACTCTACTCTAGTTCCAGTTTTTCTGTAAACAGAAAAATCCAAAACTGAGAACATAGTTAAAATAAATCCAACTACTTGTTTCTTGCTTCAGTCCACAGACAGAACAGTTTTTGGGCTCAAATCTTTACACATGCTTACAATCACGTGCTCACTTGCTCAGTGGTTAAAAATCTGCCCACAGAATGATTTCTGCTCCAGGCTATTCTCTCTCCCAACACCATTATCTTGATAATGCCACAGAAAGAACCAAAAGGTTTGGACTGTGTGTATAAACAACATCCAGTATGGTCGGATAATCTCATTGACACTAAACTGTTCAAGTTTGATGATGTACAAAAAGTTATTAACTCCCCGACTCTCGTCAGATCGGCCAGAGCGCTCTGATCCTCAGAGGGGAACGGCTCCGTGCCACTGATGCGTTCCACAGACAAACCCACAGACAGCAGAGAAATGTGCTGAATCGCCATCATTTGCAAACCCTTCGTCACATGACACAATATGAACCTATCACATTATGCTCACCTTGCTGATAATCATCCTAGCCTGTTAGAAGTTCCATTGACACTCCCACCCCCCAACACATATACACAAACAAACATAATCAACATGTAAACATAATACAGATTACCACAGTCACTGTCAAAGTCACTTTTACAGTGTCCTTAATATGCAAACTGAAACGAATGAACTCTGCTGCTCCCCCTGCAGTGAAACAAGCTCCACACAAGACACAAAACACTTTAAACACACGAGAAGAGGCCATCCTGTGGGTTGGGCTTTGTGTGCTTTGAGCTCACTTTGAAAGATCAAACTAAAAATACTAAGGATCAAATCAGTTCGTCATTAAAGTGTAAATCAAAAACAAAAAACACTGAAATCACTGAATTAAACAAGCTAAGTGCAGTTTTTGCTTTCACCTGCAAAAACAGTAGTAGCTCTCGGAATCAGTGGTCAAACATCCAGACCGGCTCTCCTTTCAGTGACAGTTTGCCTTTCTTCCCAATCATGCGAGATCAATGCTTCGTGCAGAGCCTCATGCCTGACACAGACATGTCGACAGCCCAGCACACATACACGGGTAGGCTGCAGGGAATTCTGGACACACACCCACGCAAACAGTGTATAAAACACAACATACTTTGAAATATTCTACACAGACGATCATGCACAGATTCCTCCTCGTGTCATACAGAAAGAAAACTTTACAGGATGAACACAGCGAGTTGGTCCTGATACCAAATAAAAGCAGTGCAGCCTTCAGAGGCAGACGGGGGCCAAAAATAACTGGATGGAGACCCAGCAGAGCAGGGATTCAGGTGAAAACTGGTCATGTTACTTTACATCCACTGGAATTCTTTTGTTTTAAATGGTGCATCTCTGAGCGTTTCTGCTTTAATTGAATTCTGGTATAACTAAATTAGGTTTTTGTAGACGACTGAGTCAATAAAAGTCAGGCACGTGATCAAATCCTTTGCATCTGCAGTGCCGTACAGCGGCAATCTACAATCCTATCTCACCACCAGGACCACTCACCCAATCTGTCTCCCTGTTTCTTTGCACAGAACAGAAAAATAAAAATGGAGCTGGAGGATCACAGTTATACCACAATGGGTGAGATCCACTGTCCATTTTGAAAGAGCAAGGGCCTAATGGGACAGCCGCTGACATCTATAAATAGCAGTGTCCAGGGTTTCCCATTCCTAAAACCTGATCCCACATCATATAAAATACTCAAACACTGATTATGGGGTCAAGACAGTTAAAGGACATCGGAAAACCTGCAACAAATTATGAGTACGGCACAATCCTTGTAAAGAATACATGTATTGAAAAGGTAATCATCTAAAACTGACACAATGTATGGATGTATATATCTGGTAAAACAAGAGGGGAGAGACAATATTTCAGTATTTGTACAAATCCTGTACTTCACCCTAAATGTGCTAGTTTCCATCTGCTGGAAATCAGGACATTTCAGGGCTTAGACTATGTGAAAATGATTACTTCAAACACTGAAGAGACACTGACTTGGCCGCATTCCTGTCCTGTTCCTCCGATACTTCACTCAGTGCGAGCCAACGCTGCTGTACAACAGCTGTGTCAGAAAGTCAGCAAAAACCACTGCAAGTTTTCATTTTATTTATTAGATGCTCTTATGTTAAGCAATTTTAAAGTTAAAAAAAACAAAAACAAACTAAAAAACTTTGCCGCGCATGATAGAAATAAAACTATTAAAAACACTGGGAACAGAGGATAATCCAGGAAAACGATGAACTCTGCAAAATGTCCAGCAGGTGCACAGTTTGCTGTGCAATAACAGAATAAAAGTTTCAGAGACGTTCAGTCGGCTGCAAAGGGTGAAGCAGACCCAGAGGGTCCTGAAGACCGACAGTGTTGGATCAACAGGGAGCACAGTGAGAGCAGAATTTGGCCTATTTCGCTGAGTGCTGCATGTACAATGACGATGCTTGACTCTTACTAACAATTCTATAATGCATTTAAACAGATTACTAAATATAATGTTGCACTTTATTGCTCAGATACAACTTTCTGTCAATCATAAGTGGATGCTCAGAAAGGAGGGATGTGAATAGGAATAGAAAAGAGGGAGAAAGAGGAGTGCGTTAAGTAAGGCACGTCCTGATCTCTTCGAGGAACGTGTGGAGGCTCTGCTCGACATCAAGGTGAGATAATGAGGCAGCACAAGAGGAGTGAAAAAGCTGTGCGCATGTGTGTGTGTACTTTTTAAAGTAGTGTCTCCTTGGACTGCTGAGCAGTACTGTGTTTCTAGCCCCTTATATGTTTGCAGAAAAGCAAAGACCCCCAAACTCCTCATCATATTCTGTCAAGCAAGAACTCACATGAACATAAGATAAACATAAAGAGCACAGAACAGCTGGATTAAAGCTGGGACTACCACATCTGGCTCTGCTTCTCAGCTCTCCTGCTGTGCGTTTACTTTGCTTTCTGATTAGTGTGATGTTGTAAATGTGTTTTTTTCCCGAACATGCAGTTTTTCAAAGTTTTAAAACTTGGAGCCAACACTGAGCCCTGTGATCTTTACGTTTTATTCTGGTACTGTGGTAGGTTTGCTGCTACGTCTTCTTGCTGGTTGCTTTGTCTTGTTGCGAGGCAGCAGTGGTAGCTGTTGTCGTCTGGGGGTCTGACCTCTTGCGCTGAGGCTCAGTTGCTGCAGAAGTGGGTGGGGCTGTGCTAAGAGTGGACTGAGTTGCTGCTGCTGCTGCTGCTGTTGTACCGAACCTCTGTGCAAATGCAGAGGTGGCAGTGTTGTCTCTGCCTGCAGACTCTGATGCTTGCCTTTCTGGAACATCTGTGCAGGATCGAGGGTGAGAAGCTGGGGTGGTCAATTTGGCTGGTCTCATGTGGTTGGTGGTGGTTGGTGAAGCAACGCATTGAGTTTTCTGCCTGTTTGGGGAGAGTTGAGGTGACTGAAGGGTCGGGACCTGTTTGGAGGGGAAAGGGACAGGGTCAGCAGGTGGGACTTCTGAGGCGCCACCTCTGGATGGTTTCTGCTCCTTGGTGTTGAATTTGACTGGACCCAGAACACTTTTAGCTACTGTTGCGAGCTGGGACACAACTTTGTCAACCCCACTTTCAGAAGGGGGAACTGGGGATCCTGAACTTGAATTAGAGCTGGAAGAGGATGAAGGTGAGGTGCTGAGACTTGCAGCAGCAGCTGCACACAGTCTCCGATTGTCAGCCTCCTTCTTCTCCTTAGGGATGCCTGGAGATGAGCAAGAAGTGCGAGCAGTATCGCGGGTGTCAGTGGTTTGGCACTCTGCAGTACTTGAGGTGGTCTTGGAGTCTGTGGTCTTTGGAGTACCTGTGGAGCTCTCTGTACAGGGAGTGGTGATTCTGGATCTGTCGATCATTTGGCCATCTGCTCTGGGTTCTGATGGTACAGTCTTTCCCATGACAGTCTTTGAGTCTTTTGGAGGAGCTGGCTTAATAAAAGTGTCCTTGCTAACTGAGATGAATGCACTGCCTGGTGTGGAAAAAGGAAGGGGACCCTGAATGGTATTTGTTGTACTGCTGGGCTCTAGAACCTTCCTCTCTCGTCTTGCATCGTCCTCTGTGGACGAGGCCAAGCTTCCATCTGTTGACCCTTGAGAGCAGGGAGTCTGACTGGGCTTAGTCTCTGCAACAGGTGGTAAAGTGTGCGAGTGGCTGGGTCTGCCTACCTGAGAGGGCCCTGTATGACTGAATGTAGCATGAGGAGTGCAGGGGGAGAGGCAAAGGGATGGCAGCGTGCCTCCAGGACCTGTTCTCACAGTGGTAGGTCTCAGAAGAGGAGGTGGAGTGGACATATTCCCCCTGCGTCCATCCTGGCTGTCCTCTGAGCCTTCGTCTGTCTCATCCTCAGATGAATCCACCTCATGGATGGCATCTTGCTTCTGCAGAGACTCTCTTCGCTCAGCTCTGTCTTGCCTGATGGCTGACAGTTTGTCCTTCAGCTTGCTCTTCCCTGCTGACAGACCCAGCGAGCCAGACACCACACCGAGTGTGCCATCTCCTTCCTGCCGCCCTAACTTCCTGGATGAAGAAGAGTGTTTGTGCAGACTGCCTTTCTCCACGCCGCGTCCTGCTGAAGACAGCAGACCCTCGCTGGATGACTCCTAGTGATCAATAAGCAAACAGACACAGAATATCCTTGTTAAAGCACTCACCATTGTGAAAATCCCACTCTTTGCACAGTGAAGAGAACAGTTACCTATCCTGAGATCTGCTGTCTGGGAAGCTAAAAAATGACAGTGTTGTGGATTCCACTGTTAGAATTTAATCGATTTCTGCAATGTGCTGTGTTCAACAATAATGTGTTTTGGGGAAAGCTCAACTAGGTTACGGGCTTGACTGTGCTGGTATATAATACAACCTCTGCAATAAAACTTTCTCTGCTTGTGTCTAAGAAAAAAAAGCAATCTGAAACCCCACAGAAGAAGCAAAGCTCAGTAGAGCTACAACATTTCATCACCAGTTTACACACATTTTATTTTAGCTTTAACTTAGTTACCATTTGGGAACAATAAGTCCTACACAGTTTTCTCTTATTTATGCAGTTTTATTAAATTATATTGAGGTTTTTGTGCCATTTTTTGTGATGATGTTTTACTTGTGTGAACAATTACACACACACACACACACACACACACACACACACACACACACACACACACACACACACACACACACACACACACACACACACACACACACACAAGAAGACTTCTTCTTTACACTTTGGATCTCATTGCCTATTTGTTATATCAAAATAAAAACTTTTTATCTCCCCCACAACAGATGTATTTCCAAATGTAAGAACCATAATACTTGCATGTCCTAAACAAACTCTCATTATTATGATTATTTTGTTGATTATGTGTTAGACCCAACTTTATGTGAAGGCAGTATCTACCTGGAGGCTCTGTAAGCTCGGCTCCCTCTGCAGAATCTCCTTCTTAAACTCAGAATGCGAGATGTCCAGGCTGTGTTTACGGCTCCCCACAGCTGCTCCAACTGCCAGCTTCTTTTCTGCTGCTGCTGCCATGCCCGAAGATGAAGGAGAGTTAGTGAGAGAGGCTGCTAGTTTCTCAGCTGACTGCACCCTCTTGAGGAGCGGAGAACGTGGAGGCTCTGCACTCTTGGGTCTGGATATCTGCCTCACCAGAGGAGGAGAAGAGTGGAGCTTCACAGGGAATGACTGACCCATGGCAGACTGGCCAAGAGTGTGGCTGGAGAGTGGTGAAGGAGAGCGCTGAGGAGAGCTGCTCTGAGGGGTGGGAGAAGGTGTACGGGCCAGAGGGGAGAGGGGAATGTTGCCAGCTGACTTGCGCCGAGGGGAGCGGTACTGGCGCTGGAGCTTTGGTGCAAGTCCATGTAAGGAGCTGGGTCGAATGTGGCCGGAGCTTGCTGGAGAGTTTGGGACGCTCGAGCTGGGTGAACTGCTCTGGGAAGAGTTCCCACCCACTGTGGGGTATAAAGGAAGAACAATAATGTAGCAGTGATATACCAAATATGATTCGTTTTATTTTGAATGTGTTTTGCACATGTAAAAAAACAAAACAAAAAACAGACATACACACACAGATTTAAAAAACAAACAAACAAACTATCCAAATGTGTGTCTCACCTGAATGCGTGGAGTCTGGCGTGGACCTGTAGCCCTGTGTTGGGCTCCGAGGTGACAGATTGTGTGTTGGTGAGCCGGGGCCACTTTCCCCTGATGACAGTGAGCGGTTTAAAGAGGACAGACTGCGGCTAGTGTGGAGGAGAGATGCCTGTTTGGTGATTTTCCGGAAAAGAGATGTCCTCTTCTTACTGTGGGAGGAGAAACAATTAATTGATCAAGAACTGTCTGTGTAGGTTCTCAGTCATAAAAGTCATGGTCTTAGGAGCTTAAAGAGGAGGTAAGTGGACTTCTTTATGTTTGTTGAAGACATTTAAACTCTCATCCAACCTGATTTTTAGTTATAAAAAAGCAAAAGGTAAGAAGCATTGATCCATGCTCAATCATCCTGGTAAGTAAATTCCAAAAGGTGGATTCTGCACATCTGGACGTAGCGTTTTCAGTGGGAGAAACATTTTGTCACTCATCCAAGTGACTTCTTCAGTCTCAGCAGACTGCAGGTTTCCCCAATCTTATAAACAGTACATTTGCACAATGACTGAAACTAGCACCACTGACGAACAATGGGCTGTGAGGTCAGTTCCCTGATCATTAATATGCAAATTGTCACGACCATTGATCAACAACCACTGATCAAAGGGCAAAAGGTGAAGAGTCCCACTGTCATTGTCGCAACATCCCTGTTCTGGGACTGTTTTTAAACCAAAGAAGCTTCTTGGATCAGAGGTGAAATGTTTTCAACAAACTGAAACAAGTCCAACTAGTCCAACAAACTCCTAAGATTGTTCAAGAATTCTTTGCACAAGCACGCTTGTTATTGCTCGACTTGTGTGTGTATATTTCCCACCTGTCCTGTCCCTCCTTGTTCTTGGTTTTCTTATTTCGTCTTGCCATCTTGGATTTGTGGGTAGTCTTTCGAGCAGGGCCGACTTTGATGGACGTGTTCTCAAACGGGGTTGCAGAGATGGACACTTTGGCACCACTCTGAGTGACGACCGAGCAATAGAAACATTTCTTACTTTCAGAAAAAGATATCTTTACAAAACATTTAAAGTTGTGTGTATGAGTTGAGAAGTCGAAAGGTCTGACTTCTCAACTCATACATATGCAAGGTGTAGCCTTGCATGTGTATGGTGGTAAAATTCTGTTACCACATGCAAGGTCACAGAATTTTTATCAGCTTGACTCATATCTTTATTTTGCAAAGAATCGATTCAAACAGAAAGAACACAAACAGAAGGAGAAGACTGATGTTTTTGCTGTCCGCTGAAAAAGTTACTTTAGTGAGTACAAAAGGTTGTGATCCCGTACCTTTAGAATAAGCTCCACTACCTCTGTGTGAACCAGGCCGTGGACCGGCTCCCCATTAACATGGGTGATCAGGTCACCCTCTCTGAGCCCTGCCTCGTGGGCCGGTCCCCCTTCCTCCACATGCTGGCAGTGAGCAGAGAGTTAGACGAGTGTAAGGGAAAAAAAAGAGGAGGGAGAAAGTGAACGAAAAAAAGTACTATTACTGCCACCTTCTGTCAAACAACAAGAAACCTGCAAACACAGTGATACTATTACAGAGTCCTTTCACAGACATCTGTTAAAACAAAGTGATAATGGGGAAAGAGCTACCACACATGGAAGACAGTTTGGCCAAATAGTTTAACAGCTTAAAACAAAAAAACTCATTTTTATTGTTAAATCTGATACAAATTGTGTTTTCAGATATCTCGGTGAAAACAGCAGCTGCATCCACAAACGTTAGTTAAAACTCTGCTATGCGCACAACAAACAAATACGATCCAGAAAAGGAGCTACCTTCTCTGAGCCCACGCCAATTTAAGAGGAAAAGTTCAAAACTATCCTGAGCACTCATCAATGAAAACTTGGTCTGTCCTGTAGCAGAGACAGACCAAGCTTGTTATCTGCAAGCAGCTGAAAGCCAGTTGGGGTACATTAGTGCACACAGGATGGGTAGTTTCTCACATCTGTGAAGGCCGCCGCAATGTATACAGATTTTGAAGCAATGTATTTTACCTTTCAAGGAAGACCTTGTTTATTTCATCAACACAAACATGACTTTATGACTATATTGTAATAAAGCTGCAGATGCAAAACTGGCCTGCCTGCAGCCCGGACCTGTCAACTACAAACATTTATAAAGACAAACACAATAAAGGGGGGCACTAAATGTTGAACACCTGAAATATTCTATCAAGTAAGAAAATGGAAAACATTTAGCTTTCAGAACAACTTCATTTGATCTTCTCAGATCACTTACAGAATTTCACTTAAAGAAGAAAATTACCAAACAAGCCTAAATGTGTCCCTGCCACAACTATTTTTAAATGTCCTGCTTGCAGTTTCAAAAACGAGTAGCCACTCATCTGCTGATGTGTTTGTTTTACTTGATATATTTTATCAAGTTTACTTTCCTTCATATCCTTAAAAGCAATGGCTTACAAATCATTACATTCTGTATTTAACTGACATTTTATACACCCGGTGTAGCTTTAGCTTTATCCTTTTGTCCTATAGTCCACTGTTTTTAATTCAATATATATCACAAACTTACAACAACAGTCGTCTTAACACACTTTATGGTATAGGTCAAGACCCTGCAGTATTTGAAAATAAAGCCCAGCAATCAGACAAAAAGCTAATGGACAAAAACCTGGTGACAGCAGGGAGAAAACAACTCCCTTTTAACAGGAAGAAGCCTTAGGGAAGACCAGAATCAGTCAGGGGCAGCTATCTGCTGTCACCAGTTTGGTTTTTCTTTTAAACATATGGTACTTATCATCAGTATCATTACTAAATCTGGTGCGACACTCACCCAGACCATGTGATGTACAGTGTAGATGTCAGAGTCACCCATGTACACTCGGATGGCTCTCAGAGTAAAGCCATACTTCTTTCCAGCTCTGTGGATGATGATGGCAGGTTTGACATTAGTCACAGCTGGAGACAGGTCCCGGCTTGGTGAAGAGTCTCGTGATGATGGATTGGATGACAGTGAGTGGGGAGACATCGGGCTGGCCAATGGCGAGGCGCCATGATGGTCTTTCAAAAAACCCCAAAACAAAACACAAAAACCACACAAAGAACAAAACATGACAGATTATAGCTGATTTCATGTAGCATGGTTGCAGATTCATTCTACTCTAGTGCAAAGGACAGCAGCTGTCCACAATAATTCAAAATACTATGACCATGTTAATGCTGTTCATGTTGTCTTTTTGGTTTTAAGAACCTAATTTTTTGAATGTTTGAAAGCACCTGCAGGAATCATCAGCGACAGTGTTGTAGCCGAGGCCGACTTGATGACCTTGTTGAGCGGCCTGGTCGTTGCGTGTCTGTCTGCATCTCCAGACAGCATGCGATGGCGAGCCCTACGAGCTGCCAGGTCACTGATGGCCTTTGGAATGGAGGGAGAGTCGCTGTCTGCTGCAGCTTTGGCACCTCCGCTGGCAGCACCGTTACTGCTGTTGGCACGTTCACACGCATCGCCTGAACTGCCTGCTGTATTCACATGGGAAAATTGAGGAATAACACCAAAAGTAGCAAATTAGGTCAGATCTGAAAGCTTTAAAAGATGTGGAAACAATCTTTTTCGTTCATATTCATCTTCACATTTGTAACTTTTTCATGTGACCCATTTAATCCCCCTAAAAACAACAAACCACATTAGTACTATTAGCATTAACATTTTTATCTTATTATATAAGGTGTATAAACTACACTGACGAGTGAGTGTGGCTTTGCTCAGTTGGCTGGAGGTGGAGCTTGGTGTGGTGGGAGACTCGTCGAGCTTCAGCTCTCTTTCCACTGGAAGCTCTGGGATGGCGAGGGGCAGCTCATCACATCGCAGGCCCCTGACTGCATTTGGGCCAAGCAGGCTGGGACTCTTTCGACTTCCAAGTGCACCTTAGAAATCAGCAAATTAGAGGCACAAATAAGTTACAACTTATTATATCTTATTACATCTTTTTGAAAAAAGAAAATAAAACATTTATGAGTAACTTCTTTTGGGCTAAGCTACTCGCTGTGCTATGTGTACTGGACATGCACATGAAAGAGCATGACAGATACAGCATATTTATCAGAAGAAACTGGGGAATTTTGTGGCAGTCCTTCTTAAATGCAGGTACTGGTAAAAATTAAAAACTTCAGCAACAACTTCAATTCAATTCAATTCAATTTCTTTATTTTCCCACAAGGGGAAATTAGTTTAGCAGCAGGAGGATAAAAATAAACAGAACAGAACAGAACTTGTAGGCAGTTGTTTGTAGACTGTGCTGAAGGACAGTTTTGCCCTGAAATTTGGTTATTTCAGTTTATCAGAGCTAGCCTTTCTTTACCTTGCCCTTGGCCTCCTTCCTCCTCTGAAGAGATAGCAAAGCGCGGCATCTCAATGATAGCAGAGCAGCAGCGTCTCCTGACTGTCAGGGGTGGGCTTGAATCACTCTCTGTGTGGGAAGACTCAGAGACCGACAAACGCTTCCGCAGGCTGTAAAGGTGAAGGACAGGACAGAACAAACACATGAACAGCTACTAAATAAAGCTGACAACATCATCATCATAATAATTTTTAACTAGAAATAAAGCAAAAAGTACATAAACCAGCAAACATGCTCACTTGGGGCATGCAGGGGAAATTTGGGTAAATCCATATGGCCCACAGCCTACTGTGGCCGCAAGAACTGGGATGAAATGTGGGGCCCAACTGGACGACAGTGGGACATACCCACAGTATGCCCATTGTTTGTGTGTGGGTTTCCCTACTGGAGCCACAACAAGACCACACAACCCCACAGTTCACCCACAAATACCCAATGTGGATTTGCACAGACATGTCTGCTCGGAAATATCTGTTGTCTTTTTTGTAGATGAACTCACATCTCCGGAGATCCCACCATCCAAGATCGATCTCTGGACTTGAGTCCACTCAGGCTGTCGATGCGATCTCCTCCCTCCTCACTGAGGCTGCGTTTGGTGGGAGGAGGTGTCCTCTTTTCCTCATGCAGAGACAAACGTTCCATGCTGCTGTACACCTATAAAAACATTTCTCTGCATCAGACATCATCTTTAGAGCAGAGACTCTTAATCCTTTCTGACTCTGAATATATATGCAATGCCAAAATCTTTGATGGTCCTCAGGATCAAATGGTAAGCTGCCCTGGCATTAAGAATATCCTCCAAGTGTATCAGTTCAAACACACTAAAACAATCAAAAATATGTTAGTATCTAATATTAAATTATCAAAAGGTCATTTATTTCACTGATATCTGTCATTTGAGGGTTTTGGCTTATTTACTGAGCATAACCTTCCAAATAAAGATCCAGCTGATTTAAAAGTACAAGACATGGATGAGTCAACGTGTACCTTGCTGAAGCGAGGCGAACAGGAGGAGAATTGTCGTATCTCCACGTGTTCTTCATCATTGGTATCTTCCTCCTCCTCTGAATCCACGTGATGGTAGCGATCAGAACGAGCTGAGACAGACACATGTTGACTGTGACGAGACTACATGACTTTCAAACAGTGAACAATCTCTGTAAGGCACTGGCAGACATACTGTCAAAGTAACTGGTGTCATCCTCTGACTCCAGTTGGGGGATGAACTCGGCTTTCTGTCTTAGCAGGCTGTTCCAGTCCAGATCTGTGAAGAATTGGTGCTGCTTCACCTCAAAGGCACTTCCTGTGGAGTTGAAAAATGAAAGAGAAGATAGAAAGGATTGAGATATATATGTGGTGGGTAGGTGATGGGGGTGGAGGTGGAGTGGGGAACACAAGCATCAAAGAACAACCTACAAGTTAGCAGAACGCATGCTGACAGGGTCTAAACTGAACATCTACAAAAAAGCCAAAGACAGTGACGCGGAACACAAAAGGCCTCTGAAACATGGGAAGAAAGAGAATTACATTCCAAAAAAAGTTTTTCACTATATACTACCAGTCAGAAGTTTGGACACATCTTCTCCCTTTGCTTTGATTACTGTTTTGCACACTTGGCATTCTCTCGATGAGCTTCATGAGGTAGTCACCTGAAATGGTTTTCCAACAGTCTTGAAGGAGTTCACAGAGATGCTGAGCACTTGTTGGCCCTTTGGCCTTCACTCTGCGGTCCATCTCATCCTAAACCATCTCAGTTGGGCTTAGGTCAGGTGACTGAGGAGACCGGGCCATCTGGCGCAGCACTCCATCACTCTACTTCTTGGTAAAAAGCCCTTACACAGCCTGGAGGTGTGTTTGGGGTCATTGTCCTGTTAAAACATAAATGATGGTCCAACTAAACAGAAATGGGATGGGATGTTGCTGCAGGATGCTGTGGTAGCCATGCTGGTTCACTGTGCCATTCAATTTTGAATAAATCCCCAAGAGTGTTGCCAGCAAAGCACCCCCACACCATCACACCTCCTCCTGCATGCTTTATGGTGGGAAGCATGTATGTAGAGACCATCCGTTCACCTTTTCTGCGTCGCTCAAAGACACGGTGAGTGGAACCAAAGATCTCAAATTTGGCCTCATCAGACCAAAGCACAGATTTCCACTGGTCTAATGTTCATTCCTTGTGTTTCTTGGCCCAAACAAATCTCTTCTGCTTGTTGCTTTTCCTTAGTAGTGGTTTCTTAGCAGCTATTTGACCATAAAGGCCTGATCTGGGCAGTCTCCTCTGAACAGTTGATGTGAAGATGTGTCTGCTACTGGAACTCTGCGTGGCATTTATTTGGGCTCTAATCTGATGTGATGTTGGTGATGATGGACTGTCGTTTCTCTTTACTTAGCTGATTGGTTCTTGCCATAATATGAGTTCTAACAGTAGTTAAATTCTACAAATGAACCCTGACAAGGAACACTTGTGAAGTGAAAACCATTTCAGGTGACTACATCACGAAAGTCACTGAGAGAAGGCCAAGGGTTTGCAGCGCTGTCAAAAAAGCAAAGAGTGGCAAAGGGTGGTGGCTGTATCTACAGTGTAGAAAGCAGTGAAAACAAAGGAAAACCAT